>NW_020454272.1:1072207-1163353 GCF_003342845.1 Nothoprocta perdicaria
CCTTTCCTTTCCTTTCCTTTCCTTTCCTTTCCTTTCCTTTCCTTTCCTTTCCTTTCCTTTCCTTTCCTTTCCTTTCCTTTCCTTTCCTTTCCTTTTTTTCTTTTTTCTTTTCTTTTCTTTTCGGAGAGATTCATATTTGCATAAATTATTTAGCTTTGGAAGCTTTGGATATGGATCTAGATAATTTGGTCAGTTCTTATAAAAACTTGAAGGTAGAAATTGTCTTATCTTAAAGAGCAAGCAAAAAAGAAAAACCCCAATGAACAAGATATAAATCTAATAACTATACCTGCTTATGATGTTAATGCTATGTTGCATTTTGTTTGGTAAGAGGAGGAAATCTAAGTCTACCTTTACTTGCCAAAGGTAGTCATCTATACCTGCCTAACCTTCACTTCTTATTATGTGATTCTAAAGAGCTTTGAATTCAGCTTCACCGATTGATAGAAAAAGTAGCTCATCTTTTCCAAGCTCTTGGTGGCAAAAAAGAAAAATGTTTCACTTCCATATTTGTAGCAATTTTGTCTGTCTAGTTCTTCCCATTTTACCCATGCATACTTTCTCTAGGAATCTTAAATACCTGACTGACATGGATCTTCGTGAGAATTGTATGAGAGATATGGTAGTAGTGATTGCATTGGCTAGGACTGAAATTTCCTTGTGCTGCACAGGTGAGGGAAGCAGTCACAGAGCTGCACCTCCAAATCATGTGTCTTGGGTATATCCTGCCTCACAGCAAAGATCAGGGACCTCTTCTCTGGTTTTCCTCTTCTGCTTCTTCGGTTAAACAGTAGTAGTTGACTGCATTCATGACTGTAACGAGTATGAAAGTAGCTCCCTAGTCAGTAGGAAAAAGATCATCCACCAGTTCCACAAAATCTTTCATCCTATCCACAACTCTGACTGCAAGTGAATAATCTGGTATGTTTGTTCCAGTCAGCTGAGCTTGTCTTCAGCCTCCAGCTGGTTTGAGTTATGAGTTTGTGGGTATGATAGTTAACTAGACCCAGTGTATTCAAAGGTGGACTTGGTTGCCACAGGGCCAGGTATGGTCAGCATGATAACTTAGCAAACTCTCCCTAAGGATGTTATGGAGCACTAATGAGTTGGAGAACTTCCTTAAAGTAAAAGCCTGAGCAATATCCCACTTAAGACTCCCAGTGAGCTGAAAATCCTGTCAGTGTTTCACTCTAGATGGAGTCCTTTTCTCTTCTGCTCTCTCCAGCTGGTTCTCTGCGTGAGATAATAGGTATCTCTTAGCTAAGTGCCCCAGTTTTTGTACTGGCTCTAATCCTTTTGCCATGGCTTTCACCGACGTGATTTTCATTGCCACATGGTTCCTGTTTAGGCACAATTGTTCTGTGGGCTGCTAGTTTAGAGAGGGTCGAAAACACTATTTCTAGATTGTTGTCTTGATGACATCTTAGACATCATCCTGCAGTGAGGTGTGAAGCAGAATAGCTGAACAGAACACTGAAACACTGAAGGAAAACCAGGGCAAAATTAGATATGAGCTCAATACCTGTCATTAACTGTCTGTTCTAGTCTAGAATGGGAGATTAAAATACACTTAATAGTTGATATGGAAGTTTATTATCTGTCTAGCATTCAGCTTTCCTTGCCAAAGGACTGACCTAATCTTCTTATGACCTTCTAATTCCCATTTGTGAAGSTCATCATCTGGCCATGCCAGTTTTCGACACTGAGATGTGGCAGCAGAACTGCATGTAGAACATGGTGGTTCTGCAGGAGCAGCAGCCTTTCACGCTTATCGGCAGAACAGAAGCCGGTATGCTGAATATCTGCTTCTGCCACCTGTTAGCCATAACTTCTCTGTCTTTGAATAGACAACACACCAGGCTGCTGTAGACGGCATTTATGCTCTCAAACGCAATGCCTGCTTTACAAAAACCCCTAGCTCCACAACACAGAGCTTCCCTTGGGTTTCTTCAAGAGTTCCTCCAGACCATAAGCTTTCTTCTAGCAGCTTTCTAAGAATAATTTGTTTAGTGACATTGCTAAAATACACAAAGTTCTGTGTCACCCACACTTACCTTGATTCCAGTTTCCTCATCTTCTAGTGTCAAATAATATCTACCTCCATACTGTGTCTCTTCTTTTGTCAGTTCCCGTCCCATAAGACAGTTGTTGGAATTAACTCCTGTTTTCACAACATCCAGATGCTCCTGTTTCTTCACATGGTCTTCTCAACTACCTCTATTTTCTCTTACCTTGAGTAGAAATCAAGAATGATTTTCCTCACTTCTCAATCTTCTAGGAAGTAGCTGGTTTTCTCCCGACCTTCACTGTTAAGACAGACCATTGTCACCTTCTTATTTAAACTTCTCTGAGGCACTTTAAAGGCATATCATTTTTTTCCCTGACCAGAAAAGATTAGAAGTGAGGTGGCAACTGATATTAGTGAGACCACCAGTCTCCTTGATCTGAAGAAATGCCGAACAGTTGTCTCATGACAGAGGGGCCCCAGAGATTTGCCTCCACCCAGTTTATGATAATATCAGTTAGTAAGGAATGAAGGTAGTGAGATGTTTCCCCCCACAATCCCAGGCTTCTTCAATAGCAAAGCACTTTGCAGCTTTTACCTCTTATTTCTCCTTCCATTTTACTTTTATGTGAGGACTGCAAAGACTCACTGTCTCACTACCACAAACTTTTTCTCTCATCTTTACCCTCATACTCTGCCCTATCAGTCTTTGATCAGTTCTGCAGGATCTTTCGCCCTTGCAACTGTACCAAAAAAGTTCAGCTGGTTTCACCCTACCTGTTTGCCATCTCTTTGATGAAACTGGATCAAATTCTTCTGTTAAGTCACCAAGCCTTCCTGTTCCAACTCTTTTACTTAGGTCTGTTGAGCTGTACAACAATTCCTGCCTCATCTCTTAATTCTAGATATCACTCAGCTGCATAAGAGGCGTCCCAGTGAAATAGCCTAAAAATCTCACTGCTTTGTGCTTTTGGTGCCTGAAGAGAACATGTTTTAAGATAACTCCCTGGGTGACTCTTACCAGGTGAGATCAAGTATGGAAAGCCAGCAGTTTACATGTGCAATGAAGGACTAGTTATTTAAGGACTTCAGAGTATTAGCTTTACCTTCTGAACACAAAATCTAAATCCTAAAATAAAAAATGTCTCTATAACACTGCCTGGATTTGTGTGGGAAAAGATGTAAATCTCAGTGGAATTGGAGGAACACGAGTCCTTCACTTATTTCAGTATCCTTTGGATCAGGCCCCTTATTTCTTCTAGCAATGAAAAAAGATGCACAAAGCATAGGGACTGTACAACTTCATTTTATTTTGTGTGCTTTTATAGGATATAAATAAATGACAAAATTACAAAATTTATAACTGGAAGCCCAAGCATATTTACATAAGTATCTGTTGCAGTGAGGCTACTATTTACTGTTCTCCTATACAATTTTCCTTTTGGTACCATATTTTTAGTGTTATTTTTTACTGTCAGTTGACTACGTACATATCAACAGTGAATAGGCAAAATATGTACAAGGAACTATTTTCTTCAAGTAAATTGAATACTGTATTAAAAGTATGTCATCACTCAGCGCTATAATTAGGTTTAACTAAACCATATACAATTATCAGGTTTAAACCAAGTTCAGTTATCTTTTTTGGAATTCACCAACTGATGATTCTGACTGGAAACCTCAGCTGGATAGGAAATAATAATTAAAAAAACATTAAGACAACCACACAATTTATCAATATCTCTATAATGAACTTCAAAATGATTCACAATTTGACTGGATAGAACAATATACGTTAAAATGTAATTTTTCTGCTATAGTGATATTTGTACTGTTATAATTTCAATTCTACATAAATATACATCATGGTATTATACAAATACTCCACAGACATTAAAAAAATTAAAACACTTTAAAGAAAATGTAGGTAAATCTTATTTAATCAAATATTAAGCAAATGCTTAACTGTTTTGTTTCATGAAAACATTTTATTACTTTGGATTTTTTTTATTTTTCTTGCTATTTTTACTTAGAAAATGTTTTGCAGTAGAATTTTATCAACACTCTTCCAAGCAAGTTTTCTTTGACAGAAATTTTGATAGCAAAATTCATAGTTTTGCTTTTTTTTTAGAACCACTGAGATTTTTTTAAAATGCTAGTAGAATTCATGGCTATAGCAATGTTGAATTGCATAAACTAGATGTAGGTGTAGTAGAATGATCATTCTGCTTTCATTCCAGACTGATCACATGAAACATCCCGTGCACTGATGCAACAACTTTTATAACTGCCATAATGCTGCAATAGTAGTTTCTTAATTGACTTTAAAATAAACAATATTTTTCATAATTAATCTGGCTTCCTTTCCATAAATATTCCTATGTTTTCCTATAGTACTTCTCTTCCATAAAAATATCTAATAAAAGAAATGTTCTCTGTGCATTATTAATACCTTTTTATAACCATTCATAAAACTCTGATCCTTTGTCACAATGTAAGAGGCTTCTATTTCTGCAGAGGATCAAAGGACACCAATGATTACATATAAAACCAGTGCACATAGAAATCAGGGTACCTAATTTCTTGTCACTTTAATGAATTCTTTATTCAATGCAGTAGTTATTAATGAATTCAGTGGTTTCACAAATGCTCTATTTATTAATTCTGGTTCAATTTCAATTAAAAACTGCCAAGATTTAAATAAAAAACCAATCAAATATTCTACTCAGAGGCAGCATTACCGTTAGTTTTTTTGCTTTTTAAAAAGTAGAATTCTAAAATAAGAAACCAAAGAAAGCACTGTGGCAGAGTCACAAGGGAGAACTGCATGAAAAATAATTTTTCTCTCTCCTCTTGTAGACCATAATTTGAAAAGTCCTCGTATAGTGTCATTCTTCTGTCAGTGCGGCAGGAAGAAGAACATCACCAGAAATGACTATCAGCCTTTTTGTTAGTTACAAGGCCACTCTTATGGTGCAGTCTTCCTCTCTGCTGGATTGAAACTTTGCCATAAAGGAAAGGCTGTGCTGTGACTGCTTGGAGTGCAAGGCACAACAAGGAACAGGGGATCAGTTTTGTATCAGAAAATTGTAGTTTCATACTTGGTATTAATGCCTCTTTTGGCTTCTTGTCCGGGTTCAACAATCCATGGTAGATTTGCAAGAGTCTTTTGCTCGGAAGGATCTATCTGCTTTAAAGCAAAGGCAAACAGGCAGGTTACCATTTCTGTGCACAGCATTTCTAGCAGAAGCTTTTTATTAAAAAAAAAAAAAATAGAATACAGAGCAAATCCTACATGAGTAGAGTCCCATTTTAAAATCTGCAGCAGTCAGTGCAGTGGTCTAAACACCTGTGTGTCTATGATTGCCCTCTTTCTGCTGTTTACATCAGAGCTATGTCTACTCCTCAATCTACAGAGCATCATAGTTAGTTAAAACTATCTTTAAAGCCATCTTTGATACTGAAAAGTCCTTTTAATGTTTAATGGCATCAGTAAACAGGAAATGCTCTTTCTTAAATTTTACGTGTGAAGATTCTGGGAGGGAAGGATTACACAGGGTACAGTCACATGTTTTTTASCGCTCTTCCTCCCATCCTATAATTATCACAGAATATATTTCTCATTTTATATCCAGTGGTTATGACACAGCATGCAGTCATTTTTCCTCTTCCCCTCCCAAATCACATTGTGCCTATTGTCTCACTTGATGTAAGATAGTTTTCATAATCTTTTGAAAGTGCTGCCACAAAGTAGTATTTCTCTTCAGGATGGCATTTCAAATTGAGGCAATGAAGGTGTTGGCTCCGACAACATGGGATTCTTGGGAATTTGAGATTCCAAAGGGAATTTGAGATTCCAAAGGAAATATTGAAAAAGGTAGGTTGAATCCTAAAGAAAGGGCAGTTTAGAAATGGGTGGGTATACTGAAGGTCAAAAATTAAAAAGGGCAAGAAATAAGTTGTTTGCTGAGATAAGAGCCTCATTGTATATTGATTTGGATTTGTAATCTGATTAGGATTCATAGTTCGGCAATCTTATCTAAGCAAACTTCAGAATTTGTGAGATATCGATTGGTGCATGCAGCGATCAGGTACCAGATCAGCTAGAGAGCTTTAAAGCCATCTCTCTAGTTATCTACAGAAGATTTTTTTTTTTTTAATCACTAACAGCAGATATTTATGATAAGAATTTATCTACTAAAACTAGGCATAAGATTTTCAGAAATAACTTCACACATGAATTAATGCATAAATGTGGGGCTGATTTTATTTCTTGATTCAGTCTCAGGGAAGTCAATAGAACTGAACAGTTTTAGAATCAGGCACTGCCTGTGATCCTCAGCACTCGAGAAAAACATAACACACTGGAATTAGACAGAATCAACAAAAACTCTGTAATTACTATAAAAGACAATGCATGATACCAGCCAGGCAACGTCTTAAACTGGAAGAATCTGAACTGAGCAGATTTTCACATGGCCGATCATTCGGCCGACTTTGCGACTTTGCAACTCAGCAGAGGTGGCACAGCTGAGCGATGGACCCTTTCTGACTGAACAGGTATATTAATTTATACAACTTTACATATAGAAACTCTTACTGTATAGTTGAATTTCTTTCTTTCTTTCTTTTTTTTTTTTTCTTTTTGGCATGTGCTACTACTTTCTACTTACCACAGACTTCCGAATGCTAACGCGTGGTTTTGGAATAGGTTTGGAGGGTTTATTTTCAAAGCTTTCTGGAAGGGTTGAAGAATGGCCCCCTTTTCGTGCTTGTAGTGCCAGCTGATAGGCCACCTCAAATGCTTGTCCTAGTGTAAGAATGATTTCATATGCTAAATTCTGGAGGGGAAAAAAAAAAAAACAAAGCCAGTAACATTTAGAATTAGCATTAGGTTGAAGTGTTGCTAGGTACAAGAGTAGTTGTATTGCCTATAGCAGTAATTTTTAATATAATTAAAAACACCAGTAGTGAATTGCTAAGTCTCTACAGTGTTTGACATTTCTCACTTGATTTCTTATTGATCAAGGACAATCTAAATGTCATTTATTGTAGTGAAAATGATTATGCCTAAAGACTTTAAAGATTTTTTTTGCTAAACATGAAAAGAGTAGTGGGTGGATGTCATCTCTTTTTAGAACAAGTACATGAAATCCCCATCCTCAGCTCACCCTGTTTTCCCTGCTCGCAGGGTATCACCCATCTTACACTGTGCAACTTATCTGATGTTTCACGTAGCTTTATTTCAGGCCTGATCTGGGGCWGAGCTGTCCTCCCGCTCCAGATGGGCAGTGTGCTGCACTGCTCCCTGTCCCAGGTGCATCAGGGCACCCWGTGCTGCACTGCCACGGAGCTGCAAAGCAAATGGATGGCTCTCCAGCTTCAGCATGGCATTTCCAGAAAGACAAAAGGCAAATGTCAGAAGTGCACCTTCCACTCTGCAGACATGCCGCACCTATGCATGCCTGAAAATAAATGATCCACTTTCTCAGTCATTTTTTTTTAGAACCAARCAAGATTGAGCTTAAGCTGACAGGTCAGGGTATACTTGTAAGCTTGAGCAGTTCGTGTCTATTTCTGTGGAAGTCGGATTCTTCAAGAATAAGACCAGTTTAATGGGCTTAAGAATACTTTAAATTCTTATTGGATATGTGGAAAAGAACYTGTTGAAAGCTTTACAAAACATGAACGAGGAACCAGAGGGTCAGTCTGAACACTTTTTCAGCATAGATTTACATCATCTAAAGAGCAGCTGTGAGTTTCCAGTTTGACCAAAATCYAAATCTCAAGTGAAATTCTATGGATTTTTTTAAGTTTTGGAGTTTTGTTTTTGTACTTTTATTCACAGACTTCAACCAACTTTCCAATAACATTTCAAAGCAGAGCAAATGCAAGCCTTCAAACTTGTTATTTATTGTGTCCTGCAGTCTCCCTAGAGTAATTCTTAGGTGTCTTAGATGTTTGTCCCTCAATCCTGAGCATCTGTACTGGAAAACTGGAAGCCATTCTGTATGACTTTGAAACTATTAAAGTTACTGTGAAACTTTTAAAAATCCCACATGCTCTTGATTTAATTTCAGACGTTGCTGTTTTAAATCAAGGTGTCCTTTTAAATTGAAAGTGTTGAGTTTGCAACAAGCCAGAAAGCTATGCAGAACCTTTAGTAGTTAAATACAGTTAAAAGGATAATCACCTTATTTCATGCCATACACTGCATTTTCACTGTATATGAAAAAAAAAMCATCCCTTCTTTATCATACATATGTACTTGGAAAGAATAGGCTCAATTCAGCAGATTTAGCTCATTATAAAATCGTCTTCAAAGCTTCTTACAAAGGTGCCAACTCTGGTCTGCATTAGGTCAGGGAGAAAAACAACTGTACTTCTCTGCTGGGAAATGCTCAGCTGCTATGACTGCATTCATGGCAGTGAGCGTCCAAAGTTTCACAGCTTTCCAAATTGAAATGTCTGCCTGATTTGATAGCAATAGTCTCCATATCGTCTCTCCCTTTTAACCTGGGGAAACTGTCTGGCCTTGGGAAACACTGAGAATGTGGTTTCTCAGTGGAGTCATAAAAGAAAGGCTAAATTGGTCTGTCTTTCAGCAAAACACTGGTCATGGAATTAAGAACAATTCGATACAATTGATAAAAATGGACAAAATAGCATTGTTTGAAATGGAGTATGCATATTAATAGCATAGGAATATTACTCTAGAGGCATCTTAGTTTACTGTTGTGACAACTGTAGCTCCATGTCATTATCTACAGTAGCTGATGTTATTGATAAGGAATACATCAACAGGACAGATAYTGTAATAATGGCCTGGATAAAAAACAGACTGTAGTGCTAGTGAGGCTGRCAGAAAGCACCATCCAGTGTGGCATACAAAAAGGTCTCTGCGAGACAAGTCTGAAAAATCAYGCTATAAGAGTGGGAAAAAAAGCACATAATTTGCCATATAAAGACATAAACCATGTAGTGTGGAGCTTCTCTTGGGTCAGAATTTACTATGGTTTGTTTTCTTGTGTAGTCTGCAAAATGAAAAAAAATAGGCATATCTGGAGCCCGGTAACCCCTGGAAACACATAAATGTTTCTGTGGTTAATAAATATTTTGAAATATAACATATTCTGAATGTAACCTGAAACAGAATATGTACATAAACTTCATACATTATGTACTGCTGTAGAGCCTTGAAGAGGTGAAGTGTGCAAACAGAGGTAAGGAAGGCTTTAAAATTGTCTCCTTTGAAATGTAAAACAGGTACCTGCAACATTGTATTTTAAAAAAGGAGAGAAACAAATAAGTTTGTTTTGAGACATTTCTCATGTGCAGTACAGAGGCAGGAAGATGAAGAATAGGGTTGCATGGTTTCTTATCAGGGCATACTGGAGAGGTAAGAGTGGGATTCCACTGGGGTTCGGAGTGGAAAAACAAAACCACAAAAATCATATTGGCAATTCCTCTGATGCACAGAAAGAAAGCATRTGTGAATTTTGGATATGACAGAAAAAGGAGGAGAGAAACAAGTCTGTCTCCTGGATGGTTGCGCATCCCCTGATAATTGTGCAAGACGTTCAGCGCCACAAGCTCCTTGGAGAGCAAGCAAAGGAACAAGGCGCTTCTCAGCACTGCTAAATTCCTCTCCCTCTGAGAAATTGGTCTGAGAAACTGAGGTCAACTGCCCTGTTTGCAAGGCAATGTTACGATTCAGCGCCTCGGTGCCACTCTGAGTCAGTCATCTTCTGCCACGGCCATTCAGTCCACCACAATGGCTAATTGTTTTGTTGCACTTTAGCTGATTTAAGTGTATATGAAGCTAGTGTAAGATGTAGCAAGCACTGCCACCTCATTATATTTTCATGCTTCCGTAAGGCAATGCTGCAGCTTCAAGAATATTTTAAGACAGAGGATAAGACTGCTAATTTTTGTCTTTCATCTATAAAAACTTAAAATGTCACTGGTGAAGGATTTTTTTGAAAGTTAACATTATTTTCCTCTTCTAAAATACGCTTTGGTTATAATGAGAGCTGTACACAATTCTGCTTTTATTTATTGATTTTTTCCCCTTTAAATCAATGTCAAATCTGGTCCTATTTGAAGAGATTTCCTCTGGAGTCTCACATATGATTTGTGTGAACTCCCTGATGTGGGAATATCAGTTAGAACTGTTTTCAAGGTACTGAACCTCAAATCCCTGTTGAAAAAATCAAACAGAAAAGGGTGGATGGAATCTTAACAGGACAAATCTAAAAATCCCAGTCCAGTTCAAATTCCAATTTCCTCGGGCACAATCATTTGTCTAAATTCTTAGTCATAATAGAGTCTTCAAGTCCAAAGAATGAGTATTTCTACTACTAAAGCCCACCAGGAAGGACAAATTACTGTTAACTGGAATTCTCTGAGATGTGCAGCTGACATACATATACATTTATACAGTAAGTGCTTTATTCCTCCAGACCAGAAAACATTTTCGGGAGGGCCTGGAAAGGACATGCGTTTGTCTGCCCTCTCCAATGTATGAGGTTTGGRGCATTCAATGGAGAAAGATGTATGAATGGATCATGTCTATGATTTGTTTGTAGGAGCTGTGGACTCCTGGATTGCATGAGGCTTTCACGAACAGATAGTCCTGCAACTTAAATTCCTGATCCATTCTCCATCTGCATTTATCAAAGTGGCAGATGGAACACTTCTGAATCCATGCCGGTCCTCAAATGTAGCACACAAYGTGATTTTCTACGCAACAGGAGAACAAAATCAAGCCTTTCAAAGCCTTAAAGTGGGCTTTCGAAGCCACTGAACAAGCCATTGATGGAGACTGGACATACAGAAGGGCAACATTTGCCTGTGAGCTGAAGATTCACTGTAGCTGAGTGTGCTCCATGTCAAGGAAATTGCTGGGGAGACTGAAATGTCTTTATATTTGCTCTATCTTACATGCCCCAGAAATGGTGCTGTCTGAGCATGCGTTCTGTGGCTGCAAAGGAGAGAAGTTCTCTGCTCCGTGATGGTGGGGATGCCACCATCGACCGGGACGACCATGTGAAGACAGAAGAGTTTTTTCGGCAGTTTTATTTCAAGTTCCTTAATCTACTGGAAGAAGACAATAAAAAGAAGTTTTGAGACTTGAAGGCATGGACTTTTCCTTCTCTGTTAAATATGGAAAATAGCAGTTCCTAATTCTCTTATCCAGCATAAATCTGCGCAATGACAGACAGAAGGATACAGAGAAGAAAAATCTGTAGATTTTTATGTAGAGCACCAGTCTAATCCTTGACTTGAACAAGAGCATAAATTGTTCCAGTTTATGCCAGCTGTGTTCTATTCATAGGTGTGTTGGGCAGTGAGGAAATACCTGATCAAAATTACTTTGGACATCTCTCATATGTGAACTGGAGTTTGGTACAGGACACTTTGTTTATCCAGAGCAAGTCCTTCACTGGTAGTTTTAGATCTGCTTTAGATAAATAAAGGAGAGTGAATTTCAAATATTTATCAGTAAATCCTCTTCTCTCCCCAATCCTCTTCCTCTTAAACATTATTGAACTTGACAGTTTTAGAATTTTGATGATAGAATTGCAACTCTGAATAGAGAAGTTAAATGTACAGTCATTGCTCTGTTTCTGCTGGTAAACTGTAAGATCAGTCTACATAAAAGGGTAAGACTTCAAGTAAAAAAAATAATTTTCTGTATGCTTATGCTCTGAATATCTAACTGTTTTCCATGGAGCTTGAACTTACATCTGAAATGTTAGATCCTGAGAAACAAAGCAACATACAAAAGAGCATATTTGAGTAGGCAACACCCCAGTGAGGGTTATGTAGCACAAGAATACTAAATTAAGACAGTTAGACATTAAACTATCAGTATTGCTTAAAATAACTATTAAGATTGCTTGGGGGGTATTAAAAGCTATTTTTAAGATATGTTGAGAAATATGTTGAAATTATTCCAGCCACTACTCTTTACTTGCCAAGCAAGAACCCACTGTGTGCAGTAATTAGCCATCTAATGAAAATACAACATTACCTGAGTCAAATTAGGTTAAAATTTCTCCTAATCCATTTATACATTCCATAGTAGTTTCAATCAGGCTCATTTCAACTCCTTCATTTTTCACAAATATCTATATAATACAACATCTTGCTGATCGTGGTCTATCTTTCTTTGGTAACTTTTAATGCAATTTAAATGTAAGAACTCAAAAACGTAAAATTTCTTCTAACCTACCTTCCAGAATACCTATTATTCAAACTCTCCTATATGTCATCACTCTTCAGTGTTAATTCCCTTGTCACAAATAAAAAGTCTCTGTTCAAACATCTCTTCTTATTTTTGACCTAACTTATTACTATTCATGTAAGCATGTTTCATGAAATCACACATTGTACTATATTAAAATACTTTAAAGTTTCAATATTATTTTAAATTTCTCTTGTATTTAACTCAAAKGGTATTAAGCAAGTATTCAAAAACTTTTTGGATAATCCTTCCTCTTAGTTTTAAAATTTAGAGCCTTAAGCTATTTCAACAATTTTAGTTGGGAACCATATGACTGATTAATTGACATGTGCTCATGGTTTCTTGAGACACTGGCAGCCTGTGTAGCATCATTTGAACGTAGTCATTTTCTACCAAAACAGTAGCACAGTTAAGGACTTTTGCTGAAATAATATTTCTTATATTTTTAAGGAGAGTTGAAACATGAAAGCAAGAATTGTAGCTTGAACTTGCTGTTTTCAAAAAAAGAACTGTTTTCAAATGGCAAAGTTGCTGCTAAAATAAAATTTCCCCAAATTCCTCATCTGCATTATTTGTTAAACTAAAACTCCCATTGAAATGGGAGTTAGCAGAGCAGAACAGAGAGGTCACCCAAAAATATACTGTTATTATTTACAGGGGTATCTTTTATACAAAAACACATAGACAAYATTCCACACATTTCTTCAGATGTTTCAAATGTCTTGAGATTCACTGTGGTAAGCAAATATCCCTGGGATTTCTTGACATATGTTAGTAGCTATCTGTGTGCTGTCATCTTTGAAAAATAGGTGTACATTTCACTTCTCTGTTTAAAATAGATGCCAGATAGTTAATACAGATTTTTTCATATATTCTCTATATTTTTGTACAGGCAATTTCATGCCATTAGATTTCCAGTTTATTCAGCATAACATCAAAAAGTCTAAATAAAACATTTTGGAAGATGTATTGAACTAAACTTGTATTTTAACTTCTTGCAAGGCAATTACCTGTAGTTTAGAAAAAATGTGTGTCAAGGCCTTTATAAAAAGCTACTTGCTAATTTAGAGTCAACAACTGAGACTACAGAAGAGAATTATTTCAGATGGGAAATGAGCTCATACCACGGAAAATATTTGCTTTTCTCCCAAAACGTCCTGTTACTATTCATATTAGATTAGCCTTTTTGTGTGCTAAATGTATGCTACCATCCATTAACCACTATGTACCYGGAAAAAATTTTAACAGAAACAGTGATTCACAAACAGCTATTAAATAAGTATCGCCTATAAACTGACCACATCAAACGCAGTGAATACATGGCAGTAGTGGTGATTAGTCTTCAAGTCTTTAGTGATGTACGCAAATGTAGAAAGGTCTTCAGGGTCTTGTGCAGCACAGGAAATGTTACGGATTTCATGTTCAGCAATAATATTCTGTTTAAAAAAGACATTTTCAATCAATTTAGGAATTAAATGTAAAAGAGTTTTAAAAGCCGTCTTTTCAGATTTGCGTTTATGTATAGCTGCTGTGATTAAGTACCTCATAACTTCCTTTATAAGAAGACATTTAATATGCTCCATGTGTGATCTTCTAACACAGAGCTTTAAAATTCTGATCTTCTCCAATGAGCACTACAATTGACGACAATCTGGTAGAAAACTACTATGTTCTAAAATCTTCCTGCTTGTCTTTCAAGTTACGGTTTGTACTGCTTATTCAGCATCCTGGGAAAAAGAGACACATCTCCTAGTATACAGCTCTCACTACTATTTCAAAACACTGTATTGGCATCTTCTGTTACTGCTGGTTTTGTGTCTAGTAAGCACCACCTCATACTCTTTCAGTCCACTGACAGGATCTGGTAAAACTCTACAGGCTCGATATCCAAGCATTGATATTGAAGAAGTACAGGAAGATATTGGGCTATAGCCTTTCAAGCAAAAAGCACTACTTATAATTTCAGTTACATTTGAAATCCACTTGAAAGGTTTCAGTTTGGTAAAAAAAGCACTACAGAAGGATATAGTAGTTTTCCTTCACTTACTGAGAACAGCATCCTGTAAGAGAGATGTAGAAAAATTAACTGTTCATGCACCAAGCAACACTACTTGCAAAAGCGAATGTAAGCTATAGCACACTGTTGARATACAGGTAGGGCATGTCTGTCCAATGGCAGGAAAAAAAAAAACAGGCTAGCTAAAGCTTTGGAGAAAATTATCAATATTCATTACATATAATACTGATATGTAATTATTGTATTTAGGCCAAAGGAACCATGAAGCCAGAGAGAAGAAGATACTGCATAGTGGCTTATGATTAGGCCTTGATTCAGCAACACTCACATTTAAAATGACTTATTTAAACTGAAGAATGATTCATTGAATATGAATTTCYGCAGAGGTTAGCTTAAACACTTCTCTGAATTGTGGCCTTACTGACAGTAGCTATCACTTTCCCCCMAAAAGCAAAGAGGACGAGGCTGCCGCAGTGTGACATCTCTGTTGCACCAAGGAACACATGACATCTGCGGTGCCACAGTCCCTGAGATCTGTGATTTGCTCTTGCCTTAGTGGCATCTGTTCAAATTAAAACAATCTCTAAGTATCTCTGTTTTTACCCCCACACCTGTCTTTTCTTTCCCACCTTCTCTCCTCCTCCTCTTTTTTTTTTTTTTTTTTTAAGAGAAGGAAATATATGCAAACAAGTCACTTAAGATGCTGTCATCGCATCTTCCTTCATTTGCTAAGTGGAAACTTTCTCCTTTGAATGTAAGTGTCAAGTTTTCCAAAAGACATATTAATATCTAATTGAAGAAATAATGGCTTAGGAAGATCTTAAAAAAAAAAAGCATTCTGTATTTCAAATTGCGATAAYATCAAGATAAAGAAACTCTTACTGAGGACATGAAATAACCCTCACAATCTTAAATTGTTGCAACATATTTGATTATTTCTGTATACAGAATTATTCATACAAATGACAAAACTAGTACTTATCTTTCAATGGATGACAATGGATGCCAAAGATACTTACACTCTCTGGTTAACAATCTTTTTTATGTTACTTTAAGCATTTTATTTTCTTTTGTTCTCTTTAATAACTTTTACCATCAATAAAGATTTTGATGAGAATTACAAGTTAACCAAAACCAGGGATTTAGATATCCACAGATATAGGTGTGGATCACTGATGTTATGTTTGTAATGTTGTAGTGTAAAGAGGAGAAAGAATTAAAGCTTGGAAGGTCTTAAAATCATGCTAAATACTTACGCTAATAAAACTGGCATAAAGTCCACAAAGAGCCACAAAGTAGTMAACCTATTTTATAGGTTGACTCTCCCTATTTATGGGAGAAAGCTCAGCTATATTGAAAGGTTTCCTAAGTGATCAGTCAAAGGAAACTACGTTTTGTACTTTAGTCATAACTGATACAAGTTAATTTAATGTTTTAACTTTGAATAATATAAAATTTGGAAACATATCCATATCAAGTTTGTTTTAAATAAAATAAAGTACATCTAAAATTAAATTGTGTTTGCAAACTCGTAGAGAAATCAGGCTGTTTTGCCAACATGCCCTGTGAACTCCGTGCATTCTGTTACTGTTTCCTAAGGTCACCCCTCTGGAGAGTCATAATCTGGATCATAGGTACCTGTAGAAATGAAAAGGCTATGAACTGCTTTATTGTTCTGGGTACTCTTCTTAGGCATTGATGAGCAATATAAGACCAGTTTAGATCATTCTAAAAATTGTGACCCATTTTGTAAAGAAGAACTTCCAGAGCTTCTGAAACAGCAAYGATGGCAAAAGCCAGGTTTGGTTCTGCCAAGGAATTACCTTTCAGTGTCTGAAATTTTGATAAGCAGCCTATATCACTTGCCTACATTGCATTGGACACCCTCTCTTCTGGCAGAAGTAGCCCAGAAGTTAGGGTTAGATGCGAGCAAGAGAAAATTCCGATTACCCACTTTTTCTAGGTAGCAATTTCTTTCTGGCCCCAATCGCAATGGAATGGTGTGTCGTGTCCAAGTGGTGTCATGCCAAGCTTCCAAGTGCCGCTCAAACAGCTTTAGTGGAATGAGGTCAGAGCCCCTTTGTAACCTGAAGGTTCGCCTCTTATAACTCGGAATACAAATTCTTAGCTTGGTAGCATGAAGTAAAAGGATGAACAGCCATGAGAGCTGAATTTTCAAGCACGGAATTGCTGGCTATTTTTGTCACTAGAAAGTAAGCGCTTATTGAGAAGGGGTGCCCAGCGCTGTCCATAAGCTCAAATGGAAGCAGAACAAGTCCGAACAGGAGCTCACCTTAGTGCTAATCTGTTTTGGGTCTCGAAGGAATTAGGTACAGCACTCTGTGGACAGGGATGATAACAATGCTCCAGGGACAGTTGCGGGCTATTACCTGGTTTTTACAGAAGGGAAAGGCAGTGCAGATTTTGAACTGAAGAGAAAGCAATCTACCATTTGCCAAACAACACAGGACTGTGGCATTCCTTAATGTGATCAAATGCATCTATAGCACTACAAGCTCAGTGGGACAAACCTAGGGCTACCTAATGCAACTTCCCAGACTTCCTTTAAGTTTCTCATCCAAGAGTCCTATGTACTATAAAAAGAGATGTTGGAAGCTCCATTTTTTTTTTTTTTTTTTCCCAAACCTAAGGAAATGACAGTTATGTCCTTTACACTACAGAAGAGATTTAAGAGCTAAAGACAGCCTTGTCCAAGGTAGAGTTAATAACATTACAATGTCCTGATTTATGCCTGGCACATCAGAGAACATATAGGAAATGAGGGCTGTAGAAGCTCAGTTTTGAATCAATAGAAGAAAAAGGAGCTGACAGGAATCCCTGGCCTGTCTGCTCTAGCAAAGGGGTCAGACTTGACATAAGGGCAATTTCACCTCTGTTTTTCTTTCATACCATTTTCTAACCCTAGGAATGAAAAGATCACAAATCCACTTTTGTTGCCTCACTTGAAATTCAGTTCTAATTAAGCACCTTTATAAACTGAAATAGCAAGTTTGAAGGATAGTGGGTTAGACTGTGTGTTCTGAACGTTCAGTGACATAAAGCTGTTATATATGTTATTAAACTGATGAGGTAGCTGGATAGCCTGATTTATGTTTTTTATGGCTTAGCAAATTTTAGTCATGTATCAGAAAGGATAATTTCCATTCACATGCAAGCATCAGTGTAGATTGCATTTTCTTGCCAACTTAGACACTAGAAGAAATTTGTGTATTATTTTAGTACTGCTTATGAAGCTTGTACTTATTATTTTAAATGAAAATACTCCATTGTCCCACCCATCACTAAGTTCTCCCATCTTTTAATTTCTGCCTTAAAGAAAGAAAAAATAAGATGTTAGATTTGTTTTAAAATGTAAAAAACAAACAGGGCAGTGTTGCACAATAAAACGGAGGGAAAAAAAAAGAAAAAAAGAATCAAAATTGTGAAGAAGTTCACAGTTCTGGAGTTCAAATATCCAGTTCCAGGAAATTACCTCTGAGAGACTCTTAATTTGAAAAGGACCTTCAAGTCTCAYGTTTTTTATGCCTTCTAATGCCTGGCCCTGAATACATAATTGCATACAATTGCATACAATACAACTGAATAATAATTGCAACATTATTATTTGTGGAGAAATCTTTATATTTAAAAATAATAATAAAAATACATTGACGAAAAAATATGTATGTATTCTCTGCAGTCTTAATGAACTGTGTAGGACAGACTATGCTAAAGGATTCCATAGAGGACCCTTGCCAAATATCTCTAGAGATGAGCTGCCCTTTAATGGCAGAAGGTTGGACACAGTGTTTTCCAAACGAGCCATCAAAGCTGCTTCACTTGTCCTCCAGACTGAGCTTCTGGAGAGTGACACTCAGTTTATACCCATTTGAGAGAGAAGTGGGGAAAAAGAAAGAAAGCACAAAGTGCAAATACATCCACTTGGTGCCCTTACAGCGCCAGCCTTGTATGCACTCTCATTGCATAAGAATAGAAGCTATATATTCAGCAAATACACATACCTTATTTGTGGCATCAATAAATTTGACTCCCTTGTAAGAGACAGACAGAACAATAGTCGGTACTTTCTTCATTTGTTCTGTAGACTTCTGAAACGAAACGAAGACCTTGTTAGAGTTGTTTGTGTTGCATTACCAGAACAGCACTCTTCTGTTTTCCTTCTACTTCTGAAAAGAATACTTGRGTTAAACAAAAGGTACTTACATAAATATTTAACTTTTTTTTCCTTAATTTGACTGACTGTGTTCTGGGCTTTTGAAATAACTGCCTTATAGTTATGAAACTAATAAGACCTTTGCAGTTTCTTGAAAAGGAGATAGAAATTCATGTGAAATGAATGAAATCATTCTGTCAGAGTTACTTTAAAAAGACAGTCATGTAATCAGAGTTTTCCCTAAACATTTAAGTATTCAAACATCTATCTTATATGCCCTATTCAGGTATGCTTCACCTCCCCTCTCTTTATAGCTTCCCCCCCAGCTATAAAGACTGAGACTATATTATTCTTTATTGCTGTGATTAGTTGTGTTTTAGAAATATTTCATTCTATCTCTTTTACTATTGAAGTTTGGTTTGTCACATGAGACATCCCTGCAGCTGTTTAGGGCTGTCAGTCTAATGATGCATCTTGTACTGTCTCACTGTCTGCACTTYCTTGTACATAGGTCCTACTGGCATCTGCTCTACAATGAATTATAGAGGTTTATTCTGAATGCACTCACTGCCAGGGTCTCTTCTTTACATCTTCTTATAAGTCCATTATTTTTCTTTCATATGCAATTCTACTTTAGTGTGCCTTCAATATAACATTATTCACTGCTATGATATTGCCTGTCAAACAGTTCAGGCAAATATCAGAGAACGTTTTAAATGGTTTGAAGAAAATCTCTGGATTAACTTACAGTTTTAATTTAGTAAAAACAAAAAAAATAAACAAAAAACCACATGGCACAGTAGTGTATAGCTGATTTGAAATTTTTTAAGGTGGAATGCAATGAGGGACAAGACTGTTCAATAACACAGCTATGGTAGAAAAGTAATAGAGCTAGAGTTTAGAGAACACTGACGAGTGATAAGTTCTGCAATCACAGAGAAAAAYCATTTTTTTGAGGAGAAAGCTACAGCTAAATATGAAGAAAAATATGCAGAATGAGCATGCAGGCACAGTGCAAGGCCTATAAATTACAGTCTAGAAAGTTCACAATGGCAGTTGATCATTACAGAAATTGAAAAGTAGCAGCAGAATTCTTTATGTTCTTAAAAAGATATAAAAACAGCACAGATACAAACCTGAAAAGAGCTGCTATATCTGAGAAAAAGTCCTTCTGGGAAAAAAGGAAATGCTAATGCTAGAGAGCAAATTAACCAAAGCTTAAAGACGAAAACTGTCATCAATTTTCCTAATCAGATCTTCTTCCAGGTCCATATGAGACTGCATTTTGGTCAGCATAAAATTAAAAGTTACCTACTTTTCCTCATTAATTCTGCAATTAATGTCCTGCAGGTTAAACCCTCTAAATAACTTCCAAAGACAGTCCCACCTGTCCATGTAATACACATGTTATGTTTCTTGGTGGTAGATGGCAGGAGGCTCAAGAAGACACTCGAGGGTCAATATACTCAATTTTTAAGGTTGTTTTACCCAGAAGGCTAGATACTTTTAAAAAATTAAATCTTAAACAGTAAAACGTCTAAGGAAACTTGAGGGAAAACACTGATTTGATTTGTAAGTCTCTGAGCTGGATGGAAAAGAAATAGCATTCTTGTCAAACGCAGAGCAAGTAGAAACATATGTGTGTGCTCGTGCATGTGCATTTACAATAGATTTCAAATGACACTTTTCATAAAATTCAGTTTCAGTGCTCAGAAAGCACGGCAATGACTGTACGGAAGATGCAGTACGAACAGCCATCAGAACAACAAGCAACACACCCCGCATATGCTCATATCCAGACATAATATTCACAAATATGACAACATCGCTTTAATCATCTGGCAAGCCCACAATCATCCAACTTTTCTCCTCTTTTTCTAGCTTGACAGCTACGTTCAGGAGCTCTTTGCCTTCCATTTTAATTATTGTAATTACCCCCTTTCTTGCTTTCTTAACAAAGGAAAACAAAATTCCTCTTCTCCTCCCATACTCTTTAGAAATGTGGCTACTAAATTAAATAATCTGATTTCTGGTCCAGTTTGCACCATCCTCCATTTGCCATAAAWGTGAAGCATCAAGATGGTAGTGCTATGTCATGTTAAACATTTAAGGGTCTGATGTTATGGTCTACATACACTTCTGTGCATTAAACAACTTATATTTGCCACAATTTGTATTTACCAAATTGTCTACGCAGACTTGATCTTTTGTATTTAATCTAGATTGTGACTTGCCACAGGAGTGTGTCTGAGTGAAACTGCTCACCAATTTACTATTAAACTATATCTGATAAATTAGGAGATGAATCAGAAACTGATGGGCTTTTGTAGTTTATTAAATCAAACTGTCTCAGCTGGTAAGGGAAAATGAATGTGCCTTATTAGCTTGCAAACCATACACACAAAARGGGCCCAGTGCAAGAGTCCAGTGTAGAAACATGATTTTGAAAAACAATTCTGTACTTGTAGCTCTCCAGGCACAAGCAATGGTGTACTGAGATATCCTTGATAAAAGATAGGTATAAAGAATAGTCATTCATGTTCCACCCAGCAACCTATTCTCCCCTGCTCCACTCCAAAGAACATAAGTCCTGAAGTCTACTATATAATTGCAATGATCCTAGCAGTTTCCAGATTTCAGTGTTTTTGAGCTGTCATGGTTGAACTTGTTCATTTCTTTTTAATAACAGAGTTGACTGCCAGGATCTGTAACATGAGCTTTCAGAGACACAATATGAACRTCATATATTTGGGCACTAGAAATGCTTTGGCTCTGACTTCTGGGATGTTGACATAAAGTACCACAACTTTCATGGTCAGACATTTTGCCCTTCTGTGTAGGCAAAGTGGTCATCTCTACCTGTGCCTGCAATCAAAATCTGCACACAAGCTGGGACACAGGAGTCCCACCTTCATTTCCTTGCGTTTTCAATATTCTAGCCACTGTATCAACCCTGTGAATCCATGATGACATGACAAAATATTCTGGTCCATCTGTTGTCTCTTTGGGGAGCATATGGACCTGAACTAACGCTCACTAACTTGAAACTCATCATAGTTCCTATGAAATCCATTGTCTGTGACTGCAAATTTGTCTCTTTATTTTAGGTCTTTAGAAGAATCATCTGGATGAACAGCAAGCATATTCCAGGCTCATTGCCATTGCTTGTCTCTGATCAGTTGGTCATCTGCATAAGGACAAATGTGCACGTCGTGTTTCCTCAAGTTTGCTGCTCTTGTTAAGAGGGAGGACTCAATGCAGCATGGAGTCTGCATGGCAGAGAAAGAGATTTGGTCCCGCTGCTGAAATATCTCCTATGGCACAGGTAGATGACCATGTGAAAGTAAGTATGCCATGTGTAACTCAGGAACCATGAAGCAGGCTTGACTGCACACATGGGAAGACAGGGGAGAGTGCTGCCGMCCTAAACTTGACACGACCTTTGTTCAGCTTCCTCAGACCCCAAACAAGCCATGGAGTCCCTTCCTTTTCCTCAAAATAAAGAATATTGGGGACCACTGTCTCTAACAATATTTGAAGTATGACTCCTGTGATGAAATTGCTTCTTTTAGTAACAGATTCTCATGAGGAAAAAGAATATTCTTGGAAAGGATAGCAGAGGAGTGAGCGAAAAAGGAATAGGGGAGTTGAACAGAAAATGAATAGGACACCAGCAGAGTGATTCCTGAAGGTTAGTTGCAGGCTTTAAATTGACTCTAATAAGGCTCTTCATGCCCCTCTGAACTGGCTCTGCTAYTCACCAAATAATATGGAAGAAACATAGAGCAAGCCTCTGCTAATTCAGTACTCCTGCAAAGTAAGTGGAGAGCACCAGGGGCATCTGATTTTCTTCCTTTCTATAGTCAGCTTCCACACAAAAGCTTTTTTCTGCTTTGGTACTTAGAGCCAATCCATCAGAAACAACCCTCTAAACAAGCACCTGGCTCAATGCTGCTTAATTGGTGCCTTCATCCACTCAATGTTTAGAATAGAGATCCATTTCTGTGGAAGGAGGTGGGAGGTGTCTTCTGTGTAACACATCACAGCATTTGCCCCTAAAGTAAAGATGTGGATTTCAAACCCTTCTGCGTTTGCATAGGAACTCCCTGCTTGTGTTATGCAGGACAGTGCCAAAATCTTGTACGGACAGGGCTACTTCTGCTTTCTCCTTTTGAACCTGGTCCATCGTGCAGAAAAAGGATGCAAGAGCGGTGGAGTTAGAGAGAGTGCAAACTCAGTAGCATRAATTGTCCTAAACCATTAGGACACCTGTATTTCCACTTGTATATACATATAGGTGTATTTCCACCTGTATTTTGATTTTCACCTGAACAACTGACAGTTCTATAAGAGCTTTTAATTAGAAMATAAACTAAATTCCAAATAATTTCATTTGAAACCCACCAAGCCATTGTACCTACCAAAGCCTAATGATAGCTTAAGAGGCAGAGAACTTTTTTCTGTGAATAAAGAAAAACAAACTAGCTATTTACTGTTAGAAAATACTCTTAGAAAAGAGTAAAAATAATGCATATACAAAACATATAACCCTTAAGTACCTTTAATACTTTCAAGATAGGATTGCACCTCAATACTTGTTCTGTGCAGGTCTAAGAACACTAATCCTGATTAGCATTTTTGAACATTGCTGTGGTATATAAAATATGATAGTTCTGTGCATGTATATATACACAAAGCAGTTTAAAAGAAATTTTGAAGTAGGCACAGAATGGCATCCACGTAAGTTGCTCACGCRCTTATATGTTATACTGTAACATATGGCATAATCCAGCCTACTCTCAAAATGCTTTTGCTTCATCTAATTATTTCAGACCAGGAGGAAACAAGGTATACTAGTATTTCTGCTTTGTCATTTCGACCACTTCCATGTACTTATACACCTGTAAGTACATTCATAATTACTCAGATTACGTAGTTTTCATTCAATGGCCAAAAGGAAACCATATTATCATTTATTTATTTWTTTATTTATACTGCATATGTAATTACACTTGATCTTCCAAATACACAGTGAAAGACATTATTCAGCTATGCCAAGTCACTAGGAATTTCATACATACATTCTGAATACAAGTTTATGAGCTTGTAAAATCCTAAGATTTAATCCTTTTTTACTTTTGCAGATGAATCTCCTGATTCTGTCCTATACTGTTTTTAACAGCTATCTGAAGATTGTAGCAGGCAATTTAACTATTTAATTATGCATTGGAATCCACTCCACTTAAACATATTCCCACTCTGGGAGCAACTCTTAATTCCAAATTACATCCAATTTCACATTTCAAAACATGTATTGGTACCATCCACTATCATAACCATAAAGTCTCTTATATCTTTAAATGCTTATGTAGCTTTCCCGTACAAATCCTTTTGAGGTGAAGCCCTTTGACAATATTGTGGATGARATGAAATAATAAAGTTCACTTTTGACCAGTACATTTTGAAGCCAATTTTGAAAATACAGTCTGCCTTGTAGCAAATATTTGCTAATCTCCCTTGATCCAAGATGCTTAAAAATGCATCACTGACATAATTTAATACCTCACAGAATACAACAGCATCTGTAATCCCTTTGGTACAAGACTGTTTACTTCTCTACAATTAGTGGATGCCTCCAAGCTACATTATTAATATGAACATTGCACTGAGGATGCACCTGCAACTCATCTACTTCAAAAAGAGAATTTTTTTGCTTTTGCAATATCTGTACACACTCATGTGCTGSTGATAGGGCAGTACATCCCTCCTGCACCCTGCATTCCTTTTAGCCACAGAGTTCAAGGACATTAAAACTTCTTAAGTACATAGGTTGGCATGCTGTGAAGTCTGGATTTCTCATAACTTTTTCTCTTCTGAATAATATACATATATTATTGGCCACACTAAAGATATAGATTTGGCCACACTACAGATTGGCCACACTACAGACACAGGCCACACGCTGTGGCCACACTACAGATATAGAGCTACAAGCCCTAAGGAAAGAATGGCCAGAGAAGCTGATAACTCTCAAATACTATACTTGATTCTGTCATAGTATTTTTGCAAAATAAYGGTCCACTTGTCTGCTCTGTGATTATCTGCAATGGAAAAACTATTTAGATATGTTGCTTGAACGGTGATGCTGAGTTTTGGTCCCAGCTGTGAGACATTACTAAGATCTCACAACACACATTTAGAGCAGCCAGGCATATCCACTGACTTTGGAAGACAATATTTGTGATTTATAAGCTCTCTGCAGATTAACAAAGTTGTGTATGATTTGAAAGATTTTTTTTTAATAGTTGGCAAGATCCAACTTTTTTATAATAAGCAAGAACAGTTTCAAAGTCTAGAACCTGAAGGAAATCTTCGGTGCTCTTTTTGAAAAGGCCTGTCTTAGGAAACTAAAATGCTTTCTGCTTTGTCATGCTGTACAGTTGCTGTCCTTAATAGCTGGATCTCTCCATTTCCCACAGATGTGATGGCTTCAAAGAAAGACTTAAAAGTCTTTTGTCTATCATGGAAATTTCAGAAAACAGCAATATAGTTGTATCTAGTCAAAAGAGGGCTGACTGAGGCATAGGATTAAACTAAGATCCTTCTGAGTGTCCACATTTCTCATTAGAAAGAATATGTTTGTTCTCTTGTCATATCGTGGACTGGAAACGATGGATAAGAATGGCTACAAAGTCTACCATGATCTCAGTAAGGTCACTACGTTCTGGTTCTAGCTAATAGCTTAATAACTGATGTTTTCTGTGGCAATAAGTTCCTCTGGCTTAACCATAGATGGGGAGGCCAGTTTAGCAGGACCATTTCCCAAAGTTACATACTGGAAAGTGTACTGACATGGCACTGCATGTTGTTTTAAGACACGAGTACAAAAAGAAGTAGGAGCCTGGATGATTAGAGTGATTGAGAATGCCAGTGTTTGGCTTCTGAGGCTCCTTACTAATCAGGGAAGAAAGGTGGGCATTTCTTAAAGCTGTTTATTAGCAACTTGAACTGAGGCAGTGCCTGCTATTCCACAATGAGCAGGCCAAGAAAGCACTGAGCACAGTGCTCGGAGAAGGGGGACTGAACTGAGCATTCAAAAGATGCTTTTATATAACCAATAAGAAGAAAGGACCAATAAGAAGAATACTTAAGCCAGTATTTAACAAATGTGTGATTTATAAAACCTCCTTCACGTTCACAACTCCTTCACTGCAGTTTCTTGACTTTCAGTAAACAAACACAAATCACTTAAAATGTAAGTCAGATGCACTACTGAATTCTGATTCATGAAGTTTTTCTTCTTTTCTTTTTTTTTAATAAACACTATGGAGCTCTTCAATTATTCCAGATAAAACATATAGAAATCTGGCATCAGATGGAAGAAGGAGGAACAATGTGCATGGAGTAGAGCTACCAATCATTTTCCGCTTTTAAATATTCAGCTTTTAAATATTCATAGCTTCTGTATGAAGTAGAATATTCAAATTCAGCATGACATCGTGTTTTGTACAAGCTAATTTAATTAAACTGATCTGAATAACTTATATAAGCATCTGAAAAAATAATGTCCTTTTGCCTCATTATTTGTTCCATGCCCCTTTTTTCTCCCTTCCTATCAGATGTAAACCAATACCTTTACATTGTACTAGTGGGGGTCACAGCCATAGGATGTACAGTTTGAGTGCAGAGGGAGAACTCTGCTGCAGATTTTCTAGAATATCATTGCATCTTCCCTCTTTCCTGGCTAGTTTCATTGGGAGGCCTGTGAAGGGTAGTGGTTATCTTTCCCCTATCTTGTTGAAATATGGGAATTGAAAAACATGAAGAGATGAGCAGAACAAAGGAGATAGCCATCTATATCCAACTTCTTCTTTATGTAAGACAGAATGAGAAAGGAGAGCCCAAGACTCTCTTTTTTTTTTTAGTTTTGTAGAAGAAAGAGTAAACTCTGCTTCATCTTTCTCTCCAGAGATTAGAAAAGCAAAGTCTATGACAATTCTAACCTAGACATTTTTGGTCTTAACTCAGCAAGACACTTAAACTCAGACTTTATGAACAGAATCCTATAGCTGATTCTCCAGAACTTGAAATACAAGAACACCTTTTCTAAAAAGAAAACATCAGAAAAGCACTCAGACTCAAGAATAAAACCTTTGCTTTGAATGAAAGTTTCCTGTTGCTGCAGTAAATATCTTGCTTCAGACTATGCAATTTGTCTATGCAACACTCCTGATTTAACATTACTGCAAGGAAAGAGTCTACCTCGCTGCTGTGTTCATGTCACTAAGCATGAAAGTGTTCCCTTTCACCTTGTCAGGGAGCTCAGAAGTATAAATGTCAGATTGAATCTACTGTAGAAACAGGCCTCTTCTTAGCTCCAATTAAACTTTTTTTTTTCTTTTCTTTATTTTGATGCAAACACATTTTCTTCTTGTTTCTTGTTCCTATGGTGATCTGAAGTGAAAACAGTAATCTGATTGAAAACACAACTTGTAATATTTCCCATTGCATGCTGAGAAAGATGAAAGCTCTTCAGTTCTTGAAGGCATCTCTCAACTATAATTAATAAATCTATACTGGCCAGGACAGCAAGATTTAATCTCCAAGTAGCAAAGGTCAGTTAACAGCAGGTGAGGAATAGAGATAAGGAGACAGAGGGAGTTTGTAACAGAAAATAGATGAAAACAAGCAGGAAACCATAAAATATAAATCCTGCCTTGGACTGCAAATATGTGATTGGAAGAAAAATGTATAATCCCTCTAATAGGTACAATTCTTGCCAAATACACATAGTTTTGGATGACAGCAAGAGTTATAATCTGCAATTTGGGTGAGAACAAAAAGCATATACAACCTTGATCCCTAAGCTGAGTTCAATCTAATGCATATGCAAGAATCCCCAAACAAATCCATCATCTGCCCCATGGAGCATACTGCTGCAGTGTTGAGAAGCACAGTGGATAGCCAATAAAAGTTATTAATACAGCAGTTGCCAGTTTTTCCACATCCAATAAGATTGTGGCTGTTCCTTCACTGTTACGTCATCAGAGGAGGCTGCTGTGAGCCTTTTGGTGGAGCTAGGGGAGGGATAACTGCATGACACTTCTCATTTAAGAACCAAACCCATAAATCACAATAATTAAAAGTACGGGAAGAATCCACTTCCAGTAGGGATGGGTTAGGTCGGTTAGCAAACAGGTCATTTTCATTTTTCGTTTATTTTATTTCTATGAATAATTAAGGAAGATCAAGATGCTATATTTCACTGGTAGGCTTCTTTCATCCTAGTGCATCTGCTGACTGGAAGACATCCAGTGAATACTAATACTTTTTTGAACAACAYTAGGTTAAAACTAAACAAGTAATAGCCACAATGACAGAGAAATTAGGTRCCTAATTTCCACACATTCTTCTTCAAGATAGTATCTAGCAGGTTCCAGAAAGAAAAGGATGGTTTATTTCTCATATTTAACCTTGTGTAAGGTTATATATGCTATAGGTTATATATGCTTTGCTACCCTCAATATCTATACCCTCAATATCTATACCCTCAATATTACACAGACAGCAAAATAAAATACAAACTACAATTTAACAGAATTGCTCTTTTACATTAGCACAGCCCTACTGACTCTGAAGAGACTGGTCATAAGTCAATGCCTAGGAGGAAACCCAATGATATACCTAGTTTTTCATTTATTTTGGATAAGTATTTGGAACTATTATATTTGCTAACTGTACTGAAAATAATACAACTAAAATAGAGACCAGATTTTCAATGACAACTTAGAGGTACTTAAAAAAAAATGAACATGACCTCAAAACTTCAGGATGGCTTAGGACAATATGAGCTCCCAATTCACAGATATCAATATTCAAAATACAGAGGAAGAAAATTTTGGAAAAAGGTACATTTCTTTTTTTCTCGTGAGAAAGCTTATGCTAGGATAATAACCTGTTCCCATTAAGTCAGTGTTTTTTGTTGTCTCTGACTTGAATAGAAATATGATTAAAAGGACAGATGAAACCTTGATTAAGAATTGTTTTATTCATATACCTTTGCAATAAAAGAAAAAGAAATATTTTCAAAACATATGTATTTCAAAATAGAATGTAAACATATATAGAAAATATAAAAATATACTKTTTAAGTGTCTGTAAAGCACTACACAGTATTAGTGTAACTCCATGGAAAAGTTATAGTTGATATTAAACTTAYTTTCAAGCATTTAGTTTTTGGATATGTGTTACATATTAAAAAAAAATACCCACAATTATTTGAAGCAATTTTTAAATCTTATGCTTCTCAGTTCATTCAGATAATTTACTGAAAGTGCTAAAGTTACTGTGATGTCAAATTCTGCACCGATATCTGCATAGGAACATTCCTAAGAAACTGAAGTACTAAGTTAGTTTGAAAACTGGAATAGAAGATATATAGTATCTATACAGTATAGTGTATATGTAGTACACATATATATACACATATATATGTTCTATATATACATATGTGTGTATGTAGACACTTATGTAAGATATATAGTATCTATATAGTAGAGTGTATATAGTACACAGGTAAGAAGGCTGTTAGTCCCGATCCCTTAGAACACATGCATGTGAGATTACATCCCCTATGTGTCAAGTTGATGCGTCTTTTTAAATAAATTTAAACCCAAATAAGAAATTATTAGCATGCAATCATCGGAAAAGCCACAGATTTTCTGGCAATGTAGCACTCATGAACTACTGATAGCCCTTAGCTAAAACAGCTTGTGCAAAAGTCTGTGTACTGTGGATAAGAAATGACTGTCTGCATGAATTCTACACATCTTCTAGTTTTATAGCTTATCCAAATGCTATGTCTAGCACTCAAAGATATCTTGCATAAAAGAGTTATGATCCATAAAATAATGAATGAATTTCACTCATTCATCTATATTATGTTTCATTTTCAGTAGATCACTATACAGTCATAGTCCTGTAAAGGAATCTCTTCATAGTCCTGTAAAGGAATCTCTAAAGGTCCCTTCCAACCTTAAGGAGTCTATGATTCTATATTTCTCATTAATTAATAATGCTAGATGATAAAATTTTCTCCATCACTATGAACAGGAGTGCTATTATTATTACAATTCTAAATATATGGTGTAWGTAGCAGGCCTGTGTAGTTCTAGATAGAACAGTGTAGTTCTATCACTACACTGTTTCTTGGATATAGAATGAGCCTCATAATAATTTTGTGCAAATCACTATGAGGCTGAAATATGAACAAAAGCATATTCTGTCTTGTCTGAAAATAWAAGATTTTCCACTAGTAAATTGAATTTGTTCACTTCTCATCCTTCAATGAATAAACAAATGCCTAACTCATAATAAATGGGAAGAGTGAATGAGTAAAGGCATCCATATGATTAAAGATTAATAAAGAAACAATAATGAAACAATACAATAAATAGTATCTACATTTCCATATGAGCCATAAATTAACTCTGTTTCTAAAAATAAGGCACATTTAATGAGCACATTTAAAGTTTGTGGAAAAAAACTTTGAAACAGTTCCAAAGATACAAAAAAAMCCCACAAGATACAATGGATGCATTTAACTGTTCTTAGCCTTAATGTGTAAAATAAAAATCTACCTCCAACTTTGGTATTACTACATTAAGTACTAATACATTAAGTATTGTATATTAAGTATTGTACCAGTACGTTAGCTATTAAGTACTAGTACATTAAGATGAAAGGCAGAACAGACTTCCTGTTGAATACCACTGTAAATATAAGAGGGGTGAAAACAAATGAGTAACAGAACATTATAAATGGAAAAAAAGGCACAAGACTAAYGAGTTACTATTTCAATGATTAGAGAAAGGAGTAGATGAGATTTAACTTACCCTCATCTTTGCACAAGCATCCTGTGTTGACTCTGTGCCTCTTAACTCCTTTACCAGCATAGAACCTAAATACTAAAATAAAAATCCATTAAAAGTCAGCTGAATTTAAATACTGAAATTAAATACTGAATTTTAAATACTAAAATAAAAGTCCATTAAAAGTGTAGCTAAAATTTGACAACAAACATGTCTGCAGAGAGGCACTCTAATTTAGAGTGATAGCCAAAAGCCTAACATTTTCTGACTTTAGATTATTTTTTACTCTGCAGCTCTCTGAGAGATCATTTAAAACTGTGAGTTTTAATCAACACTCTACATGAAACAGAAGTGCACAGGAATGAATATCTTAATTTACATGGAGCCCTTAGGAAAAAAGGACCTGTAAGTATTCTAAGTTATTTTAGTTATTTAAACAAGAAAAAAAACTATTGATTCCATCTTAAAAATACCAACTTTTCTCATAAAAGAATAAATGGAGCTTTTTTTTTTTTTTTCCTGAGCTGTTGTCAGACAAGCCCATACTGCTATGTATCCAGCCATGTGGATGGAAGGGCAGCAGAGATGTTAACCTCTGTGAACCCACTCTGTAACTACTTTATCCACCGACAGCAAACAGAACCCAATGTCAGCAAACAGCAAAACTGAATCTGAGCTGAAACTGGGCTCCAGCCACTGTTTTTCCTTTCCATCTGCTTCTTCTTCTCCATTGCATGTCTTGCTGGCGTGTGCAGCTTGAGGTTGCACTTCTGCAGACTGACAACAGGCTCCATGCCCCTGGATTTGTGCATTAGMTGGAGGAGCCCTCCATGCTGAGTGTAAACTGAGCTGCCCCTACCTAGAGAAAACAGGCTACATCTTCATTGCCCTCCTCTGCTAGYAGAGAAGGTCTTGTGACAGCAAGGTTGTGTAAGCACCCCAAACACCCAAAAATTTTCCTATGTACAATATAGGCCTATGTATTTGTGGATGTGCACTTGTTGCTACTGCTCAGAGATGTCATTAGCACTGCAGCTCAATGCCATGGCTCCTCCTAATGCTTCAATCCTATGTGAGCAACGTGGGAGCTGAAGAAAAGTCAAGCCATTGGTGAGAATGGGAGGGGTGAGCAATAAATGAAAAGGCAGCTTCTGCAGGAACTTCGACCCAGACAAAGTCATCATGTTAGGTGGCCTTTTTGCATTCTAACATACCGATGCATCTAGGAAACTATATAAGCTATCCAAACCAGGCAGTGAGCTGGTATCATCTTAAAAAAAGAACCGATCAAAAAATAACTTCAATTGTAGCTGAATGCAAATGGAAAATGAACAGAAAGTGTACTCGTTTAGCTTCCTGATTTCTTGACCTAGACTGAGAGATTGTGTTTAAAACCTTCRGTTCACACTGCGTACCACAGGAGCCTCTGACCTGTAAGAAAAGGTATAAATATTTCAGCGTAGACAGTAGCCCACCCAGTAGCTACTGAGAACCATCACACAGGGCATTATAAACAGAAGAATTAGCAACACCAGCKCAACTACATGAGTGCAGGTGGAAAGGAAGGAATGAAGGGCATTCCTGGAGGACTGCAAGTGTGAGCAATACTTAAACCAAACAGCTGTGAGTCCAGCTGGAGGCTTGATGAGGACATGAATAGGGCACTGGGCATTAATTTGACACGATGGCTTGACATTGCCCTTACAGAAGAACAACCAATTTAGAGCAAGCTCTGAAATTAGAAAATTAAACAAAGGCATATTGAGATGAACTGTATCTGTCTCCGGGTTCTTTGCCATATGACACCTTTGCTATCACTGGCAAATGATAGCAAATTATTATTCTCTGGAAATAAGGCAATTCCGTTCTTTAAATGTTACTAGATGATGGCTCAATAACTTAATATTTGCATGAAAGCTACCAGTGGGACAGGCATCAGAGACAAAAGCAGCGCTCTTGCACTCATGACAGAACAGCAGGAAAAGAAAAAAAAAAAAAGACATTCCTGTCCCTTCAGCACAGCAGTGAAAAATCTCAGCTCTAGGCATTCAAAAATGCTTCCCAGGGTGGACTGTGGAATAAACAAGCAAATCACATAGGTACGGCACAATTAGGTTGTCAAAAAAAAAAAAAAAGGTGAAATCTTGGGAGGGAATTTTGCTTCCCTCAGACTTCTCGTGATCTCAGTATTGTTTCCTCTTGAGGATCCAGAGAATGTGGGAGGAAGGTTCCCCCATATATGTCATTCCCTAGAGAGAAGATATTCAACATCTCATGGGCCAAATGGTGTGACATATAGTGAAAACTGCCACCCATTATTATCTCTTCTACTCTATATTTATAGTCAGGACTTTATAATTGCAGTCATATCCTTTGSCTGAGACATGGCACTGGTGCACAATCTTTAGGAAAAAAAAGATATTTCTTTAAAAGAACTGTACTTTTGACATTTTGCTAATATCTCTATCCTGTTCATCCCAACTTCCACTTCAGCAGAAGGCTGGATAGTCATAATTGATTATCGATGCACCTTTCAAAGTTCTTATTTGGAATTTACTGCCAGAGGTAAATCCAATTATTACACAGAAAAGTATGAAAACTATCTTAAAACTAAAAGTATCTTAAAAAAAAACAAAAAAAACCTTAAAAACTAAAAGTAATCAAACATCCCTTTGAATCAGAGATGCTCTGAATCAGAATCTCAGAATGAGAGATGCTTGGAATCATCAGAGATGGATTGGAAGCACCTCTTTGGGATCATAACTTGCACCTTCTCTAGTTCCTTTGCCCAAAACYAGGTTTCTGAAATTCAGGCAAAGCAATATATACATGAACTGCTCTACATGAAGCACTAAGGTACAAGGATCCCATCTTATACTGTTTCACTGCTTTTCTATTATCAACCYCTATGACTAGACTGGCGTATGTGAAGGGGAAGAAGGAGATAGGGTTGTCTTTCATTGTGACCTGCACAGCACCTAGACCCTGTGAAATGATAATGTCCTTTCTCTAGTAATTACATGGGTTGTAATATATGACAAAAAATCATTTAWCAAGATTACGTTAATTCAGAGGAAGAAGCCTGTCTCATTAAAAGTRACTGACAAAATAATATAAATGAAAACATCCCACTCTATAAAATTTAAGATTACTAAGGTCTACTCCAAACCACTACATTTATCAATACTTACAAATGCCTTATAATCACATGACTGGAAGATGAGTTTCTCTGGATGATGCTGCCAGTACTGTACAGGTGTTGATGCTGTGGCTTCATTTGGAGGTCTCAAAGTAATTGAAGGCTCTCCCCAGTCTCCCGTCTGAAAATCACAGTTATTCAGAATATAAAAAAGTTGCAACCAAATTTGTTATAAAGTATCYCTCCACTGCTGTGCGCAATTAACAGTAATGTATTTTCTATGCATAGAGACATGTAACTAAAATAAAAGAATAAAAATTCTACAGCATTTTTCATTATTTAAATTATAATTCAGTCATCTACTCTAGTGTTTAATGATGCTTTAATTAAATCAATTTACTTTTAGAATAAAATCATTAGACACCTGAAATATTTATTAAAAATGACTGTTCACAATACATGTATGCGAATGAGAGCACTTGAAAAAAATAACAAGAGGCACAAAAATGCCATTCACAAATTCTATGYTTTACAAGCTTTTCTACACAACTAATGTCTTCCTTTATCCACCATAAATAATTATTAACTAACTTTTCTAAATGGCTAAAAGTTTGAGACCTTTCTTTGATCTAAAGACTTTCGCATTCTTCAAACACATAAGGCATTCTTTAATCTCTTTATGAGCATTTACTTTGATCACCTTGTGGAGTTCCCATATTGCCTTTCCTCATCATCCTTGATATGAATGATCGTCTTCCTAGAGCTTCCTCAAATCCCTAAAAAACACAGCTAATACTGAAGTTTGTGGCTGAATCCCTCACAGGACCCTATTCTCCCGAGAAGAGACACTGGAAACACTTTTGCAGGCATCCCAGAGCTGTGCTGGTCTGAGTCTAACCTGCTGGAGTGCATTTCGGACATGATTTCATTGCATCAGCACTGACCTCAGGGATCCTTCTACTTTGTAGGCTCACAGGCACAACTACTTTTTTGAGGTTTTATATTTTTTCAAGTGTGATCTCACCCACTTTTGGTTCACATGTGTCCATTCCCATTTCCGAAACACAGCCCTTTGAGCCACAGGTCACCGGGGTGCTGCTGAGCCAACATTAGTTCACTCCAAACAAAGATGATGAATGGATGGATTCTTCCTCCTCTTCCCTCTGCCCCTGGCCCCACTCCTCTCTGCCTTCTGAGAGGCTGGTCCATCACAGACTTCCCCTTGTCCTCCTGTTCTGCCTTTTGGGGATCAGATTTCTCCTCCCTGATCYTCCCTCCTCATTTGCTTATTTTCCCTCAAATGCCTTTACTCTCCTATGTGATTACTTCAATTTGGATTACACTGCCTCCTTTATCTGCCTGTATTTCTCTGTGTGTGCAATGTTATTAAAATTTGTGTGGGAAGTAGCACTGGTGTTTCTCATAGAACATGGCTAGAAATTAATAAAAAGTTAAGCATCAAAAGCACATAAAAAAAATATAAGACATTCAAAAGTCTGGCAAACTATCACATCCTACTAATTAAACCAGGACAGAGTAAACAAAACAAGTACATCATTTTCATGTGTCACAAAATAATGAAATGACACACATTTGCACAACTCTGCAATGAAAAGCAAGAGATAAATCTGGAAACATCAACGTTACCCTGCCAATATGGTAACTTCAAGCAAGTGAACATCATAAAACAAGTCAATCCTACTTAATCTTGACACTATTAGCACATCTACAAATTATACAGTATTGTAATTTTGGTTTTGCCTAGTTAAGTTGTCTATATTGTATAGACATAACTTCAAGCTCAAACTTTGGAAGGAAGCAGCATCACCAATTGCTCCAATTGTTGGCATTCTGTGTCCACAGAAATGAAACCTTTTGACCACTAATTTATAAAGCCTTTCATTATATTTAATCTGAAGTAAGAGTCTGATTTTCTCAAGAAGTAGTTTTCTTTATAAAATATGGATGCATACATATTAAAAGGGATAAGGATACGAATTAGTGGAGTTTATATTTGCCTACAAGAGAAGCTGAAATGCACATTACATTACCCATTCTCACATGCTCAATGTCTGCTATACACTGCTGAAGGCCCCTAACTAACAGAACGCTTGAAATGGACTTTTGTTTTTCCCTAATGAATTTATACTTCAGTACATTCTGTATAAGGAAACTGTTCTCAGGAGGAAAATCCACTCAACAAAAGGATATTGCAATGGAAGAGTAAATTCAGGATAAAGGAGCTAGAAAAGCACATCCTTTGACCTTTGGTCTTCCCACTCTGGAAGCCTGGGGGAGTCTCTGTGAGGTAGGAGCACTGTTTCTACAGCAAAAGTGACTTTGGGTAGTGCTCCACACTGTTCTCTTGCATTGGTTTGCGAATTACTTTCCTCAAACATGGAAATGGATAGTGCAGACAAATTAAAAAAGATATATAAGGAAAAAAATGAATGTCATTTAACAACTCACTTCTACATGAAAGATATTAATAGCARGATTTAAGAACATGAAGAACTGCATCTGTTCTGTCTGCAAACAGAGAACAGTAGCAAGAGAAACAGCGAATACCTCTCATATTGGCTCTGTTTTATGAAGGAATTAAGAAGCAATAATCCTAAGGAAATGAGAAGTAATCTTCAACCAGACTAATAAAGCTAGAATACCATATAGTTAGACAGAATTGTGCAGAGACTATTCATTTGTATTCATTAATTACTCTATTAATATATAAGATCATCTAAGTAAAGACTGCATTCTTTTTAGATTAAACAAATCAGAACTGATAAGATTATTATATGTCTCTCTGGGATGATCTAGACACACAATACAGCTGAGATTAAGGGGATGTAGAATTCAGAGACACACAGTTTCTGTATCTGGTAGTTACAGCTGAAGACCTTTCATGTATCACAGTGTGTCTTGTAAAGGGAGCAGTTATTATGAAAAGCTGCATAAAAATTAAACATCATTGGTATAGATTATTTGGATGGATGAAAGAGGAGACATGCTATACAGAGCCATAAAAATCTATTYTGTGATTATATTATAAATGTTTTTTAATATTCAGTAGAAGTGTTTTTGTGTCATTTCTTTTTGTTTGTTTCTTACAGAACTTCTTACATTTTCACACTACRATAGTGCCACTATTCACTACCTATTTAGTCTGAATTATAGCAGGGAAGGCTCCAAAGCCCAGTTCCATGAAGATATTTAGAGGTCTAACTCCTATTACATATTCCCCATCCAATCTTTTTTTTTCTTCCCCCYGAAGGAGAAGAAAAGCATTTAAACAAGATTTAGACACCTAAAACCTAAATACTCTCATAAATCCAGGCCTAAAAGTCTCTAAGGAAAAAAAAAGAAGCGCTCTTCAGCTGAGTCACTCTTGTCAGATAATAAAGTGCTGAGATTTAGGAAAATAATGGGTGCGTGATGATGGCAATTAACTCCTGTTAAAATGCACMGTGGTAGGAACATCTCCTAGAGCTAGAAAAGATCTGAGAGGACAGTTAAATCTAGGGTAGAAAAATATAAATTATTAGGAGTTACATATCTGAGAACTTGTTTGGAACTAACTTGTGGTTTATATATGCAGCTTCAGGCCCTTCAGAAATATTTAAAGCATTTTCAAGCACTATGGAAATGCTTGTAAATTTGGGTACAGGACCAAGTATGATGTTAGTTTAGYTTTTTAAAAATACAGATGATGTAAGAAAGATTTCCAATTTGAATATTCCATTTGAAATTAAAAGAACTAATCAAATATTTAAGCATATGTATTTATTATGACACAGTGAATACATGGGATCTTTTATCTACCAGATGWAGTGGAAAGGCAAAGGAGAAATATATTCCTCACCTACCTTTACAGCTCACCCGATAGCTGTGCAATTTGAAGAYAGGGAATTTACATTACAAACTGCATGCAAGCAGTAATCTCAGCACAACTTCTATAAAATCTAAAATGTCTTTTACAAAATCTCTCTCCTTCCTAAGATCTTTCACCGAAACGTCAAGTTTAAGCCCTCTCCGTGCCGTGCCGCGGAATCGCCCGGGTGTGGAGCGGCTCGACGCATGCAGCGGGTGCGGAGGACTTGCAGCTTCCAACTTTGCACCTGCTAAATCCGCGTGCCTAGTTATGGCAACATGCATTAGTTGCCATGGCAACGCTAAATTGGAGCATGCACAGATCTGATGCTTTTTTGGCTGGGGAAATTAATATCTTCTCCCTGTAAGATTTTTTCAGTGCTCTGTGGACTAGTCAAATCCTGTTCTTTGCTTATTTTTTTTTTAATTCCCACTATTTATGACATAAATTTTCCTAGTTCCTCACAGCTTTTTTTGGGAGGGGAGGAGAGGAGTTAATTGGAGCAGGCTCTTGGTGTACTTATATTTTAACCATTTCTAAAGCTCATTAGTCAAAATGGCCTCTCTGAAAGCAATAATCCAAGAAGGCAGCTGTATGTCAGGTGGTAAGAGGTATTTGTGGACCTTCTTAGGAACTACATCCAGGGAAATGTGACTTATCCCAGTGCAACCCTGACAGATAACCAGCTTTGCTATCTCTTGAACAGTACCGACAACTTTGTGACACAAGTTGCTAGCTTGTGGAGCACCATGAGGATGCCCTCTTGTTCCCCCCAAACGCCTTCSTGCTTTTGCAAAGGCCTGCAGCATCTACCAGACTAACACAGAAGGGACTGCACGATACAGTGTGGGGGTGAAACTGTGCAAACCGGGCGTTTGACACTGTTTCTAGCTCCGAGATCATGAGCAAAGACACACATTGGGAACAGAAGTCAAAGCTCCCCGTGAGCGAGGCGGCCACAGAAAAATAAATCCCCATCCTTCTTGGGGAGGCAGCACACGGCCAACACACGCTCATCACACACCACGATACATGGAGGTATGTACATATAACCCCGGAAGAGAGCGGACATTTACAAACCATGTTGTCATTTCAGCAACGTGACACCCGGAGATAAGACCACAGCAACAGACTGCACATCCAGAGAGGGACAACATAGCCATTTATCGCTGTGTCTTACATTATGAACCTGGTGAATCGAAGAGAAAGGATATCCTGCATTCTGGTTGGTCCATATCTCACAGACAGAGGACTGCTAATATAAACAGAAAACTATATCTCATCTTGCAAATATTAGTGCACCACGAGTGCCAAAAGGCAAGAACAATTAAGAAAGGAATGCATTGATATGAAAAAAACAAAAAGAAAAAAAAAAAGAAGTAAAGCAGCTGTGAAGAGTAAGTTTTTATTTATTTGCTGACAAAATATTGTTGGTATGGCTGGAAGGAAACCTTGCTTATCCAGAGACTTTAGAAGAGGTTTCATGCTGTGAGTACAAGAAAACATTTTAATCAGGAGTGCTGGTGAAGTCAAGAGATAAAGTTATGCAGACATAAACAGAACATGTAGAGAGCAGAAGAAATATTGGTTACTTCTAGTTTTTGGCAGGGAAGAGGTTTTGAATCAACATCCCAATTAAGTTTTGAGTCTTGAATCTCACTCTGCTGGCAGCGGTTTGGTTCACATGGAGAGGGGAGGGAAAAGTCTGGCAGTCTTCAGGAAAAATCAGTTTTCACAGTAACAACCACCAGCAAAGTAAATGCATTGCAATTAAGTAAAGCAGTCRCCCACTACGTCCTGCAAACAGCAGTTCCTTTGCGTACAAAGACATAGCTAATATTACCTGTGGTACTGATCAATGCCCCGCTCTGTAACTCAAGGGTTCCAGTCTACCTTCTACATTATTTTGTGGATAGCTTGCAGCAGCAAAGCAAAGTAAGCTCTAGCAAAAGCAGCAGAACTAGACAGGCCCAGCATTCACTGGCATCTTTTACATATTTCCTTGTTTGGACAGTCATCAAGAAAGCATCTGTGACACCGCAGCAAAAGCGAAGATAACATTTTACAGTAGCCAGGCAACTAAAACAAAGCATCAGACGTAAGAGCTGCCCACAGTATCTTAGGCARGCAGCAACAGAAGGCACTAAACACACATGAAAAATGCAACTGCAGCATCCAGAATAGCTAGCAATTAATATATCAGTAGTTTAACAAAAGGAGAGTGTTCACTGCCAGTGCTTATTATCAGCAGCAGGAATTCAGCATTGATGTTCAAAACAGATAACCCAGAGAAGAGCAGCAACTGTTTGCAGAAATATGAAGCTCGCTCTTACCTTTTGTGGTCTGCAGCCTGGCTTCCTGGCTGGTGACAGACCAAGCAATGGTCCTGCTTTCTGTCAGAGCAGGCTGGCATCCTCTGCATTGACTAGCGACCACCGCCAGGAAGGCTGGGGGCCAGCTAATGTTGTTAACGGTTCCTTATATTCTTTCTGAGTTGGAATGCATGTGCGCACACACACACACACACACACACACACACACACACGCACACACACACACACACACACACACACACACCCCTTCCCCGCCAACTTCATTAATTTTTAAGCTTTCCAATATCTGGTTCCTTCCTTCTCCCACACTGTTGTTTGCTGTGTTGTATGCACTGCCTCAGCTCAGCTTTGACTTTTGGTAGTGTTAACTAATGAACGCTTTGCCTTTACTTTTCTGTCCTCTGCTTTGTCCTCTGCGGCTTGCTGCAAAATTGTCCTCCCCATGAGCAAAGCTGGTAGCAAAGCCCACCACAGTATTCTTCCACTACACCTTCGTGAAGCCATTTCACTTCCTGGTGCCTTTCTTTGGCGCTTCCTTGGAGAGAGAAGAGCAAAYGAAAGCAGATGTGTGAGGCAAAGCCTGGGTGCAGGTCTCAGCTATAAGGATTGTTTAAGAGAACTGCTTCCACCATTCAGACCTATCCTCAGAATTAGACATTTGGATCAGGGATTATGTGAAATTGTTTTTAAATACAGGTGACTCATTCCTGTGAAGAGGACCAGCCAAAACTGAAGGAAAAAATTTTGTGACTGTGTGAATGCCCATTCAGATGTACAGTATTTCACAACTCCTTATCCAGTTTTACACTCATTAAWGTCTGAATGATTAAGAAACTGAAATGCAGTATGCAAGCAGCCTTACTTTGAGAAAGGTAATGGATTTTAAATTCAAAACCTAACCTTTTCCTTGCATCCCTATAAAAATATTTAGCATTTGCTATATATATATTTTATGTTTTCAAAGTGCTGATTTTTTTTAATGAATTATGAAATCCCCCTTGAGAAGCACTTAAAGCTGCATGCCCCTGTGCCAAAGAGGAAGGAGCCAAGAAATGGAAAAAGGTTAAGTGAGTATCTGAGGCCAGAAAATAGGCAGTGGGAGGGAGAGTTGGGATTAGACTTCAAAACACTCCTAATTTTCAGTTCCCAAAACATATGGCCTCTAAAAGAAGGAAAAGAATTAAATCTGTTCATGCACTTACATCACAACAAAACAGAAATACACTCGAGTCTTTAATACTGCTGACACGAAAGGATCTGTGAGAAAGAGTTTAACAAAGATTTTCCTATAGAAAAGATCCTGGTAAAGGACAGGCATAAAAATATACCATCAGCTTCTCTGTCATTGGTAGTAAACATGCACTGATCTTGTTCTTCCCCAAAAGATAAATGCTGCAAATAACATTCCAACAAGCCTATATACATAAATTCCTGTGGCGTTATACTCAATTCAACAGCTATCAATATCACCTGCATAGAACACTGTCCCAGCAAATTCCTTGGAGGACGAAAGTCTGAAGGATGGCAGGGATCAARGAAAGGAGGACCTGAATGGCCTGTACAGCTCCTACCATGGTACATGTGGCTGGTAGGCTGGTGAAAGGAGGGCAGTAAGGCTCCTTCAACCACTCTCCACTGACCATTTCTCTTCCTTTCCCAGCAATCACAGTCTGGACGTAGTCTCCTAATCATGTTATTGTTGTCTTTTAAAGGGGCTGTTTAARGAAAATTTGAGCCATATGTTTATTTAGCTTGACCTCATTGATTTCATGCAAACACATTCATATAAGAAATACTATTTCATATCATTCCTGCTAACYTCCTCTGTGATAAAGGCAATAGAGCAAAATTATTTCAGACATCTGCCTGTAAAGACAGTGGCCAGTCTTTTTACAAAGTGTTTGCATGTTCCCATCTGCTTTGAATCTTTTTTCATTACTTAAATATTTATTTAAAAAGCGACAGGACAAGACATGGATTTCCATAGTTGTGGCTGTGTTGGAGACAATGTAGCATTTCAAACAGGTGACCAAAATTACCTGAGGAAAWTTTTTTTTGTAGACAGGAAAGACCTTGTTAATAATCTGAATACAGAAAGTAACTGCACTGAGAGTGATCATGAACTACTAAAACTGATCATGGTAATATACTTTTTGAGGGAAAGAAAGAATGAAAGCCACAGAAAAGAGTATCTGAACAGAAGATCAAGTAGGTGTAATGTAATATGGATGTACTRAGCAGAGCTCAATGTATTTCACCCTATAGCACATAAGAAAATGTCAAAAAAAAATCAAAACCAGCAAGAAGACAATTGAAAGCACCAAAGAAGGGCCAAAAGAATATTTAAGATGGGAGAAAAGGAAGATTCTGAAAATTATGGCTAGTCTAGCTGCAAGGACCAGAGAATTACTAGATTTTTGTTTTGTTTTAATCCAGACTCACTGTCCCTTTGCCCGTGTGACCTGTGAGACCTTCTGAAATTGGATGTGGATTCATGAAGCAAATATACAGAAATATGCACACAAAATTGTATCTACCTCAGTCTTTATATTTTTATATATAGCTGTATTTACACACATATATCAAAAAATGAGGCTAACAAATGATCTTGCCTGAAATAACTTAGCCTGAAATAACTATAGGCCCAGAAAAATTCAAGATACTTATAATGAGGCTGTCCATCATGGATCATCTCAAATCAAATTTCCTTCTTTCACTGGAAAGCTGGACTACTAGATAAGCAACTGCAAAGAGAAGCACAGTAGGACTCCAACACTAATTGCAAGGCTTCTGATGGGGTATCACATGGCATTACCATAAGCACACTACCTTGAATAAAMATGCAGTGGTTCCACAGGAAGTTTAAATGGCCATTTAAAGAATAATTATCTAATTAAATTAATTATTTAAACACAACTGGACTGGAATATACCAAGGGAAGCAGCAGGAATCTGTTCTCATTGTTTGCATGAGAACTCACTCTGAGGACGAGTTCAAGGGCTTTCCTGAAGTGGATAAGAAATGAAAATGGATCACAGAATCACAGGATGGTTGAGGTTGGAAGGGACCTCTAGAGATCATCTAGTCCAACCTCCCTGCTCCAGCAGRGACACCCAGCACAGGGTGGGGCACAGGGCGGCATCCAGGCGGGTTTGGAAGATTTCCAGAGAAGGAGACTCCACAACCTCTCTGGGCAGCCTGTGCCAGTGCAGAGGATCTGATGAATCACACAAGTCAGTGAGATGAAATTCAGTAAGACAAGAGTATTGCTTGGGAAAGTAAGATTAAATACACAAATTAAATACCAAGTAACCTATTACAACAATTTAATGTAAGGGAGAGGACACAAAGATCTGAAAGTTTCAGTATACTGCTAATTAAATATGGCATCTCCGAGGCTATAAATAAATAATTAACAGGATAATTCAGGTTGGAAGGGACCTCAGGATATCTTTAGCTCAACTTCCTGGTCAAAGTATAGTCCGCTATGACCAGGTTGCTCCAAGGATGGAGACTGCCCAGATGCTCTGGGCAACCTGTTCCTCCATGGCCTGACTGCACTCATGGGGAAAAAGCTTCTCTTTGCATCCAGTTATAGTCCTTCTGGCTTCAGTTCATGACCCCGAAGCTGTCTTTTCTCCAAGTAGCCCCATTCCATCAGCCTCTCCACAGAAGACAAGTGCTCCAGTCCCAACCATCTTTGCGGACCTTTACTGAATCCCCTTTTTCTAAATAAAAAGGATGTACTCAATAAAAGTAACATACTGGAAGAGAATGTGAGGAATTTTTGATCCATATAAAACCACTAGTGAGTGGGGCATGTGAGAAAATGCCCAGTTTTGACCGCTGCATCACATGGAGGATGGAAGATGGGAACTGGGGAGAGAATGACAACAGTAGATAAAAGTCTAGAGAAAAAAAAGGCAGGACCTTGATTAGATAACCATCAGTCCTAGGTGGTCTTGTCATAGTGGTGAGCAGGGAGCTGATGACTCCTGATCACACTGAGGCAGGGGAGCTGCTTTTGCTGCCTTCTCCAAATATCTCCTGAAGGGCTTGCTCACTCTTGCACTTCTCTGCTACAGAGAAGTAGAATTACTGAAAATAATCAGTGTTCCTATTTCCTCTCCTCTTCCAATGCTATGTCTCAACACAGCGCTGAGTCTTTGGAAACTGCTCCCGTCTTCTGACGCTTCAGTTCCAACGACGCGCAGAAGTGAGAGAAGGAAACAACAGCACACCCTGCTCTGATGCAAATCATCTAGCAAYATCTCTCTAAGTATATTTCAGTTTATCTCAAAAAAATATGAGAATTTTGGATCAAATCCCAGAAAATCATTGACACGTCAAACAATCTTTAAAGGTGAAAGTGCCAAAAGAAACAAATGACATTGGATGAATGGGGCTATTTAGCCTCTTTTATAATCGTTGCTCGAATTGTATTAGGACTGGGGGAGAGCAGTTGTGCAGTTTCAATAGATGTTGCCTTCTTGAATGTTCCCAAAACTCTGGGGAGAGCTTACAGACAGGAATAAAAACAAGGTCTTCAGAGCTGGAGAGTGAAATTCAAATAARTATATTTTTTATAGAAGCAGAAATTAGAAATATCAATTCTTATTAGAACAAGAATATTATATTATCTTTTGCATTATTATATTTCTTTTGCTCTTTCTGAAAATTCTTTGCATGACAATTTCCAGAAAAACACGAGCCATCCTGAAATTACAYTCTTCCAGGAAGGCAGAGCTTTGCCAGTCTCAGCAGCGATACCCTGCCCCAGATCAATGCTTCCTGTCAGCAGCTCTCACTGTGTGAGCTTAAGTGTGAGCTACAGTCCTCTTGCCCATACACAGTCACTGGAGTAGTCACAGAATCACAGAATCCTTAAGCTTGGAAGGGACCTCTAGAGATCATCTAGTCCCATTCCTCTGCACATGCAGGGTCACCTACAGCATGTGGCACAGGGCTGCATCCAGGCAAATTTTGAAGATCTCCAGAGAAGGAGACTCCACAGCTTCTCTGGGCAGCCTGTTCCAGGGCTCTGTTGCCCTCATTGTTAAGAAATTTTTCCTTAAGTTCCTGTGGAACTTTTGGTGCTTCAGTTTGTGGATGTTTCCTCTARTCCTATCGCTGTTCACCACTGAAAAGAGGCCACCCCATTCTCCTCACTCCCTCCCTTGAGGTATTTATAGACACTGATCAGATCCCCCCTCAGCCTTCTCTTCTTCAGGCTGCGCAGGCCCAGCTCCCTCAGCCTTTCAAGGAAGGGAGACAACTTGCCCACAGTCACATCAAGTTATCAAAGCTGCCTTGTAGAGCTAGTAGTAGAGCTGAGAGTACAACCGTCCCTCCTGCATTGCAGCCCAGTACATCACCCGATGCCTGCTGCACAGAGGATCATCCTCTGCAAATGATGAAAAAAGACTAATCATACACCTCTGTTTCTCTCTCAACCAGTTGAGGCCCTCCTTCAGTGGACTGCTGTGATAGAGATCTTCGAAAAAAGAGTCAGTTTTCAGTCTGTTTCTTACTTACTTATCCCAGATCCGGGTTGCTGTGAGGGAGGGAAATCTTTCGAACCCATAAGCTCTCGTGCAATATCTTTTCCAAGAGCTCAAAAATATAGACATTAGATGCCAAATTCTGCTTTGATGGTGGCCAAGAAGGCCAATGGGATCCTGGGGTGCATTAAGAAGAGCGTCTCCAGCAGGTCGAGGGAAGTGATCATCCCCCTCTACTCAGCCCTGRTGAGGCCACATCTGGAGTACTGYGTCCAGTTCTGGGCTCCCCAGTACAAGAGGGATGTGGAGCTGCTGGAGAGAGTCCAGCRCAGGGCTACCAGGATGATCAGAGGCCTGGAAAATCTGCCATATGAGCAAAGGCTGAGAGAGCTGGGTCTGTTCAGCCTGGAGAAGAGGAGGCTGAGGGGGGACCTGATCAGCGTGTATAAATACCTCAAGGGAGGGAGGGAGGGAGGAGGARGGGGGCGGCCTCTTTCCGGGGTGACAGTGATAGGACTCGAGGAAATGGCTTCAAAYTGAAGCATCGGAAGTTCCACAGGAACTTAAGTAAGCATTTCTTCACTGTGAGGGTGACAAAGCACTGGAACAGGYTGCCCAGAGAGGTTGTGGAGTCTCCTTCTCTGGAGATCTTTAAAGCCCGCTTGGATGCAGCCCTGTGCCMCGTGCTCTAGGTGACCCTGCGTGTGCATGGGGGTTGGACTCGATGACCTCTGAGGTCCCTTCCAACCTTGGGCATTCTATGATTCTATGATTCTGAAATACTCAGATTTCTATTAGACCAGAGCTACTTCTATTAGAAGAGAGTAGAAGAAGCTACCTCACCTTCTCCATTTTTCATATAATTCTAATGTTAAGCTTCTAGCTCACAAGTCTAAATGTGAAAAACAGTAAATTAATACAGAACATCTGTCCCCATCTTGAAGGAACATCTGTCCCCATCTTGGTGTAGTATTTATGGCAATAATTTGGATCATTAGTACCAAATATAGAAATGACTTCCTTAATTCCATATGCTGAAGCAGCATGTAGGTATGATCCACAACCCACAGTTTTATCTCTAAAATGTTAGCTTCTATAGCATTTTTGAAAGAAAGTATCATTTTATTTGGATAGAAATTACTTACATTTTTCATAAGATCTTTATCAGYTTACTTGGCCACATTAAAACATAATAGTCAAGAGTTTTAATGATGTAAGCTTGTTGAAATTAATTTAGGGTTAAAGATAGCAATATATGATGTTAATGTTTATCTGGAGACAACTGATGCTACTGTCAGTAACATCTATGTCATGCAAGTAAAATAAAAATAGATTCAGTTAACCATTTTTCTTTTGATGTTAAATTGAAGGTCTTTATGGTTTAGTCATCTTTCCATATTTAAAAATAAAATGCAACTTCAAATATAAACCTTAGATTTTACATAGTTTTCTTAAAAAGGCCTGTCTTTTCATCCTTAAACTGTACACTATTTTTTTCATATCTAAAAAGCAGAAGAAATCCTTAGAAACAAGAACAGAATGAAATAACCGAGATAATCATATTTTTGTATGCATTGTTTCCTATATGCACTATCAATAAATTATATTTAATATCCAATATGTAAGAATTCTGTTATTTCATCTGCAATTTTAACCATTCGTAAAACAAAATATTCCTCATTGCTTCTTACATAAGCTTATCTAATAAATATACCAATCTTTTCCCAGACATTCTTCTTCTTTCACCACAATACTTAAATCTCTTCAAAGTAGAGAAGGAGAAGGAAAAATATACAAGGAACAGGCAAATAAAAATACCATACTGTGGTTAAAATTTAAAAACCTAAAAACATGTCTTGTAAGACATCACTTCTATTTTTGGCTTGTTACAAACTTCCCGTGCCATCTTAGCCAACTAGCAATATTCCTGTACCTCATTTTTTCTAGCTGTAAAATGAAAAATAATTTTTAAGCTAGCTAGTCCTGCAGATCCATGGAAAAATATGAAAGTATTCATGTCTGTAAAGCATTTGATAGATATTGGAGAGCTGAAGATACTATTTCAGGAAGTGGAAAAAAATATTTCTAAAAAAATATTCATAGAAACCTGTCTATTCTTATTCTGTCAATTGCTTTTACTACACTTTTCCTTTATTGCAGACTTGTACATATCACTCCTAATCCTTCAATTAATTACTATATCACATAAAACAGCGTTTTATCAGTACCCTTATAAGTGTGGTAACTTGACTGCACACTACTCAGATTTTATGTTGACCATACATTTTAATTATGTTGCTTTAGATAAGAGAATGAATCAGACAGAGAAGGAATTAAAAAAAGCCTTCAAAATCAAGTTTGAGTTGAGTTCAGCATCTCTGAGTAAGAATTTCTTCAGCTATGGTTTTGCTTTTCCAGCTTCCCAAAATCTTAAAAGATTCTCTTCCTCCCACTTCCCCACTGGAATGCCCACTGTATGGACCAAGTTTGGAGTTGTCCTACCAGAAAGCTGAATCTGGCTCATTATCTGCTTTCCCCCACACAAGATCAGAAACCAGTGGAGATTCCCAGGCTCCCAAGTGTCCCATACGTTCAGCCCTGGAGCAAGAGCAATGGGGAACTTAAATTGGTTCGACTCATTGTTTATATCAATATTTTATCTCCTAGGGTCTGAGCAGTTTACTAAAGAGCTGTGAACAAAGGTACACACTTACCTTGGGAGAACACTACCCATACCAAATAAACTTAACTCAGTGTTTCCTCAAAAAAGCAAGGTGTTCTCTTGCTTACAACTACATTTGATTAAAGTATGGAGAATTTCTCACAGATATTTTAGCTGACAAAGGAAAACCAGTGTAACCTGATGTGCTCATGTGGTATCATTTTAACAAACTGGTTGATMTGTGACGCAAATATCAACATGCTTGACGATTTCCATTTAAATGTTCGGTGAAAACATACGCCATACTAAAAATGGAAACATTAGATCTGATCACTTCCTCAAAATATCCTCTTTGGATTTTAAAACTGAAGTTGATGCTAAGGATATTGTTATCCAAAATTTGGATCCAAAATCCTCTATTTGTCTCTCTCTTCAAAGCCAGAAAAAAAAATATTAATCTCAGTATGAAGAATAAACCTAAAACCTTTTCAAGATCACAACATGAAAGATTCTGTCATTACATACATCTGTCTGCAACAAAGGCCTGTAAATATAGTTAAACATGCAAATCCATACAGCAGCATGCAAGTAATCTAGCAAACAAATGGTTAAAACAAAAAATATTCTCAAAGCAATTCAAAAAATCACTATAGTTTACAGTGTTTGTGAGTATTCCAGTTGGACTGGTAGCTGCTTGAGAAATTGTTGAGCTGGCATAAGCCAGAGGAACCTGCGAACCGCACAGAAGAAATTACTAGACAAAACATGGAGCATAAGGCTCAAATCTGGGATCAAACTAATCTCCTTTGTTTTTCAGAAATAATTAGCACATCTTTAATTTCAGAGGGGCCTTTGGTGGAAAGATTGGAGGAAATATGGTTCAGCTTTGCAAAAGGTACAATTTCACATACTGTGAAAAATAAAGTTAAAATCTATTTTTGGGCCAGAATGGTTGAAGAAAGCCCTAATTAGCCTCTTGGTGAGTCCAATTTAGTGAGAATGATCACCAGAGGGAGTCATTGACTTTCCATGAAATTTAGAGGGAATTTTATATACATCATGACGCTGAATTTTAGGGCAGGGCTGAGAGAGACTGCCAACAGATTGGAGTTCAGGGACACAAAGTACTGTTTTTATAGAATTCTTCTGAATATATTTTCCCCTTTTTTGTTCTGTAGGTTGGCTGCTGTACTTCATGGAGCAAGTCAGAAAGAGAACACGGCAGAAAAGTCTTCAGGGGGTAGGAACTGCCCCCTTCCCCCCCCCCCAAAAAAAAAAAAGAAAAACACAACAGTGCTTAATTGGTGGTGGTTGGAAGTGGTAGAAGTACTATCTGCTTGGTTCTTTCTTTGGATATACAACACATCACAGTCTCACTGGAAAAGCGTTCCTTTCTAGGTGGTTATATGGGAGGGTGTCATACTTGGGGAGACCAGGACTTCAGACAATAAGAGAAAAGAGTGAAAAGGAGTAAAAGCTAGTACATTTCTTCTATTTTTTTTTTATTTCATCATTTGGGACTAAAGGAAAAAATGAGGAGTCTGCCTGAGAACCACTGGGAAGCCTCACGCAGGATGCGGCGACCTGCTCCGTGGCAGAGCGAGCTGCTCCGCGAGCTGCATCCCATCTGTCTGGGATGGCAAATCAAACCTGTGTTCCCAACATGCGCTGCAAAGCACCACATGTTTGGAGACCTGTCTGTCTTTCATCATATGGGCCACCGAAAAACAGCTGAGTTCCTCCTGAGGCAGTTTTGCTCATGGGCTGCCAATGCTTAACTCTGATSACCTTCAGAGGGGTAAAAGACCTCGTTCTGGTCAATGTATGCTTGAAACAGTTGGTACCTACATTTTGGTTGGGTGAAGAAATTTAGAGATGGGGGCTACTTAAGAATCTCTTTTGCAAACAGTTTTATTTAATGTCCAGTTGAATTTAGCACTGTTGTGGTTTTCCAATGAGTCGTTGAATGGTTAAAACCTTTTTTCACAAAAAACACTCAGACATATCCCCAGATGACAAAGCTTAGCAGAATGCTGACCCTGTCCATTAATAAACTCAGTGATCATCAYTCCTGCCAGTGACACTACCCCTCATGAGCATCTCTGCTCACCAACTTACTCCATGTGGCACATACAAAACAGGAATACACTTGTAAAAAACSTGTTAGTCTTTGCATTACACAATTTAGGCTTAATGCATGGCCCTCAACTGTCRTTAGAAGTAAATCTGTAACCGACTGCAGGACTGCGTAGCCTTTTAGTGATAGCTTTCGACTATACCTGTGCCATCTGCCTCTCCAGCTTTGACCGGGGAATGTCATCAAAGTAGTTCTCATTTCTTCTTCTCCTTGCATCGCCCTGCATGATAATGTGGGGAACGTCCAGGGAGCCACCAGTAGTGAAAGTGCTTTGGCTAAGTGATGGAGACAACTGAGGAGGAGTGTGGTTACCACTGGGTTCCTAGATAGTAAGGAGGAAAACAGAACATAAGAATAGCACATTGCTGACTTCAGTCGACACACTTAAAAGTGTATTTGAATTATTCATGCTAAAAAAAACCCAAAACAACAGTTCCTGAAGTAGAGGTTACTGTGAATGAAGTTTATAGATATAGATAAAGCAAATTTCTTTTTACAAGTGTACATAGCAAGCAGTCACTCCTTTTTTTTTTCTTGTAATCTCCCTACATCATTTGTAYGTGAACAGGGAGAAAGCAGATGCACGGAGGTATTTCTCTTTTTCTTGGGCATGTGAACAGAGAGATGACAGACAACAGTCAGAAAGCTAGCTCGTTCCCCCAAATTGTTTCACCTAATGTGCAGAGCCTCCATGGAAGAAAAAATAATTTACTATTTATGCGAACTAGAGGCAAATTAATTCCCCAAAACTTCACTGCATAACATATTCCTCTCTCTAGGGCTAYTGGAGAGATACAGCAGTGAGTTACTTGTCAATGCCCAAATAAAGTCATGATTTAGGACTATGCTATTTATAAGATGCAGTACTTCCTCACTACTTCTCTGCAGCAGCTTTGAGCAGTCAAAGTGATTTGAAAGTGATCTGAACTCCAGCAACATCTCTTGCTGGAAAGAAGACGTGAATGAAAATTTACAAAATATAGACACTTCGCAATTTTTATAGGTCTGGGAGAACAAACTTTTAACTTGAATTACTGGATATCAGAATGATACAYAATATCAGACCTTTGACCTTGGATCAAATTAAAAAAAAAAAAAAGATATATAAATTCTGTGTAAGCAGAAATATATGTCCTCCTGAYTGTACATTTTACTAGGGTTGTTACCACATTAGTGACAGACAGTCACCGTATGTTTGGAGATAACCCTTTTTGCTCATACCAGAATATCCTTGCCCAAACACAGAGTACAAACATCAGTGGCCAAGTATTCAGCGCTACCCTGGAGATTACAATCTGCAGGAGCCAAGCTAGAGTATCCTGTGCACTGCCCAGACAGGCTGCCCGCCTGCCCTGCATGRACTGTAAAACACTGCCAGAGCAACTGCGTGGCTCTATATGTTCTTGTCCCACCATCTAGACTATGGGGCTCAACTTTGCTAGCTCTGATTTCAAGCAGARAACATATCCACCTAGCAAGTCCATGCAGAGCTTGTCTACATAAGCTATTGCTCTGATACTGCATTTTAATGCTAAAGAACAGGAAAGGTCCTCAAAGTATTAACACCACAACAAGAGGAAGCAAAGATGTGCCCTGGGGTGCAGGGAGGGTCCTGTAGTCCTGTATTTTTATTTAAAGGCGATATTTCATACATGATTTCATTGAACAAAACTTAATTCTAAAATCACATCAAGGTATTTTACTCCATACTACTAAGAAATATGACCAGTAGAAGAAACTAGAGAATTGTAATCTCTTCCTAATGGAAATAAAAGTTGCAAGATTCTGTGTGTATTTGCATGACAACAGTATGTGATATGAAAATATATATATGTCCATGACATTACTCTTTGCAAACACGACACTGGCTTTTTATTTTATGTGCTGATTGATTAAAATTAGGGACAAATATGTAGCTTATCACATTTTAAACCACAGATACTTGTTTTTCAGTTCTCTAGCTTACCTATCATTTGAGACTTGACAAGTGCTTGACATTCCCCAGGGCAAAGTAAGAAGTGCTATCCTCTRTCCTCTGCTATCCTCTGAGGAACACACTTCTCCCCTCCTTCATGAGAATCCACCTACATTTGGCCCAGTTAAAAGCTTCTGAAAAGCTGCAGTCTGCACACATTTGGAAGGTTTGGTGAGACATAATCTCCAAAATGCGTCTCCGGTTCTTCCATGTGCCTCACACACCTCCACACTGACAGCAACTTGCGTATAGCAGAGTCAAATGACTTCCCTCCTAATGATTCCTGCCAGCCAGGTACATAACAGGACTTCTCTCACACGTGTCATGATTCACTCCATTAGTACCAATATCACCATCTACAGTATATCTAGGTGACAGATGACTACAGTGGATATAAAGATTCCGGCTTTTATCCTGCTTTTCATGTTTTATTTATTTTTTTTAAACTGCGTAATAGGGGAAATTCACTCAAAAAGCCATGTTAGAAGACTATTAGTAAGGTTATACAGGCAAGAATTAAAGAGTTAGGAAGTACAAGAATTATGGTGCCTCTGCATTATGTTACGGCATTTAATTGTTTGATCATATGCTATTTTCTCAAAGAAGTCATTCGCAGCACAGATGGATCCTCAACTATTGTCATATATTCAGTGTTGTGTTATCATTAGTTATCATGKAGTCAGTATTTTATTCTCACCTCATTTTGTGGCTCCAAATCTTTACCCTAAAGTCTTCAAAACCTGCTCTGAATGTTTAATATCATTTTTTTGATGGTACTTGTGTTTGGATTTTAGTGCTTTCACAATTTTAATCAATTTATTTTCATAACATGCTATGAATCCTGAGGTTTTATAATCAGCACTTCAGTGCTACAGAACTAAGGTGCATACAAGAAGGTTAAAAAATATCCATCACTTCAGATGTCCAATTACAGTACCTATTACCTGTTTTTCCAAGTATGTACATTCAAAACTCAGCTTCTAGTGATCTRATTTGCAGTACCATGTGCTCAGCACTGGCATAAATCAGAGTCCAGACTCCACAGAATGTCTGTAACATACAATTAGTGYCTGTTTGTGAGGCATTTACTTAAATAACTTGTGAAGTGGCATCCAAGGGCTTTGTGGCAAAAGCAGATACAAATCTGCATCTTTTTCAGCTACAGTTATTTCTTTAATCCTTAATGAGACTTTCACTTCTCTTCCTCATTCTATATCTACTTTCCTATTTCCATAAAAAAATCTGCCATCCAGATATACATGCCTGTGYAGCAGGCTGTCATGTATCTGATATCATCTTATGGTTAGTTAGCATTGGAAAAGGAAGAAAATTAAGACTGCATAGGTAACCTGAGATCCAGCATTTTCTAATTTCTGAGTATGTGACCTTGAAATTATGTTTTTAGCACAGAGTTATTGGGCAAATAATCTATTTGGTGTTTATTTGTTAGTCTTTTGCAAATATTTAACCATTTTTCCTTTGAAACAACTTAAAAGCTAGTATAATAATAGTGGGAAAAAATGAAACATTAGCCTTCCCTAGGCTGACCTTGGTATACTAAAGTCATAATCTTTAAAAAAGGAGCAGTCTTTTCTGCTAGAGGTACCTTCTATCAGAAGCAGATATTTTATTCCATTTAAATCAATTTTCAGGCTAAAAAATATTGCAATCTGGAGAGTTAGGACTATGTCCTTGTTCTGTGTGAAAATGGCATAGTAGCAGTTGATGGGAAAGAAATCCTTAATTCAAACTCATGTCCTTTCCTTTTGGATTCCCTGTGAAGACTCCAACAGTATGAAGTGATGAATAACATCTCGTGGTTGCCAGCAGCAGTAGTTCTAGCTGTGGAGAAGCAGACTACTTTTTATCATTTTGACTACAGATGGAGGACATCCAGGTTTCTCCTCGCTATTAGATGAGAATATACAATGCTAACCAGTAAGTAGGCAGCGGAAACCTTCCCACCTGCTGAAGAGGAACTAATTCCTCTGTCCAAGGCACTGAAACCATTGAGAAAAAGTGTGTGACTTTCAAAAAGTTGGCAAATTATTCCTCTTTCCTCGGGGTATTTTAACACCAGCCATGCACCAGGGGACCATTCATCCAAATGTAAAATACAGAAAAAATATCCATACATTTATGCAGTATCCCTTGCTGAAGGATGTCATAGGCTTGTGGCACTTTTTTTTCCAACATGACATTACAAATACACTGATTTTTTGGGGGGGTGGATCTGAGATGTTTGGACTTGTCTATGTGGCATTTGAGCATAAGCAGGATTAAAACGGGTAGATCACAGAAATCCTAAGTGTCTATAAAAATAAGGTCATAAAAATAGGCCTCCCATTCTGTTTTTCTCTATTTCTTTTTCCACTAGGAAATGGACTTGGGAGTACACCTTGACCTGGGAGATTTGGAAATCCAGCCACAAATGGGATTCCAATCCAAAAAACAGTCCCAAGAAAACAATAAAATCCAATCAAAAACGAAAGATCTGATCTGAACTAGCAAAATAAAAAGTGTTGATGATATAAGTGTCCTTAGAGAGAATATTGTAGGAATGCGCTATCAGAGCACAACATGGTAGTGGGCAGCAAGGAAGTACAAACATTGGAACAGAGAAACTAAGGGAAGTTGGGGTAATGAGAGGAGATTAGAATTGAGCAGGTGTGGAAAACTCCCAGGGAAACTGTAACAACGGCTCTGAAGAAAGGAATATTAATGAAAAATAAAAATGATTGGAAACTTTTGATACACAGAGGTAAGAAATCTTGATGGCATTCGTATCTCAATAGCTTCAAGAGGCTCTCTTCACAGAAAGCCCACAGTCTGCAAAGTAAGCATCTTGAATGTGTAAGGGAGATGATAGAACTCTTCTTCCACCATGGCAGCCACAGAAGCGGGGATTCCTATGGACAAATGCAGACAGGCAGCTTGCTGACACCTACTTCTGAGCTAGTTTGACAGGTCAGATGAATCACACAGTAAAAATGCCAGTTTGTCTCCACTGACTACCCAGGTTGCTGCAAAAGGTCAGCTGAAGATATCCTCACCAACAGGGTCTGAAGTGAGAGAAGCTGAGTCCCACTCTCAGTGACTGTCCTTATTCATGTGAGCCTTACTTCTCAAGATATGCCAACAGATTTACATGGGGACTCACCCTGAGGGTTATTGAGCGAGGTGGTTTCTGAGGAGGATCTTCGTGGAGTCTGTCTCCCAAGGAGGCCAGAATGCGCTTCCGATGGCCAATCAAGCTAATTTTTAAGACCTAGGAAAGGAACACAAATATTTGGTTAAAAAGAGTACATTACACTCATTACACTCATTACTTTCAGAGGGCGGCCTTTTTTTCCTTTGAACCTTTTAACACGGTTACTACACAGGTAAGATGGAGCAGTGCAAGGCAAACAGAGTAGAGGACATGAGAGGCAAGATCAAATAGTAGAAGAATTCTTTAGAATTGGGGAAAGAGCAAAGCAGGAAAATAAAAAAAAGGCTCATAAATGAGTGGGAAAGAGGAAAATGAAACAGAAAAAGTAGCATAGGAGGAGCAAAAGAAGGGGGAGACTGGAGAAGAAAATCTAGACATGAGGCCAAAAGTGGCTGATAAGGATTAAAGAGATTCACAAGGATGGGAAGGATGCTGACATTAGGGATCACAGAGTGAGGAATGCCAGCTAGTAGTTAGAGAAGGGCGAAAACAAACTGCAAAATGCATATATCATTCTTTAAAACCTATACATACTGCCTTTTGAAGGCAATCTCTCAACTAYGTATACAGCTATTATTATGTAGACTGGTGTACACGTTAGAAACACAAGATAAGACATATCCCTCAGATTTTGCCCTGGCAGTCTACCACTTTTACCAGCTATACGAAAAATCTTTCCCACACACAGCTATTGCCATCAGTAGGCTGGCTCAAATATCTTGCGTCTGTCCAGACTCCCAAAACACTGCTGAATAAGTTTTAGAAACTTACTATACTACTCTCCCTGTATATCCTTTCATGTTCCTACTTCTCCAAGAGCACCATTGCCCTCAGAAAAATAGAAAGGGAAGAAAGAGGAAGTTGGAAACTTGACCATTAGTAGAAAAAAAAATCTGATATCATTAATAGCTACAATTGCTTCAAACTGTGAAGCAGCACTTAAGCATAGCAGTAAGCCTCTGCTCTGCAAACAGCAGGGTCCTCACATAATTCTTACAGCCTGAATATGGTTTTAAACATCACACTTCTCTGCATTTGCTGTCACTCCCACTRTAGTAGCTCCCAATATATTTAGGACCACTGTGTGTCAACACCCTTCGGTTGAAAGGAATTTCTCACTCAACCTAAGAGGAACAGTCCCCTCAAACCCAAAGGTGTTGCCTCTTAAGTGGTCAGCTATCTCGGTTSGAGCAATGCCACTAAAAACTAGTATTGAACAAATGAGCAAATTAAATAAATTATTTCCCAATCCAATTCTTTGATCCAGTATCTCGGGGTGGCAACATGCAGTTAGGACTCCAGTGGGTGAACTCCTCCCATCCATCAGCAGGTGAAGAGTGTTCACACTTTGCTGGGCTTCTCTGCACTATCCAATACTGTTGAACACCAAGAACACCCTTTTGGACTGTGTTTATAGTGTGACGGGCAATGACATGAAATAGATGAATGCTTTCCTTCAAGAGGGTTGCCAAGGACCTTGCAGATGGATGGCAGAGTCAAGTTGCAGAGTCCCACAAGCTTCTCATGTCTTCTCATATTAGTATAGACCTACAGAAGTATTAGACAAGCTGGGGTAGCACAGCACATGCAGGAGTGCTGGGGGTATGCAAGAGACACCTAGTTATGTATTCAGCTTACACTGAATGTTAAGCAGAAGACTGCACGGTTTATCCTGGTATTTAGCTACATGAAACACCTGAAGGAACTACAGCTGCTTTAAGTTTGGTGGAAGTAATGTACTTTGGTGAACCAGTTTCTTTTATAATGCTCCCCTGTCACTAAGAGCATTTACCCAGAGATTTTTAAGTCAATCTGCAGTTCTGGGCCTTTCTGAGGTCCTCAGTGCTTTGAATGCCTTATTAGCTATATCAAACTCAGACAAAGGAATTCACACAAAGCTACTGAATAACATGAGAGAAAAGGATAGGAGTCTTGTGGGATGCAGCACTTGAGAGATCAGGAGGCAGGTCGGAATGGTTATATTACTTAAAAACTGTGCTCAGTTTAGAAACTATACAGATCTTTAACACCATCAATACTGCTAAGTTTGTTCCACATTTTGCTCTTCCACTACAATGGTGATCACTCCAAATTTGAACTGTTAGGGATTTAAAGATGCATCCTACAGAAACATATGGTCCATAGCCAACAGGCAGCTCTATTTACTCATCCGGACAACATACTACATATGCTAACTAAAGACAGTTTGTATTCTTCTGCAAATAGACTCTCTAACTACTTAGGCAACTTCTAATTCAACTTGCAAAAATAAAATATTGTTTTCTGAAACACTTCTATATTTGAATTATAAGACTTTAACAGACTTCCTCAAACTCTAAAAACTTGTTCTGTGATGGATTATCCTTGACAGTTTTTATCAAAAATGTCAAATATCACAAATATAGGTCAATGGTGTGCACTGGTAAAGTTGCCTAAGACAGAATCTTAGAAACAGCTTTATGTTGCACACCAAATAACTATTAGTCTTGCATTTATTTAGCTTCCAAGTTAGTTCTCTGTGAATATTTTCTACCACAGGTAATAGTGAAACATGGTAATATTGAACAATGCAATGTACCTAAGTGCTATTCAGCAAAGCATTTGGTCAGATGATAGCTTGTAGTTTACTTTATACAAGATGGTGAGAGTTTTGCAGCGTGCCTGCAGTAATCAGTGAGATCATGTAATGAAACCATTAGGGTAGCTTAAGGCTCTGCAGAGCCTGTATTTCATTACCAGGCCAAAAGCAGCATGTACATGATATGCCTCCTTCTTCACTGGCAGTATGATACCTCAGGCAAAATAAAGCAACCACATCTCATATCTTGAATAGACTTAACTTACTTGCTTATGCTGTAATACAATTAAAGGAGAATGGGACAAGTCATTTTGYCCAAAGCTGACACACGGACACAGATTTAATACTATTTTTATCTCCATATTCTCCAATGATTATTATACAAAATGAGATTCCACCAGGAAATATACGAAATTCACAAATGTAACAAATGTACCATTTTGCATTTAGATTTTTTTACTGAGTTGACAGATGTTTTAAAAAGCAAACACATGTATCCCAGTAACTCCCTGATGACTACATATGTGCAGATGCTGGAATGAACAAGTTATGCCATCTAAAACTAAGCATTATTTCTGCAATAACCTTCTGTCTGGTCTTTTCTTCTGATTGAATAATTTGATCTGACACTGTATTTATATAATTATTCAGTTCTTTTTAAAGGTTACTACATTTCAAGATATTGATTCCTTTTGTTCTGGAATATCTGAGAAGTTACCATGTGGGACAGAATTAAAACCACAGCACTGCAAGGCCTAAGTAATCACACAGTGACAGTCAGAAGACAGACCTAGCTACAAAGTCTATCTAGCTCTAGCTACAATCTGGAGAAATATCGGAATAGCACTAGTAATTTTCTAGTGGCAGTATGAGATGCTCTAGAATTTAAGCTTCATTTATTTAGGAAATCACCCTAACATTTAAGGCTAAGAGGAAAAGCAGATACCTAGGAACCCACAAGGTGCCATTTTCTACTTTTGCAGGTAAGTAGCCCAGAACACGAGGTAAATGCAATGTTATTTTTTAAATCATTTTATTGCAGATTATCTTAGAAGAAACTCCTGTCTGTTCTGGAATGAGGAATAAAGAATACACTCATTTTTATCATTTTTTTTTCCACAAAGTACTCCCTAAAACATTACAGTGTCCAGAATCCCTATGAAGCTGATTCAGACCAACCAGTCACGTGGCTGTCATAGTTAGTTTAATTAAAGATTTCAAAATGTGCAAAGAAGTAGAGACTTTGACAGATCTTATCCATATAACTCCAGTGTTACATGGTAGATTGACAGTTACTTAAATTAAGAAAAAAAATGAACTCCTTAAATCTTTATGTCTCCTGGGAGTTTCTAGAGCTCTAAGATCAATATAGTTTTGCATATTTAATCAAAAAATGCAAAATAACATTTAAAAATAAAATAGTTATATTGAGTAGCATTTCTTTAAACAAATTTTGACATCGAATTTCAGATTCAAGTCATCTGAACAGGGTCTGGCGAAGACTTAAGTAAAAGAAGAATGCTACTCTGCCCGGCTCGTTACCATATATAACTCTAATCAGAAGTTCACCAAAAAAGATAATGCTGACCAAGATTTCCATTACATGACGTAACAGCAGTGTGTTTTGAAAGATAAATATGTCAGTCATTRAATTTTCACAGCAGTGACTATTGTCACTAAATTGCAGAGCTGATAAAACTAGCCAGTGCCCAACTACTCCAGGTGAGCTAGAGCTTGCTGTGGGATGCTGCACAGAATCACAACACACAGAATGGTTGAGATTGGAAGGCATCTCTAGAGATCATGCAGTCCAACTCCCCAGCTCAAGGATGGTCATCTATAGCATGTGGCACATGGTTGCATGCAGGTAGGTTTTGAAGATCTCCAAGGAAAGTGACTCCACCAACCCTCTTGGCAGCGTCTTCAGGGCTCTGTCATCCTAATAATAATGTTCTTCTTCATATGGAGATGAATCTTCCTGTGTTTCAATTTGTACTCATTACCCCTTGTCCTATTGCTGATCACCATGGACAAGAGTTTGKCCCAAACCTATTTACATCCTCCCCTTAGGTATTTGTACATATTGATAGGATCCTCTCTCAATCTTCTCTTCTTTAGGTTGCACAGGCCTAGCTTGCTTAGTCTTTCCTTATATGAGAGATGCTCCAGTCCCTTAATTATCTTTGTCACTCCACCATGGATCCTCTCAAGAAGGTGAGTCCCTCCTGTAMTGGGGAGCCCAGAACGGCACACAGTACTCCAGATGTGGCCTCATCCTTGTTTGCCAAGATGTTTTGGTAAACTTGTCCTCTGCAAATGCTATAGGCRCTCTGGGGTTGGTCCCAGCTCTTTAAGTCATTGGGAAAAGGCACGTTGTGCACCTCTCCTGTCTTGCCTCCTTTCCCCTCTGGGGTAGCAGAAGAAATATGCAGTCAAAGCTATGTTCATCTTCAGTCACATTTTTCACACTGGGATACTTTACTGTCTTTGTCAGTCAACTTCCGACTGATTCCTTCCAATCCTAAAACTGTAGGACAAAATTATTGGTAACCTTTGCCTTTTTTTAATGGTGCTGGGAGTTTCCTTGACAGTTTTGAAGGGCCAGCAATGCGCAAACACATGAAAAAAGGAGGCTCCAAGGCACTTTCGAGATTAGAGTTGTTGCAGCCCTGGTAGCTGTTAAGACTTCCCTGTTTTGCACAATTGCAATGGAAGTCATTTTTTTTAATGCAAATGAAGAGACTTGTAAGGGACTATAAATGATATGAAATATGTGTTATTATCCCCCTGAATTAATTAGCCAACTGGAAACAGATGTCAGTTGTCTTGGTGACAGCATTTCACAAAGACAGATGGTTGCTTAATAAGTCCTGTTTCTGTATGTTGAACATGAGGGACTAACTTTTTCCTCCTAAATATATATAATTTATTTACAGATCTGCAACTATGGAGACATCAAAGACCAAAAGTAAAAGTATTTGTGAATTGTGAAGGGTCTTGTTCTTATCTGAGTTGCACTGCTGGAAATTAGCTTGCCCTGGGATCAGCGGAGTTACAGTGATATAAAGTCACTGTCATCTCCAATCAAATTCAGGCTCAGGAGACAGGATGATTTTTTGGAGGGTTCCTTTCGATAGCATTTGATGCTACTGTCAAATTTTTGCCCTGACTTTACTAGAAAGATCATTTTGCCATTGAACTGTTTTCAAGCTAGTCATTAGTASAAGAATTGGCTATTTGCAAATATCTGGTACTAATTCTTTTTTGTTCCATTAAAGATAAAATAATAGTGATTGTCTTTGTAACTGGTAATCTTTAATATTTCATCTGAAAAATACCAGTCCAATTTTTTGCTAATAAAAGTCAGGAAAATATAATTAAATTATATTTTTTTGGGGCCAATAATGATACTCCTCTCCTGGGGATGTGTCTCAGGCTACATGATGAACCACTTTTTAAAAACAAATTTTTAATTAAAAATCAAGTTAAATCCATAGCCTTTTAAAAAATCTCAGTTTAATGGTTTTATAAGCCCTAGATATAATCACAGTTATTTTATATGAGCATTTTTTTATTATCTATGAGGTTCACAAAGTATAAGGCAGTAATCCTGAAGTCTACTATATACAGAAAGAGTAATACAATAATGATTGGTCTCATTTTTTCAAAGTGACAATGCTGATATCCATACGGCATTAAGCAGGTCCAAACATAAAGTGAATATATATATTCCTTGTATTTTCACAGGCTACATGTGGAAAAAAAATGGACAGTTAGAAACGGGGAATAAACTCCCAAACACACCCCTAGATGAATGACTTGTTGGACTGTTTCCTCCACTAGTGACTTATGTGTCTGCCTTTATGCTAAAAGAGCAACAGGAATACTTTCTAGTTCAACTCAGTTTTGGAAAATGTGTGGTCATGGAGACCACACTTGTGTGGTCAGAGATATTATTCCTGGCTAGTCCCAGGTCTTCCATGTTAGTCACACAGCACGGCCAGAGAGCAATTTTGATGCCAGTATGTTATCCTATTATATTTCTCAGGATTACTTACACAGCAGATAAATTATAATGAAAGTTACTGGTACTACAACACATTTCATAATGAGCTAATCACTTATCTATCTCTCTTAAGAACGCTATTATCTGCAAAGCAACCTAATCTGCATATAAGGATGAAGTCTAGCTAGTGTAAAGAGATTGAGGAGATATAATACAAATCTCTGTAGAAAAACCTAACAGCTGTGAAATAGATCCTTTATCTGTTCTTGCTTCAATTTTCTCATGGATGGAAGGAAGGAAGGAAGGAAGCAAGGAAGGAAGGAAGGAAGCAAGGAAGGAAGGAAGGAAGGAAGGAAGGAAGAGAAAGGAAGGGAAAGGAGGGGAAGAGAAGGAGGGAAGTGTCAGAAAAAATGCTGGTATGTTATTTAAAATGTACTCAGTTTCCTAAATGTTTACAAGTTGTCAGATGCATTCTTGAATTCATATTGGTAATATTAAATGTGTCTGAGTTACAGACTTGATTGTGTACTGCGAGCATTAAGATCTACCCACTTTTTTTTTTTTTTTTTTTAAGGAAAGAGCAGTAGAAGAATTGTGAGGCTAAAAACGTGAAAAGCATTTAAAACTTTTGATACAAGAGCCATCATGGGCAAGGTCGATATGCYGCTCTAAATGAAACGACAGCAGAGCCCTAAGGATGTACATCATCCCAATACCACGGTGCAGGGAAACTGCCCTATAAGTTGAGCAGCCTAAATTCAACATGAAATGCAGCTATTATAGAAAATCATTGTCTCTCTCTTGCTGGGTCACCTGAAAGGAAAGGGTACCTAGCATCAAAATGACTGTAAAGAGCCCTGAAGCCAATGTTTTAACAGCAACCATGTTATATCAACCTCCACTTTTTAGTATTCAGTAGTTACTAAATTTAGTTTTCCAGTTTGTCTGTTAAAGGTTTTTCATCATCTACCCCTTGAGGACTAAAGTGAATCTGTCAGAGACAGGGCAGCCATTTAATGAAAAAGATTTTTTTTTCCGCTCATAACTGAGTCTTTCTGTCTTTTATATACATCATCACTGTGGATCCATTCTACTGCACAGCGGCTGTTCAGACTCGGCCATACAGTTTTTTCTGACAACATTTGGTACACTGGATGAAGTAAGTGACATTTTGTGATATATAGGAGCCATTTACTGTTTTGTCTACCTTGTTAACCTAAACAGGATGTGCCCCTCTTTCAAAAACTCCAATTTATTAGTTTACAGGAAATAGGCAGCTACATACAAGACATAATTAGAACAGTCCCTCAATTATTGCTGATATACATATATATTTATCTAGGCATACCTATATATATCCGTTATAGTATGGTATGGATTTTTAGTATAATTAAAAAAAATCCTTCATCAACCCTATTTGTTCAGTTATCCTATAGATTCTGGAAGAAAATCTTTCCAGATTTAAAAACCCCTACAGTTTCACCAGTCTCATCCTTGAAGCAAAAGTCCAAGGGACCGAATTTCACATGGAAAAAGTCTTCCTTCACTGGAGCAACAAATGTAAAAGTGACCAAGACATCTCCACTGAAGCTATTTAACCTTTTATTTCAAGTAGCCTAATTGATTAATATAATTAATTTAAGATAAGAACAATTTTGTCTAACCTACATTGAGTTTGGATTGTGCCATGGCTTGTCAGGCCTTCTGTTTTTTTCCAACTCCACATTGTGTGGCTTTAGAAAAAGCTATTAGTTCTCCCTCAGATCCTTGCTTCATTTATGCCCTTTATATTATCACAACTGCAGCAACACTCTTGGTATCTTAAAAAAGGCAATGACCACCACAGCAAACTGGAATTAGACATCAGAAGCTGAGCTGGCATCATGCTGTACTTTGACTCTTAATCTGCGAGGAGGAAGCTCGGTGGGTGGTACAGAACAGGCTCTATGAGCACAGCAGGACGGCTGGATTAACTCCACCAGGGGCAGCAAGGGGACGGCAAAGCATTTCTCAAAATATCTTTCTTTTATGCCTCGAGGTACGAGCAGGAAGGAACACCATCAGAAAGTGGGGTTACAAAAGGATGCAAAGTGGCAAGAACACTCCTCCATCAACTGCTTCAGCAAGGCCCTCGTTCGTAGCTTCGAGCATCCTGACACTTTCCAACAGAAAAGGTTGCTGTCTGCGCAGTTTGAGACAAATCAAAATTTTAAGGGCTTCTTATGCAGATTCCTTCACTGAATATTCAACAGTAGTCTGACTTTACTAAGAAAATGATTTTGGACGTGACCAAACCAGAATAAAGCAAGTGGGTAAACTCTACTTAAGGGCTCTCCAAAACAGAAGTCTGATTTTGTACTACAGTTAAAAAAAAAAAAAAAAAAAAAAAAAGAATTGACTTCTTAACAGGAAAAAAAATAAAAAAAAAACACAGACAGCAAAGAATTGCTTATCTGAAGCTTGTTTTCTTTGAAGTTATTTAGGTTTTTTTTTTTTTTTTTAACTAAAGAGCTGAGGTATCTTTGTGAATTCCACAGTTTTCAGTTTTGGCAGATTGATTATTGATGAAGTACTCTGGCAAAACCCACTGGAGGATGGATCACCATGGGAAAGTCTTTCTTCTTACAAATTCTACTTGAATTTCCTCTGTGAGAAAGGCTACAGAGGACTGTTAATGCAGGGCAATGTAGCATGTTTCCTCCATCTCTTCACTCTCTCTTTCTATATATATTTTTTTCCTCCTTCTCAGAAGTTCCTGAAAACAGAAGAAAGTTTCTTCAAAGAAATCTTCAAAAAGAAGATAAACSTAATCTCCATGGATTAGGCTCTGCTTTTCTTGCTCTTTACTGTAAGCCCATCGGGACCATGCAATGAATTTGAAGGAAGGAAAGACGGTGCTAAGGGGTTCATTCCCCATGCCTCATATCAGTGGTGTAACCCCAGTAGCCTTTATTTTGCAACGAGCAATACATGAGCAGAGTTTTACACTGCATGAAAACAAACTGCCTTAGCAGACCTGGGCATGCAACTCACTGCAAATCAGAGACATGAAAAGAAGCCAAAGACCCTCAGTCATGTCTCTTATGATTCCCAAATCACTCTTAATATTGCCAAGAACCTTCCAATTGGCCTGCTCATACATTTAACAATTCTAAATATTGTAGTTTAGCAAATATCCTTGATCCAATGATTAACCATTCTGATTCTTGATCTATGTTTATGAATATTTAACCTAAATTTTCTCTTTAGCTCTTGATCTGTCCTCATTGATTTATGAAAATAGTTCATCATTATCTCCTTTATAACATCCACTTACATGTTGGCAGAAAGATACATATGACCTCAATCTTGTTCTCTCTATAAGGAACATGCTCATTACACTAGGTCAGATGTTTTCCTGACAAGACACGATCATGATCTCTAATGTACAAAATGAACAGAAACAACCCCAGCAATCCTTCTGCTACCATCTAAAATCCTGTCGTAGCATACACACAATTTTGCAAAACGTTTTTTATSCAGAATTTGTTTTAGCCACAAAGAACCCTGCATGTACACACGTTATCCCAGATGAAGCATGAAGGGGGCCATAAGACGGAACAGAAATTTATGAAGTTTTACCCATGCCACTCTTGTCAGTATGCACAAAATCCATGTATCAGTATCCTTTTTTTTTGTGTTATATTGTTGCCCAATGCTCAATTTAATAGACAGTAACTCCACTGTCTCAGTACTGCTGTTCAGTACTGAGCAGCAGTACAACCTCTCTTGTGATAGCTTCTCAAATCTTAAATCATGGATTCAGAGCATTCAAAAGCTATCCAGATCATACTCTATTTTAATTCTACGTAATTAAATAATTACAATTTTGCAATAATTAGCAACAATTACAAYATTAAATAATCAACCTTTGCATTAAAAATAGCACCATAAATACTCACTTTTGCTCCAGAACAAAGTTGCAAATTTTTATAATTTTGCTAAAGGCTGAAATTTTAATCTTGAAATATTTATTTTCATCTATATTTATTTATATATGTTTATTTATATGTATTAATGTATCATATAAGATATATCAATCAGAAAAACTACTGTGAAATGAAATAAGTTCCACATCTTTTCACAAACATGTGCTACAGAACAGATCAAATTAACTCTGTATAACACAAAAAATCCTCTCACTTTATACCACTTTGATACCACATTGTGAACACTTTATGCCAAATCAGCACATGAACTGTGATTACTAATAAGTCAGAAGAACAGATTTGGACGAATAATGATAAACAAGAAATAAAACCCTTTTTAAAGACAAATGGATGATAGTCTAACATATTTGATGTGTTCTAATATGTGACCACTTGGGATAGGTTCACATGACTTATCTAGACTTAACATTTTTCTGAGATGAACTACAGAATTAAATAGGGTTTTTTTTGAGCCTAAATTCAGTCACTGTTTATTAAGTRCAGTTTTATAAACTCATTTACTGATTTATACATGTTTTCTACTTGTTTGTTTGTTTGCTTTTTAATTCTTCTAAGATTTTGGTTAAGCAGAAACTATAGAGGCTTTTATTTTATTGTAAGAACCATGACATTTAAATTCTTACTTACTTCAGTTGTGATATGAACTTTTGAATTGTAAATTAGTTTCCATTTATGATCTGTTCTCCTATTTTCTCAAGTAGATTTGTCATAGATGCTCAACAGTGTAAGCAAACCAAATATCTGCCACCAACTAAAAGTAAAAGATAGTGTTAATTCAGCCATAAGAATGAAAAATACTTAGGGAAAAAGTTAAAGTATTTTTCTTTGAAATGTTATATTCTGTGCCATATCATGTACAACAGGCTTCCTCAGCTGGGGACAATTCCTTAATTCTTAGGAACTCATTCTGCGTTTCAGCACTAATTTGGTCTGGCTAATTTGGTCCGAGGCAGGTAGAGCTGATCTTGCCTGAATTAGTACCTATCCCGAGCAACTTACCACGTGCTAATACTCCTGCTGAGACAGGACAAGTCCAGTTGGCTGCCTTGCTGTGAGCTAGGGAGGCTGAGCGACACAGCTCTCCCAGGAAAGCGGTGCCGGCAACATGGGAATGGGCTCTCCAGCTTCTTCAGGCTGGGGGGTTTACAATGACATATGAAATGACTCTGGTTTTGCAACCAAACACTTCTGAAGAAAACATCAGACGCTCCACAGTTAGCCTAGAAATAAAATCCATGTTCTAGCTTGGAAAACAGGCTGCAGGTCAGAAGCAGATGCTGCGATGCTGCAGGGTCGTGGAGCTGGACAGCAGAGCAGGAAAGTTTTAAGGTGCCCATTTCCATGTCCAGTGCAGMGTGTTTGCAAGCCAGAAACTGAGACATGATGAGAAGACAAGAGAAGGAGCAAGCCAGAACTAATTTCTAACTTTACTAGGAACGACATTTTTATTTAAAACACAACAGTTAATTTTTTTAAATCCCCTTCTTGACTGCAGATGCAGACTGAAGCTCCTGACATGATAAGGAAAAATGGGAATTTGGAACTTACAATAGATACTGAGTAGCAGAAATTTGAGGAGGAAAAGTAACACAGAAGGACAAGGGAACTTGAAAATACATTGCTATAGTAATCAGATGGGAAATAACTACTGMAGGATTTACATTTTAGAGTAGAATTAAAGAGTAACTATTTGAAGAATACCAGTAGGTTATATCTACACGGCATTTTCTAAGTATTTTTTTTGGTCTATTCTGGCTATTTAGATAATTTTCCTATTTGTTTTCTGCAGATTCCACATCCTCCTCTCTCCTCTGTCAGCCTCCTCACTCTTCCTTCACACCTTGYTTTCAGCTCAGCACACCCCAAATTTCTTTTCACCTTGTAGCTTTGCTCCAAGTCTACTTTATTTCTTCACCGCTTCCCACTCAGCTCAGTAGTTTAATCCACCTTTGCAAACACATTGCCACCTTGTCCCCCATGACCAATACAGAGGTGCCAAGGAGAAAAGAYGACCAAAGAATGAGCAAATACTGCTGACAAATAAATAAGTTTAAAAAGTCTTGAGGCTTCTAAGCCTAGGGGGAAAAATGGAAAGGAAGATTTTGGATTAGTAATAAAATTAAGAGTTGTTTTAAAATCATCTGCTCCCCCTTTAAAGAGTGAAATAACTGTGTAATAAACATTCTGAATGTATGTTTAATTTCCACCATATATGTCATATATAAGATAACTACCCAAGTGCTTCAGCCTGCAGAAAGAAATTGCCTCATTCTTCAGCAATCTCTGTCCTTATTTTGTACCTCTTGGAAACGGCTGAAACCAAAGAGAACAAACACCCACATACATTTCTATGCTTTCATAGTCTGTACAGTGAAATCTTCTGCACAAGTGGTGCTGCGAGAAGTCCTGCCACCAACAGCGTTGATGTGACCTATAATGATTTTGTATGCTCACAGGCCTAATATGATTGTTCAACTCTTTATTGGAATGCACAAGAAATAAGTAGAGAAAATATATATATATATTTATCAGTAAGAAGCATTTTGCAGAATGGCAGTTCAATAAAGCTTTAAAGAAACAAATGCCTTTTTTGCACATAGGCTTTTGTTACATATTTTAAAAAATTTGCTTTTGATGTTTTTAGTCACTAAAAACCTTGTGAAATCTCTATTAGGTGACGTATTCTGATTTTCTAATGGTGTGCTGATAAGAAAAAAGAAAAAAAARRAAAAAAAMMRRAAAAAAAACAAACACACAAAAAAATTAAAAGGYCTAATTTTACTCCTGTATGCTAACACTGCATTATTTTAGTAAAAAATTTTGTAAGACTCTAAGAATTGCCTTATATGTTAAAATCATCCAGGGCCAGCTTAGCCATGTTCAAGCTTTAGTGGTTCAGAATTTCATATTTTTTAGAAAATATGGCATGTGTTTGTATCAGCAAGTTTCACCCGTCATTATCCATCTCCCTCCTACACCTTTCTAGTATAAAAACTCCTTCTGCTTGCTGACAGAACACTAATTTGGCTTCATTTAAATGCTATAGCAGCCCAGTCCAGCTATCTTATTTAAAACACATGTAAAGCTGTGAAACAATTGACAAGCACAATGAAGGGTGTCTCCGGCAAGATCTGTGTGGAATTAGTTTTCAATAGACACCAAAAAAGCAACAACCTAAACTAGCCCAAGCTCTTTTCCACACATATCATTTAAAAGCAGAGAAGGGAAGAAGGTAGCATTTACTAAACCACATTACTGCTTTATACCTCCCATTAAAGGCTGAGCAATATATCCCTAGAATATGGCTTCTCTTTGTGCCAAGACAGTTGCTCAGGCTTCCAACTACAACCATATTTCTTGCTTTGCAGGTAACAAAATGTATTAACAAAGCCTGCAACAAATTTAAGTTGAGGGCAAAATGGGATTCCCATGTATTTCTCTATCTACCTCCCTCCCACCCAAATGTAGAGAGCTCTGGACAAGACTGGGGCTGGCTGTAATCACTCAGACAGATCTTCCAAAAATACTTCCCAGTTTTATGGCACAAAATAGAACACCTAATGAGGCTCATATTGCCATGAATCATTGACTTGATGCCAAAGTCTTGGAAGAGGCATGTGAAAATGTATGTGGGGTTTATATACAAGCAGACACGCATGCACTCCAYGTGTTTTGATATAAATTATCACGTTCATATACATGCATATGAATGGAAAGCAAGAGAGAGAAATGTATTAGGGATGACCTATCCACAACACATCTGTAAAAACGGTCCTGGATTTGATTAGCATCAATGAGAGCAAACTGCCATGAGAACTTACCACCACATCTCTGGGATGTACAACTGAGAAATTACTCATTCAGATTTGCTTAAAGAAGTTTATATAGTCTATTTTGAGTTTAAAACCAAGGTAGGTTTCTTTCTCTCCCCTCCCAAGCAAAACTATGGACATAGGCAAATATATTTCTCCCAAGTATAGAGAAGGCAAATAAGTGAATGACAGTGAAACCCTATGAAACTTTAAAACAGAAAAGATGAGAAGAAAACTATTTTTCTTCTTTTTTTTCCCCTTCAAACACTATAATGCCGKCAAGATTAGTTRAAAAGAAAAAAAAAAATAGAGGTTTACTTATCAATAACATACTAGCACAAGAAAGTTGTTTAAAAAAGAAGACACAATTTTTGTTTTGCATACTACGAGAAGACAATAGTGGTCTTTGGATATCTATCTGTATTTCTAAATATAAAATAAGTCATTTACGGGATAGTACCTTAAAGAAAGAAGACTTGATCATAGATCTAAAACTGCTTCTTGCAACAAGAACTAATGCAAGATTGAGTTAAGGAGCTGACCCATATACTGAAAAATAGTATCTAAAATTAAATGGGAAAACGTACATCATTATTTTAACTTAGCTCAAAGTTGGACAGCTAAATTTCTGTGCAGCAAACCGAAAACTTATCTATATACTGCAGCTGATTATGCACTCAGTGAACACACAACATTTAAATCATTTTTGCTAAGTTAGTAGTATTGAATTTTTCATGTGTTTTAAAGTTGGATAAACGGTTAGAAAAATAATTCAATAGGTCATCCATTTAATTAACTTGAATATTAACAACAAAATCCTCCAAGCAGAATATGTTTTTTTTCTTCTGCCTGTGCATATCCAGGGCAGCAGAGCCCACTGAAAAACCTTCTGTGTTTGCCTGCAGTAACAGGGTGCTGGAAATCTGGAGCTGCACAAGTTACATTCCCTGCTGAAATTGTGTTTGATCCTTAGCTAGCCCATTACCTTCGGGTTACATTTACACATATGTTGTTGGTCCAAGGCCCAAAGTTTCCCAAAGGCTCAGATATGCCTTKTTTTGCTTTAATTTCATAATGTATAGTGAATATCACTTTATCAAGAAGTAATACTAGATCAAACATACATACATGGGTAGTTTGATAACATCTACAATCTTCTCTGCAACTTCATAAATTACCTGTGTACAATGATCTAATTCCTCTGTGGGATTCTTTTTCAAATAATTTTTGATGTTAGCAAGGGTGAGATTCTAGTTTTGTTGAAGTTGATGGCAAAATATCATTGCCTGCAATGAAGCCAGCATCTCACTTACACATGCTGTACTCCAATAAAATAAGGATTACACTGCATTGCAGAATGGAAAAGGATGGAGTGAAKTTAAAATGGAATGCTAGAGTGAGAGCTGACTGTGTAAAAATATTATTTTCTTATTCAGCAAACCTATCCTAAAATATACTCAGTCTCACAGCTGCTTATATGCAGGACCAGGAAAAAAAAACACTAAGATTACTTTTATGTCCATAATCATTTCAGAGATGTCACATTTATGGTGAGATTAAGCGGATCCTTTTTGTATTGTTTCTCAGTCTTGTGATTTCATTACGAGTCTCACAAAAGTCTGTCCTCCTCCTAGTGCCACGAACTTCTGAATCTCAGCTTTTCTTAGGAAATAAAATGTGCAAGTCCCATGACTGTAGAAAAAGCTTTAAATTATCATCTAGGAAAAAAAGCAAAAATAACCCACATCTTATTTTTTTCCTATGATATTTGAAGCCCTGAGGTTGACTAGCTTTCTTCGTCTTTAAAATGGCTAATTAAAGGACAACTGAATTTTCCAGTTCTACAGGCAGTAACAATCCACCACAAAATTAAGCAGCTTGGGCTCAGGCTTGTGCTTGAGCTCCACTGCAAATACTGCCTGAAGAATTCTTATCATAAAGTAAAAGCTAGGAAAGAAAGCCTTGCAGATACCAAGTTAGACTTGCCSTCAACTTGTATAGCATATCTAAGAGAAGGCTTTTATTTCTAAACTCAATATTTTTTACATTGGGGTCACTAAGACAAAAACAGTATYGCACTTAAGAGTTTCCTTTCACCAAATACTCTGCTTTTCACATCACTAGGTCATGAAAGCACTCCAACATTCACTCCACAAGAAGGAATTTAGAATTTTTCAAGAATGCAGAGAAAAGCTTGGCCATGACCCAAGTGTCATCAAGCCACTAAAAGTTAAAAAAAAAAAAAAAAAAAAAAAAAAAAAAAAAAAAAAAAAAAAAAAAAAAAAAAAAAAAAAGCATGCAAAACTGAGAAAAAAAAAAGAAAGTATATTAATATTTCCCTTGCATGTGCTCCTTAAAGATTTCTGCCGTGACTCAAGTGTAAAGGATGCACGACTTCTCCCATTGCACTGATTCAGTTTATACGACAGAGACAGATCTGAGACAGGACAGGGACAACCTGCAAGCCTGAAACATCTCTTCCCTATTGACCCTTGGTGGTCAGCAATAGATTGTAATAGACCAACTGGTGGTCAGCAATAGATTAAGTCATCTCAACCACAACGGTACTGGCACACTAGGGTAAGATGAGGCTACTATCAACTTTTAGCAGAAGTTGATCTTGATTCTGTATTGTAAACTCTCCCTACCTTTATAGCTCTCTTTGTGAACATCTGTGTTTTAGTTGAGCAGGAGAAGACAAGGAGATRTAGTAGGTCAGGCCTCAAGAATAATCATGCCAACAAGAGAAAAGAAGAGAACAGAATGTATCCAATTTTGTTTGTCCCTGTGTCTGAGGCATCCAGGATTTTTATCACTCTATGTAAAGTACAAAGGGACATAGAGCCCAGGAAAATGAAATGAAAAAAAGGGTGTAAACTGAACATCAAATGAGTTTGATCCTCAGGCTCTCCAGCTCCAAAGTACATGCACTCAGACACGACTTCTTGCTTTACTAGATAAATAAAAATGGGGTTGAACAATGTGATTTAGGAAGAAAATTACATGACACAGTATGTTCTAATTCACAGCATGCTAAAAAATGATTAAAGTAAAATGAAGAAGAGTAAAAGACTTGCTCTTTTAGCTTTACTTTCAAATGCAGTAATACAACACAGAACCGCTCTGATATGCTGCTCTATGCATCGCTTCTCTGCCTATTATCCAGCTTCTCAGAATAATGAAATCCAAACCCACACATTTTATCTTAGAGCAGCAGCCCAGGTTTTGTATGGTGAGAGCTTATGAATGGTAAAACAGGAATTTAGCTCAGTGAAAACACAGTCCAAGCTTAGGGGTCTATTCTCCTCTCATTGCTTTTCTATACTTCCAGTGTTCACGAAAATTATGTAGAAGCATAAAGACTAAGAATAGATTCCTGTGCAACGAACCCACAGATGAAATTAAAAGAGAGAGACAGCGGTGAAAAGCTTAGTCCCATGAGTTAGAAGAATACCATGGTGGAGTGTCACAGGAGGATATACAACATGTAACTCTGCACCCACTTTTTAGTGGGCCCTTGTAAATCAGGAACCTGACAGCAGTGCCAACCATATCCACAGGCTTTGCCCAACCTCCCTCTCTCCCAATCAGCGTGCTTCCACAGAGAGCTGCCAAGGAGACTGACACAAGGAAAATGTGGCAGTTTGGCTGCCTTTCAACCTTCTATATACCCTCGAGACAGAAGGATTACTTATTATTAGCAATTATGAAATTCAATCCACTATACTACATTGCATGCGATGGAGCTTTATTATACTCTAGTGAGTCTTACCATGGTATAAACATCAGATTATAAACCTATTTTTTAATAGCTTGATTTTAATTCTGTATAGAGACAACTTTCTCCATTGTGATGTGGTCACTTTATTTTATCCTGCTCAAAATACGTTGTCTGTAGAGTCACTGAACAATCTAAGGACATGCTTCTCTAGATGCATAGGTAAAAGAAAATATTAACTTGTTTTCTCTTTCCTACTTTTTTTTCTTTTTTTCAAATAGAAAAACAAAGGACAYGTGGACTAAGAGACTTGCTTATGACTACAGAAAGAAACTGGGACATTGATAGGAATCAAAGCCATATCTCTTAAATTCCACTGCCTTGCATTATTTGCAAAATCATTCTAGCCTTACATGCTCCATTCCCTGAACCAGGACGGTATAAATAAATAAGATCCATAAGAAGTGTCAGCACTGTAGGCAGTCTGTCCTGGCTCTATAAGATGAGGTCCACAGCCTGCAATTTTTAAATCAGGTTTTCCATATTGTTTTTTTTTTTGTGTTGTGTCTTTGTTCTCATACACTAACCACAATACTTATGAAAATCATAACCCTCTCATGGACCAATACTTCAAGTGAAAAAAATGATTATTGTTATTTATATTACATTGCATTTATTGAGCACAAATGTAAGAAAAACTTTATAAAAGTAGGTGCTTTTTGCCCAAGCAAGGGTTATCAAACAACAATCCTTGTAAAATAGTACATTCATTAAGAGGAGGCAAGAGCAGAAATCATTTCAAGCCTAACTGCCTATCATACCACTCTGCCTGCCACCTTTCATGCTGGATGGAAGGTTGGTTTATTGGACTTTGCTTTCTCTGTTAACTACACCCTTAGCAAGACATACACCGAGGTACCGTCTTCTGCAAACTGCAACACTGCTCAAGCCAGATGTTCTGCACTAGACTCTATTTTTTCCACAGGGAGAGACGAGAGCGCCAGCAGCACGCGACCCTTATTAGTCACGTTGCGCTGCTGCAAGGCTTGCAGYGTGGCGAGGAGTGTGGTATGAAAACCGATACACAACAGAGCTAACGATTTTACTTAAGCAAGCATATCACTCATCCTGCAGTGACTTATTTTAAAGAATCATCTGRTGATTAACATGTTCTAGCAGGAGCATAATTAATGATGCAGCTCCCTATGGATTTGCACTGTGTGTCTCCACCATCCTTCCCCTGGCCCAAAACACAGCTCCTCCTTTTTCTGCTCCTCTTTCTGCTCTGTATTATTTCCACCCCCCCACACACACTTTTTCAATAACTTCAGCTTCTCACTATGGATCCACTCCTGCTTACCTCCATTTTTTCCCACCCCCTTTCCTGCCACAATGAGAATATGAAAACTTYCCCACTCCACCTACCTATCCACCTTAATGAAACATATGCAAAGTTAATACTTTGGAAATTAACCATTCTTCTAAACGTGAGTGGCCAATCMGTTCAAATGCTCAAAAGGATGACAGCTCAATTCTAAGAATCTTGTTTCCTTAGGTTAGAACAGTATGCCCTAAAAGAAAGCATTAATGGAGTAAATCAATGGTCAAAAATACTGATATACAGACCCTCTGATAATAATTATRGCTCAGGGCAAGAATCAAAGATTTTGTTTGTTATATAATCTCAAATGCAGTTATTTAATCATCTTTAACCTTGTAAAATRAAAATATTGTGACACGTAACTCTTCTGCTACTTACACAAGAGTTAAAGCATTCAAAATTTAGACTAAGTTTTCTAGTTCAGTATGGTTAAATGTAAGTCAGTGAAACAAACCTAGGCATCAGATTCAAAAGCAGAATTAGATCTATACTTGTTTTTTCTTGGTCAATAGTCTATGGTCATGGCAGAATAATGATTAACTAAGCAATGATCATCACTAGCTTATCTTACTCGAGCATGCACATTTCTACACTGGACTCCCTTCACTGAGATGTGGAGAAGAGGTCTGTTACTTAGGATAAACAACTAGTAGATTGATTCCTAGGACTGTAGCCCACTAGTATAATGATATAAAGCAATTCAAAATTAGAAATGATCCAGTTCATTTATGTTTAAATAAGTAAGAAAAGCTTTATAACAAAATAACTATACAGATAACCTTCTATTCAGGAAAGAATCCAACAGTCTACATAACTGTTTAAGTAAGGAAATCATCAGGCAGTCAGAAGTATCCTTTTTGAAAGAGGCTTGCTATTATGATCTAAGAATTTTAAACAGCAATGAAACATCATAAATGATTTACACAAAGCTTCCTAAATCTGAGGAATTAAGGGAGTCCTTTGGTACAGGTTAAAAAGCTCTTATGAGATGTCAAGGATACAAAGACAGAGCAGAAATATCTTTAGATGCCTCCAAAACTGAGATGAAGTATCCAGAAAAGCTGTACACAGACCCTAACTAGCTACCCTGCAATCCTCTGTCATAAGAGGTGAAACCTCTGAAGTGAAGGTGAGGATAAAGAGACACGTAGTGACTGACTCTGGATACTCAGTGAACAGCTTCACTTTGTAGGACGCAAAAACTTAAAAACATTATTTCCTTTCACTTCAAGACAAAAGAAAACAGAAATTACTTTATATTCTGAAGGCCTTATCCTCCTATGATGGCTCCAAAGACCGTCCTCTCGATGGCTCACAGAAGAGTCCCACCTCATGGGTCCTATAGACTCATGCTGAAGCATAAGTGCCAATCTTTTTAATAACCCATTTTCCCACGTCTGTCCTTTCTATTTTTCTTTTATTTCATCTTTTAAATTTATAGGTAGAGATGCAGCTTTCTAACTTTTATTCTTTTTAGCTTGTGCTAAAGGGCTTGTGCTTTGGCTCTTCATTCTTTCCTTTAACTTTTCAAGAAGTCAAACACCATGAAAGTGGCATTTTAGCTCCTTTTATTTAATCTGCCCATTTCTTTTGCTGAAATGAAAGCCACTGGATCAGGAATACTTTATTTGTTAAGATACTGTCCAAGCCTGCAGCTATTTACTTACGAACTGGTTATGTGAATGACTGTGTTAGAATGAAAAATGTCACGCAGGATATTATATAAAGGCTAGAAATAACAGCTGGCTTTCAAGTAGCAGTGCAATAATTCACCCACAGCTGGAATTGCCTGTTTGCACAGGTGTTGAGATACATGCAGGATCAGCTTTACCATCTATCTGCTCTGTTCCTGTCTGCTCATCAACTATGGCTTGTARAATAATCTGCTCACCATCACAGACAGGTAAACACCACTTCAATCCTACATAAAACAGGATGTTGCTTTGTAAAAAGAAACTCCGAAGAACTGGGACTAGAGATAATAGCATTTTGAAAGGAAAATCCAACAGGATGAGAAAATTGTCATGAGGAAATGGTGGACAAAGGTACAAAAGATTAGTGCCAATGTCTAGAAACCAAGCTCAGAGACAAAGAGGTAAGCTTGTGGGTTAAAAAAGATTTGCAACAGTTAGGAGCTGGATCAGTGTTTGTTCTTAAAATAGGAGGAATATCACATGAATATCACRTACTATTAAACTTCAGTCCTTAGGAAGAAGAAAGATGTATCAATTATGCAGGCAAGATTGACTTAAAGTATTTTCCATGTTATTTTTCATGCACTGATTTTTTTTTCTATATTTGGCTAATATCAATTACTTTCTGTAAGTCAATTCAGCCTCCCTCATTTGGAAAGCACAGCTGTTCTTTAATGTGAGCACAGAAATCCTGCTCCATGCACTCAAGCGTAGTCTTCCTTCACCCATGAAGAGCAGCGAGATCAGGTTAACACATCTCATGTAGCAGACAAGGTTTGAAGAACAGGGTGAGCTGCTCCTGGACTAAGAGAAGCCTATGAACAGCACCCACACCAGCAACATACACCTCTCTCTCCACCATCCCAAGGCATTTTCTCAACCACAGTGAAGAGGGATGAAACGAACTCTGGAGATGCTTGAGACGTTTTTGCAACAAGGCATCTAGCCAGTCTACACGCCCAAAGTAGAAGCAGGTGGCATGAGCATTCACCCTGAAGGCAGCTATGGCCATTCTGAATTTTCAGGCTTGTGTGGAAACGGAGGAGTTAGAATGGCCTGCAGATCACCTGCTGGTATTTTGGGAGGCAGAGCTGCAGTGGCAGCTTGCCACGGGGGATAAGCCAAGTTTTACCCTGTTGACTGACAGATTTGGTCTTGAACCCCAGAGGAAAACGTATTGTTGTTGGAAAAGCAAACYTGTCTGCAAAAGGCCAGAGGAGAAAAAAATCCTAAAGTATAAATGGACAATTTAGGGAAATAACTTTTCYTTATAATTCCCTATTACTTTATCACTTTATTTTATATTTTGTTTTCAAAAGAACTCATTTTCAGGCTACTAAATATACAGTACAAATTCAGCTGCTTCACTAAATAACTGGACAGAGTAATTAAACAGTTTTTCAACACAGAACAGAAGGAAATATTCCAGCAAATTGATTGTATTTTTTCTATGGCACAAAGTACATAAAAATGAGCTATTTCGATAACCATTATTACTGCTGCAGTATATATTAATACGTTTTGTATAAATCACTGTCTCTACTATCAGCTTAGCTACTGCTCCTGCAAATAAGGCAATACCTTGTTACCTAGCAACTGAGCTAGTCACTGCTACGCTGCAAAAAAAACGAAATATGTATGTGTGTGTATATATGTATACATATATATATATATATATCCCCTTGGTTTCACGTGAAAGAACATCAAGAACAAAAAATAATCCATTCAAATGCAATGAAAATCAGTATTTAAAAACGTTTGTTCCTCCGCATTTTATAAGTATCATTAAGATCTAGCTCTAGATCAAACACGCATTACCCACTACTGACAATGTAACGTTCCTGCTGTGCATTTCTTGGCATATTTTATTAATGCAYATATATGTACACGAACTTTACATATATCAGTCATGACAGGCTCTTAATGCTACATCTGATCTGTTGTAGAATAGGAATAGCTATTATACGGCTTTTTAAAAGTCCATTTTCTTATGCTAAATCAGTTCCTTTTCTCTTGAACATAGCAGTGCACAGAATCATCCTTTACTGATTCAACACCTCTTCTTAGGGTTCTGTCACATGTACAAATTAAAAATTACTCGTGTTTTAGGAAAACAAAAAAAAAAAAAAAAAAGAAAAAAAAGGAGCATATGTACTACAAAACCCACCATTTCAGTGACTTGTATTTCATGACCATTTCTGACAGGTTGCCAATGCTGTGCTGATCAAAAATGAACTATGGCAGCTCAGGACTTCTGTTTGCACGGATGAGCTACTATCCTGGGCAACACGGGAATTCGGCAGCTGTTTGAACCCTCTGGTTACCAGCATGGGTCTGGTCTGTTCTTTACCACAGGCTGGAAAAGCTAGCAGCAGGATTCATTCCCCATGTCCACCCAGCACCCTACACTGTGACAGAGACTTCCAAGAAGCTTGTGAAAAAAATGGAGAATTACAAAGTAATTCTCTCTTATTGAATATCATCCAGATCATCATGTAGCCCTCACACCCAATATGAAATATGGTCTGACAACAGGGCAGGAACTGCTCTCCCAAACTATATTTCAGATTTGGGGGCTGATCACAGATCACTATTTCTAACYAGAAAGTATTTCTGAAAGGTCCTATCGAAACTTTTTGAAGTCACCTTTTCTCTTCCAATACAAGGATATTGGCTAGGACAATCATAACACAACAGTATATGCAGTCTGTATCATGCTGCCTCAAACATCTGCTGCTACTGTAATCCTTGCTAATTCATAGCAATATACAGAAAATGATATGCTTGCACACAAAGACACCTTGTTTTGCATGGCCCTCACCATTATCTTCAAGTGCTACATATGAGTTTGAAGTATTTTGCTACCTGTTTTTGTCCATTTTTGAACACTGTTTACAGCCTTTAGCGATTAGGCAATGTAGCTCAGCTCCCTTAGCAGAGAAAATGCATGGAGTTCTGTAGAAAGCAAAATGCACCCACGAAGAGGAGGATCAAGTATTGGCAATCGAGGAACTCAGAAGCCTCTTTTAATAAACATTTTAGCAAAACCCTACAGCCTATGCATCTTACAAAGGATAAAGCGCACATCAAGAGACCATAACCTACAGCTTTGCTTGATGAAGCCTGGGCATATTGTCTCTCTCTCTCTGGAACAGAGTCTTCAGTGACAGATGGTACAACCACTACCTACAGATGGCTCAAATGGGGGCTCCATTGCTTTGATAAATACTGCAATCAGCGCCTGGGATAGGTATGGTTCCTGCAGCAGGGCAAACACAGGGTAGGAATCTTGCAAAAACTTCTGAACTGTGGAATAATCTTACATATAGTATTATCCTAAACAGGCAGATGAAAGTCCTGGGCTCTTACTGAGCTGACAGAAACTCAGGACTATTTAAAGGGAGGTCAAGATAGAAGTGTTTAAGATAGAAATATTTGAAACAAGCATYGCCTCATTTCTTATCTCCTCCATTCAGAAAACCATTCCCACTTTCATCATAGACCAAGCATTMCCGGTGAAAGTGTTCTTGCTTTCCATAGGATTTGTTATACTTTACAGCAGCAATCAATCCTATCACTGACAGAGCCCTGGTTTGCTTGGTAGAATCATCCTTGCCTCTGAGAAAGATGATTCACTACAGTAAGCAGAAGTATTTGAATCACTAGCATGAGAAAATCTAAACCTGTGCACTAATGCTATGGCCATTTGTAGCAGACGCAGATAATCTTTTCAAATCTTTTAGAGAAATCTGGAATAAGAGTAACTGGAGTGATTGCTTTAGTTGAACATACCTCTTGAAGACTCAATCTCTCAGTACCTACTGCTGAAAAAACAGATAGGACTTTGCAACGTCTTTTGTGATAACACAGGAATAATGATGGGTTATAATGTTTGTTATCTGCCTTCAGCCACTCAAAGTTTGAGCCATTTGGGCAAAAATTCTCTCACAAATGTCACCTGCCAGAATTTTCTCACTGAACAAGCACTAGAATGCTGTGGTATGCAATACCAAACACACTAGCTCCAGGAATGTGCGGAAAAAAAAGAACACTGCATTTTAAGTTGATGTCAGACACAGCAGGGATGCTCTCTGCCAAAATTAATACACTCTTTACTCTAATATGTGTACTTCACATTAAGCAGAAATATCTTACATATCCAAAATAAACACAGAGATAAGAATAGCTCCAAGATACATTAGGAAGGCTGGGCTGAAGCTGCATTCAGAGTCCTTAGAYTGTAAAGCAAACCAGACAAGTTCCCCAGCCCAAACCAGGAGAATAACAGAAAATAATATCCTTATAGAATGCTCACAAACGGAGCTCACTAAGTCTTGCATCTCAAAAAGTAATATACACGCATCCCACCATTAACAGGCAATAGGATGTTTTAAACTACGGAAATCTAAATGAGCATCTGTCTACTACTGCATTCATGGCTGTGGAAGAAGATAGTGGAATACAAATAGAAACCGTAATCATTTAAACCTTGATTACAGTCCAATTACTGAAATATCTAGGGTCTATCCTGCAGACCTAGAGTTCCCATTCCCTTCTGCCATCACTATCTTTTCCAGAATGCAGACAGACAACACTAAAATTGTCTTGTTTGCAACTGCTCTTGTTTATAATTTAACGAACTTACCAAGCCTCACAGCCTGAAAATGTACTGTAGAGTTAGGAGTGAGTCCAGATTGTCATARCTTCATAAAATAGAATTGCCTATATAAAAAATTTTGATTTTGATGAACTACTTCAATTTTTTTCTCTTTTCAGATTATAGGAAACTACAATTGAGGTTTTTCTTTTAGAGGAAGTGCTGTGTAGAAAAGGGGAATTTAAACTGATGATTGTGTCAATGTAATTTCTTAATGATCACACAACCTTTTACAATATCTAAAAAGTATAAACAAAACAGTCATAATCTACAAAGGTATCATTTTTAACATAATAATGCATGACAATTCTCTTAATATTTTTTGATAATTCAATAATTATGTAAATATCTACAAATTGATTACAAACATACACACCCCACACACACCATTAAAGCTTGTGAGTCAACCCTAGCCTGCCTGAAGTGTGAATACAGCAATATGGAAACCTTTTGGACTGAACACAGCTATGTTAGTTCACATACTGATGAACTAGATTCTTTGCTAATGTATGGAGAAATGTGATTGAAAGTTACTTAAGATCCCCTGTTCCTCAGTTTGAGCCTGTTGGAGTTGGAGATGCCTTAGGACTTGCTACCCAACAGCAGCCCATGGGGACAGAATTACAKCCCATCATCTTGTGCTCTTCAACATGGCCCTGTGTGGAGCAGGAAGGGGAGAAATGATGGCAAGCTGCATCTTGAGATCTGCTGTGGACATCCTCAGCCACAGAGATTCTCATGCATGTGCTGGGAAAGCAGCTCCCAACTATCCCTCACCAATGGRGAAGTGCAAAGGGTCCACAGCAAAGGTTAGGATCAGGTCCTTGGAAACAGTGGTTGCAAATAATGAAGTACAACAATAAAAATTTAAGATGCTTAAAAAGAGTAAAATCCAGAAGGTAGCTGGAAAAGTAAGATAAAACAGAAGTGCTAAACACCATTTAATTTGCATGTTTGCTTGGATTGTTTTCTTGTTATACCATCTACTTAGGAGCACCTGACTTGTAATGACTTCATGTATTCCTAATAAATAGTACCTCTTGCATTTAAACTTAAGGAACATTACTGGTTTTTAAGGGGTTCCTCACCAACTGAGTAATGTCATCACTGCATGAGGATCAACACGCCAGGGTTTTAACTGGAACAGGTTCTGAGGGCTGAAATAAGAAATTCTAAAAATAAGATTTTTATAAATGTGACACACCAGCCCCTAACAATAGGAGCAATAGCAGCTGCAGCTTTTGTATAATGCATGAACACAGGATTACTTCCATGAATCAATAGTTTTACATTAAGCTATAAAATCATCATATACAGATAATTAAAGGGGAAGATTGTCTAGAAAATAAGAAATTCTATTTTACACGAGTATTTTTATCTCCAGAGGTATAATGAGATCATGAAGGTCAAACAACAATCCTTTTATTTATGTTGCATAACTCAAAATAGGTTACAAGTCAATATAAGGACAACAGGGAAAGAAGACTTTTGTATTGTATTTATTCACTATTAGCAAACTAATTCAGTTTGCTTCCTTTAAAATACTTCTAAACTGATTTTACAAAAGAAAATTTCTTATACTGATGAGGTCTATGTTCCTATACCACCATACAAGATATTTAAAATATTTTTTAAAASTCTATGATTTTTCTGAAGATAAAAAAAAATCTTTCCCCTTCAAAGGTTGGAGCACAGACCACCAACCGCACACAGCAAAGGCAAGGAAGCTGAAGAATCACTTCCCACTTCGACCAAGCTGGTATGGGATGAMTGCCAACAGGCATTACTATGTCCCATGGTACCTTGTGTGTAAAATGCTACACCATACCTGGGGCGAGCAGAAGTAAGCGGTAGCTTTTTTTACTTGCAAAAACACTTGGGAAACTACTTCTTAACAAATAGGGAAACCTCCCAATTTCTGTTGATTGGAGTGATCTTCGGTATGTATAATAACAAGAGTTATCCAAATGTATTCATGAATTTAAATAGGAAAATCTATTGTTTTGAGGAATATGAATTCTTATTGATTTTATTTTTACAATTATCTTTGKTTTTTTTGTGATGAACATCACCAATACTGTTATTACCGAAATATTGTCCTGCACTACTATCCTTGAATATCCAAAAAGAAAGACCAAAGGATTTCAATGAAAGTCTTCACTTAGGAACATCACTTGCTTSTATATAGAGAAGAACATGACATATTTAAAGAAAGATAGTTCAAAGGCAAAATTAACATTCTTCAGCCAAGATTTCCAGAGTAGCACTACATAATTTAGTTTCCACAACCAGGCATTTACAGATAAGAACATCAGATAAACCAGTGTTTCCTCTGAATACGTCTTTCCCTTTGAAAATCTGCATCAGATTATAAAGTTTAGAGCCTAATTTTTAGGCAACAAAGATGAAAAGGATTGGTCTTAAGCTTTCCTGTTCACCATTCTCCTTTTTCAAAAAATCTAGGAAATTAAATAAGTCAATAATATTAAAAAAGCAACAAGATTATATTAAAAGATGACATCTTTAGCAAGAATCATGGGGAACACCAGTCTATCAGTGTCTGTGATTCCAAAAGACAGAAAGAACTAGTGGGACACTTAACTGCTTTCACATCAGGAGCTAGCTGGCCAACCACTGCTTCATTGTGGTTAGAACTGAACTTTTCCTTTTTGAAAAAGTGGCTGCCTCTACCTCTCAGCAGCACAAAGGAAGACAAAGACACATGGGGCATGATGCTCAGCCTGCACTGTCAGTGAAATCAGTGGGGCTATAACAATTTATGCCAGCTGAAAGTCTTACTTGAAAGCTCTGATCTTGTCCTGCTCTACATCTCTCTCTGCATATCAGCACTGCAGCGCTCCTGCTTAGCCGCTCCAGGTCTTTCTGCATATGAGCACTGCAGTGCTCCTGTTGGCCTCAAGGAGGGAGCAGGAATGGGCTCCATCAGCTTTAGAGATGGAACAGGCATATTCCATTCAGCTCAGTCCCCCAGAATATCCTGATCTGGGCAGAAGGTGGCCATGGGAAGCATTGCTTATGAAGTGAACACAACACGGACAACATTAAATAAGTACTTGCATTTACTGTGCTTTGATCATGACCAACCCATGTGTGTAAAGTAGTTGGCAGAAAAGCATGGAGCAATTGGCTGGGCCTGGACAGTGGCTTGGAAGTGCTCAAATCCAGCAACACCTTTGTCTTACTAAGGTCTTAGCAAGGCTTTTGACACTGTTTCCCATTACATCCTCACAGACAAGCTAGATAAGTAGTCAGTGAGGTGGATTGACAACTGATTGAACTGACAAGCTCAGAGGGTGGTGGTCAGTGGCATCAAGTTCATTAAATCCAGATGTTTAACATCTTCATTAATGACTTGAGTGATGGTACCAAATTACACAGATGGGAGTAGGAACTGATACATCAGATGGCTGTATTCAGAGAGACCTTTAAGGGAAGAGAGATGGGCAGAGAGGAAACTCATGAAGTTCAGCAAAGGGAAATGCAAAGTCCTACACCTAGGGAGGGAAAACTCTATTAACAGTACATGCTGGGGGTTGATCTAATGGAAAGCAGCTCCAAAGAAAAGGAACTGAGAAGCATGGTGGAAAACAAATTGTACATAGGCCAAAAATGTGCCTTTGCAGCAAAGAAGGCCAATGGGATCCTGGACTGCATTCGGAAGAGCACTGCCAGCAGGTTGTGGGAGATGAGTTTTCCAATCTTCTTCAGTCTGGTGAAGTCACATGTAGAGTTCTGGCTCCTGTTCAGAGCTCCCCAGTACAATCAAGATATGGACCTTCTGGCCATGAAAGGGCCACAAAGCTGATTAAGGGACCASAGCATCTCTTGTAGGAGAGGTTGAGACAGGACTGGAGAAGGCTCAATTMTGTATGTTTAAAAATATATTATGGAAGGACGAGATGGTCCTGTCAGGAGGACAGGATCAGGCTTTTCTCAGTAGTACTCTGTGGCAGGACAAGATGCAACAAGCACAAACTGAAACTCAGGAAATTCCATCTGAATGAAAGAAAATACTTCTTTACCATCATGTTCATTGGACACTGCAAGAGATTGCCTAGAGAAGTGGTGTCATTTCCATCCTTGGAGATATTCAATACCTGACTGTACATGGTGCTGGGCAACCTGTTGCAGCTGACCCTGCTTAAGGGTTGGACCAGCTTGCACAGAGAAGGTTGGATGCTCACCAGATGCTCACCAGCCCTCACTGCCCTATGGTTTTGTGAAGCTATGGCACCAGATGTTAGCCCTGAAGTTAGCAAATAGCAGTGTCAACATTTCTTGCTTAAATAGAGGGCTTATTAAATGGGTCATAAAGATATTTTTTCAAACAATAAAAACTTAATACAATAGCTTTCAAGTAGAAATGATGGTGATAGTATTTTGTATTGTTCCCATGCATCCATGCTTAAAGAATTGTGGTGCTTAGATTATATCAAAGGTTTATTTCCATTTTGCACAGATATGGAAACTCACTTGAATAATCAATGAATTCAATTAATAAGCAGTGTGAAGTTGCTAGGAAAAGGTTAGTGCAATAGATCCACAAACCTGTGCTCATCTGTTAAACCCAGAATTTTAATTATGAGTTTGTAAATGAAAATGAAGTTTGGAAGTCCCTTTATGCTGTGACTTGTGTGCAGACAATTTCTCCTTGTGAGCTGAGAATTACACAGATTAGGATTGAGAAATACTCACAGAAGTGTAAAGAAACTTCACTTTTTTGATTTTGCTAGTGTCAAGAGTAGGTCACATTTTARATAAATATAATTATGTGTATTGAGTTTTGTAACAGCTTCAGTAAAAATACATATGAATCATACAGTACTCTACCTTGGTTTTGTTAAAACATTTTTCTGTGTGACAATTCATGGTGAGTATCCACTTACCTCTGTGGTGGTTTATAAATATTAGTACAGAGTACTGAAATTCTATATATTTTTATCATGTAATAATAATGCAGATGTTTACAAAGCTTTTGAGCACTCATTAATAAGTTTTCCGGTGACTGCACCATCAAAAAAGGAACATTTTTCCTTCATTTTATAGTTACCTGAAACCATATCTGGAAAATAGAATATTAATAAAGCATGTCAATGTTGTAACAGCTCTTGTTTTTCCAACTTCACCAAACGAAGTTGATACTTTGGCAGTTTCCAGTTACCTTATATTTCGAGTATTTAGGTCAACGGCAAATTGACATTTCCTCAGATATTTTTTCAAACATTAATTGCCGTTATCTAAAACTTTATAAAACAGTAGAAAACTGTGAGATTATTTCTACAAGCAATTTTTAGATATTTTGAAAGATGGGAGCTTTAGTATCAGTTTCAGCAGCAGTAAGGCAAAGCCTGTAACCAGATGGATGACCATGTACTGTAACAATACAATTTTTATAATTATGGTTATTCTTAATATTTGTATTTTAGTATTACCTAATAAGTTTGGTGAATACTGGAACTGACTTTGCATTTTCCTGTATTAGAAGTAATTATATTCGATCAGTTCTTTATCTTACTAATTTGCCAGTGACATTTACACCCACTCACAATAGTTAGAAATAAAAAAAGATATTGTTTAATACAGTATTTTTCACTGACAAGATAGATGCAGACAAAAAATACACACATGCATRTATGTACACATACATATATATGTATATCCACATATACAGAGGGTATACCTTTTGTTAAAAGAGTCCTATAGCCCTCACTAAAATCTTTGACAAAGCTTTTACTTCAATTTAGGAGTTACATGAAAATACCAAACAGCCCTAAAGGTCTGACTTTACACTGCATACAGGAGGACTGGTTTAACTAAATGAAGATATTACATGATTTTCTGCCTACCTATCCATAGTAGGACAAGCAAGACAGGTGTTTGTCACCGTCAAGCTTCACCATGTGTAAATATATTGACAAACTAATGTTTTATTCCCTGCTGTAGATAGACACTTTCAGGAAAGAAACAAACAAAAATTTTTTTAGAGAATTTTGTAGAATTTAAACAATTCCTAAATTCTCCTCTCAAACAGGCAAAACTCCTTGCTGTCTTCATTTGTTATTATAGTTGCTATTATTAAATTTACCCTTTTCACAGCATCAGAACTTCAAATGTTCTAGATTACAGAAAAAAAAATGGATTTTTGCTGATTGCAGGAACCAGAGAAAGAATGTGGAAGAACAAACTAGTCACATGGAAAAAAAAAAAAAAAAGAGAGATAGAAAAGATGGAAAAACATAAATGAAGATATTACGACATGTATTTTGCAGCATTTTCTTAGAATGTCAAGATTTATGTTTTCATTTGTTTCAAGAAAAAGTAAACTCCAAAGGCAAAGTTCTGGAAGAAAGAAAGCCACCTCAAGCTTCCTAGTAGCCATCTCTTCCCCAGCAGCCAAATGACTATGGTAATTTGRTTTTCCCATGGAAAACCTTTCTGGTAGTTTAGCAAGAGATCACACAAGCCTTGAAATCAATTCAAGATATTCATATCTACTTCAGGGAAAAAATGKAAAATAATCTTAGCTGCCTAAAAGGTGAAAATGTCCAAGTGTTAAAGACCACTTGGTAACTCAAGTGACAAAGGCTTTAGAAGATCCTTATAGCTCTTCTCTCTGCTCATTACCTCTTATGTGSGGCAGGTTGTTTTCCAGCTTTTAGACTTCAACTCACTCTCAGTTCTCAATGTTTGGGTATATTGGGACCTGAGTCCTAACAGAAAGGAAGCCAAGGCCAGGTATTATCACCACACTGATAAAACAGCAGCCAGTATATTCCTGATAATTTCTCTAGAGGTGTTGGAAAGATGCTGACTGTTGCAAAAGGGTTTGGCCAGCATCACATATCATGTAGATTTAAGAAAGACATCATCAGACTCTCCAAGATGATCCTCAGTCAACTGACTAAGAAATATCCCACTATTGCAATATCAAAAGTAGTAAGTCAGGAGTGGAGATACATCCATAAGGAGCATGTCTCTCTGGTGATTCTCCTTTGGTTAAAGCTTGTTCAACTCCAGTGCCACCACTGCCTCAAGGTAAGCATAACGGTGGCTAGGCACAGACAACATGAAGTTAGGCACCCATGACCATTTGCTATGTTGTAAGATACTTCAGACAAATTTGGGGGAAGCAGACAACAAGGTCCTTTTCATTCTGTTACATTATGCTTAAGCTTATGAGAATGAATCCACCTCACATGCAAGATTTTTTTTAGAAAAATCTCTAGTGAGAAGATACAGCTCCTAGTTGACAGAAGGGTTTGAGATCACAAAAATTGGCTTAGTACAGTGTATGCAAACAGAAAGGCAGGAAAAACCACCAGATATTTACTTTTCTACTAGGTTACTGAGCAGCATCTGATTCTATGTTAGAAGCAAAGCGATCACTGAAACTCTCCCAGCGGTTCCCTCTGTCTTTACATATATCCAGTAAACCAAGATGGTCTCTTAGCATGATTCAAACAAGGGAACAGATTCACAGTGCACAGAGCTAAGCTGTTGAGCACAAGGTATATGAAGATCTGCGTCTGGGAATCTCAGAGCTGAAAATACCCAAATTAGCACGCTTAAGTACTCCATGCAAAATATCACACTTTCAAGCTTTTCTATTCAAAGGGAAAAACAGAAAGACTGGACGAAGACAGCAGTCGAACTATGCTAACAAAATGCTTTCTCTCATTCAATTATCTTGTCAAAGCCAGGGTTATCTATAGTTATCCACTTTGATACGTGGAAATGAGACTACTTTCTTAAAACTGGCATAGTTGCCACATGGTCTAAAAGATTTGCTGCAAGCAGCCCTCTGCTAATGCCTACACAGAAGGAAAATTACATTGGCTTGCGAAGAGTGCCAGGCTGGTACAATTTTCTGAAGGTGTTATCTTATTCTCCAGAACTTGACTGTGATTTCTTAAAAATAAGCTTGTAGCTCATATARCTGTGAAGACAACATTGAAAATGTGAACCAGCATAAACCAACATTTTCTCAAGTGTGCAAACAACCTGGAATCATACCTCTCACGGTAGAACCTGCCCAAGTCATCGCAGAGATGATCAGTTTGAAGGAGTAATTTAAGTTTTCAACATCTAGTGAGCAAAGCATTGTGATAACGGGATCATCAAGGAAAAAGCCCACTCTTATAAATCATCATGTTGTCTGTTACCTGTCAAATTAATAAAGACTGAGCTACATATGAGATGCAGAACGATACCATCCACTCTCATCTCTACTCTGAGTTAACTTCCAGACAACACACAGAGTGAAGTCACCCAGGACTCAAAGCCCCGAGATCCTAAGTCCAAGGCTCCACAATTTCTTAGTCTGCTCAAAGCAAATTTCCTATTTGTGAAGAATATTATTCATCATGCCTATCAGTAATATTTAAAAATTAACATGAAAATCTTTACCAAAATGTGTGTTGTATCTGTTTCTTCCTGATTGCTGGAAATAATTAAATATTGCAAGCGCTGAAGTATGGTTAGCCTGATATTAAAATGTCTTGTTGGAATGCAAGTCAAACCATGGCAGAGCTCGGTCATTGCTCTGTCCTGGACTTCTTCAGTAGTAAAACTCTTACCCAGAGTCAATTTGCTTCAGGTTCTGCTTAGTTTAGTGCAGCATTCATAGACGGCACTTTCACTGACAACCCTATGGCTAATTTTGGCATCTTCTGCCCTCCCTTTTTAACTCCATGTGCTTTACGAGATGACCCACTTCCAGACAGAAGTCATCCTCCTGTTCCCCCAAATGCTAAGAGAAAAGTGCCCTTCACATTCCAAACCTGCATTTGGAAGGAAGCAGCACTTAAATATTTTCTAAATAGAATGAACTGGCAAACTATATTTTAATTTGCCTTCTTAATGGTTACATTTATTTGCTCCTACGTGAATATCATATTTCCTTTCTCTGGAAAAAAAATAATTATAGGATCTCACCAATATTAAAGAAGGCAGAGTTCACTTTCAATACATCAAAGAATTCTTGCAATTTGTATCTGTCAACCATTTGCACAAATTCTTGAAATGGAACTTCTCAGGTGTTGGAAGGATCAGCAAGTGACTGCATAGCAACAGCCTGTATGAGTTATATATACACATCAAAAAGAACAGACCTTCACGAGTAAGTGTCACCAGACAAAATTCATCAGCTAAAATAACTTAAATCTCCATTCTTTTTATAATGCCGTCAAAATTTTTTAGCATGCCACCAGAATGGAGTTTTAGAATGTTGTAGTAATCACACAGTGCAGGATGAAGGCAAATAAACATCAGTTTCACATAAATGTTTTCAATGTGTATGCATATATATTAAGGGGGGGGGAAAAAAAAGACCCTCTTACCACTAGACAAGATTTTATTCCCCTGACTCCCCTTCTATTTAGCAATTACTATACATCGTGTATCACATTTTGGTGTAAGCAGAAGACAACACAAGCTGATCCTTCACACGTATTCAAATGAGAAGTTGCAACCTGGCGTGTGAGGGTCTACTTCAACGCGACTTTTGCCCCTAACAGAGTAAGTTGCAAGGTCTGCTCCGGGATCGCTGCGCTGCACCTTGCCCGTGATCCCGCCACCGATGGACACGGCAGTTTGCTGCTGCTGGGGAGAGCGGCACGGCTATACCTTGCTTTGGTGTATGTGGGCATACGCTGCCACCGAGCAGACAGCAGAAGGAATTTTGCAAGGCACATGGCAACCTGCCTTAGCCCACACGCTAAAAAAAAAAAAAAAAAAAAAAAAAAACCTCCCGAAAACCGTCACTGCACGTGTGCAGCAGACAGAGTTGCACATTGCATTCCCAGGTACCATTTTTCTTCTCGCTTAGTGTCAACACGAGCAGCCTTCGAGCCGTAAGGCGCAGTAACTGCTCGCTAACCCCGAATCTCCCAAACCGGAGCCGCGGCGAGGTTGGATCCGCACGCCCAAGGATGCGCGCTGGGCTCAGGSAACGCTCCTTAAGCACCCGAGGGGACGAGCAGTGGGGCCGGGAAGCGCAGCCCGGGCGCGCCAAGTTTCCCCGCGCGGGCACCGCGGCCAAGTTAGCAAAGCGGCGCAGAGCCGCGGCCCGCCGCGCTCCGCAAAGCGGGCACCGGAGCGGCTCCCCCCGGCGCGGGGGGCGGCTCGCCGCGGGCCGCCCGCTCGCCCCCT
>NW_020454272.1:1163827-1227034 GCF_003342845.1 Nothoprocta perdicaria
GGCGGGCGCGGAGCTGCCGCCGCGCCGCCCCCGCCGCTACGGTGCGCACGGCCGCGCGCGCCGCTCCTCCGCGCGCGCCCGCGGCGGCGACGGGGCGCGCAGCCCGCCAGGAAAAGTCTCCGCGGTGCGGCCGGCACCTTCCCCCTCCCGCCGCCCTCCTCGCCCCGCCTCGGCTCCGGCACTTTCTGATTATCTTTTTATTAGTACTATTATCCTTCTAGCAGCAGTATCTAAGTAAATCTCGGCAGGCCCGAAATCGAGCAAATAGGCGGCCCGTGGGATTGTGTGTTTCGGCATACGCACCCCATCAAGCGGCGGTGGCAGCAGTGGCTGCTCATAAAGGCAATAAAGCCTGGGAGCTGCAGACGCCCCTGCAATTTAACTGGGGGAAACGGCAGCAGACGAGGCCACGCTTCCCACTGCCGCACACTGGCTCCTATCTCCCACTCTGCTTCCCACGGGAACTTACAGGCTTGATGGCTGAGGAAGATCCGGCCAGTGGAGGCTACATGGGAAAAAGTCAAGCAAGTCGGAAAACGTGGCGCTGTTCGGGGAGGTGAAGTGGCAGGAGCCTACGGTGCCCACTGTAAATCATGTTTCCGTAGCCCGTGCCCAGCGAGTGCAAGACGCACCCAAGAAAGTAGCRGGGTAGGGGACGGAGGCCCCGATCCTGTGTTGGGACCCCCAGCGCCTCAAGAAGAATTGGCTTTTGCATCTTTAGCTAAACAGAGAGTTTCGTTAAGACGGGGAAGAGAAAAGGGGAGTGTCACTCTCCGGGCACAGTTTCTGCTCAGCTGAAGTCACAATGCTAAAATTYCCAGTGATGTTCAGTCTCTGCAAGAGCAGAGGAATAAGCAAGACGGATAATATGGAAGCTGCTGTTCTGGCATACTGGCTCTGCAAGCTTTCAAAGCACAAGCGCAGTACAAGTCCATCGTCTACGTTTCTCAGAGGCATTGCCTCTGTTGGAAGCAGGAATGCAGCTCCCTGGCCCTGTTGTTTTAGATGTCCAGCTGCAGGGGCTTATAACAGCCCTCCAAGCATAAAAGACTATGAGCACCAAACTGCAAAATACAAAGTCCCATTGGAGGCCCTCTTGAGAACGTGTCCCATAGAGCCTTCGTTAGGTCCTAGACCCATGCTAAGCTGAAATTTTGAAAAAAAAAAGACATTCAAAAAAGTGGATACGCGTGTTCATATTTGTAAATATATTTGTAAATAAAAAGAGTTTGTAGAGCTGTGCATTCTCACTCTGTCTCTGTAAAAAGCACTACTGTGGCGTACACACAGCCATGGGGTTAGGTGGCATGTGGCGGCTTGGCTGAATCTCATTAAAAAGAAAAAAAATTCAGTGCTATGGGATAGTGCTGACTGGGATACAGTAGCACATGTCTGAGTAAAATGAGTACGTTTTTTATGAATCACTAATAGTAACYGTTGATTATTTAAGAGCTGAATGCTATGCTTTAAGTACTAGTGTACGCCCCTACACATATATTACTCTGTATCATAACTGACTTTAATTAATCAGTCCTGCCAAATTGGCGATGGGGAAACTTAAGGCTTCATTCGGAAGGAAATCTTTGGATGAGGCTCGGAAAGTTTTTTTTTTTTATTATTTTATTTTAACTGAATGCTCTCTACTTCTTCCCACAGCCTCCATTTTTCAATTAAAGTCTTACAGATAGGATCTGGGGTTTACATTTGATGCAGTCCATACCAAGAGGGACTGAACAAAATACAAATGGTTAGTTTCATTCTGGCTCAGATGAAAAATAGAAAAATTAAACATTTGAAATGTTTCTGGGGTAGGATTCCAAGGAAATATTTATATCTAAAGTATGAAAATGACCATTTCAAAACATTTTTTTACCTTTTCAAAACATTTGAATTTATATAAAATATTGCATCTAAATTGTCTGTGTCATTTTTGTTACCTTTCTTTTTTTAATTGATATTTTGGCACTATTTCCTTTAAATGTCTAAGATATTATATTATGGATTTGTCTAAACTTTCCAAATACCTTGGTTCCACATCAATAACCCTTCAGCTGGGGAATGCTTTTTGCAGCTCTTACTCACTTTGTCCTGGATTTTGTGATCTGTACTTGCAAATTGAAATCAGATCTTTAGTATAGGTGGGATGTGATCCATTAACAGCTCTGAAAATTAGGAGCAAGAACTTAATGGAATCTGAAAGAGAGAAGGAACAAGCTAAACATGTCAGCATGAGCCCAACGTGAGCACRGCAGATCATGGTAAAAGCGCCAGACATTTTCTGTACCTGACAYAAACTTCATTACTTCCATTGACTGTAGCATATTGCAAACTATAGCTGTGCAGCATGAAGGTAACAAGTGTGTAACAACTAATTAAGCCTTAAGAAAGGATAAAGATTTCTAGCAAGAAAGTGAAATCAAAGGCAGTTTTAGAAATTCAGTCCTCTGGAGCCAAGCGAGGAGGCAAACACAAACCCAGGCAGTTGTACTATTTTGGCAAGGAATAACTACACGATTTCAGCAAAAAGCACCCCTCTTGTTCAGTCCCTCTCACCTTCATCTTGCCTGAAATGCTTCTTGGCCAATAGCTCTTTCCTTGCTCAGGACCTGCTCTCCCATCAGCGCTCTTTTCACTGAGTAGGCTTTGTGGCTGCATCTGAGATAAGCAAGATATATCTGTATCTGCAAGCTGTCTTCAGCTGCACCTTGTGATCTCACCTGCTTTTGTTTAGGTGTGGAAAAGAAGGTTGGCTACCATGGGTCCTGACATGACCGAAGTGCAAAGGTAAAAAATAAATGAAGTACTGGACAATTCCTTCTGTTTTATCAGGAATATATGTCATCATGGACTACTCTTTTAGAGACACCTGTTACCATCARGAGAGATTTTTTGCCTTCCTCACAGCTGTGAGTGGGTCATTTCTGCAGATCTTGAGGTCATTTCTGCACTCTTGTGAACATCACCTGTTGTCCAGAAATGGGATGGGGAGTGAAGGCTGACAGGCTGCAGTTCTGGCTTAAGGACTGTAGCCTACAGAGCATCCCAGTAAGTGTAGCATATTCCTAAAACTTCAAGTTCTTACATATGTGTGTTGAGGTCAAACTCAGTCAGTGGTAATATGATTGAATCTGATCAGATTAGGAATCAAATTCTCTTTTTTCACAAATGCCTTGTGTCTTTCAGTGAAATGATAAGCAAAGGATGTCGATGCTTCTCACAGATAAACTTGCTCCAGTGCTTCATTTATGTGTTCTATGCAGATTACTACAATGAGCCAGGTAGACAGGTGAGAAAGGTAATGGGAAAGGTAATGGGAGAGAGAGAGCTGCAAACAACTATTGCTCTGGCCTGTTACTGGCATTATGTGCTGGTGGTCCATGAAGACAGTTAAGCACACAAGGCAGCCTCTGCTCTTGGTAAAATATATGTATATAATTCTCACAGTATGTAATTTGTCAGAGACTGTAACAGTGCTAACAGTGCAGTAACAGATTGGGAAGTGCTTCAGCCATTTAAGACAGAAGGAATAAACAAGCAGAGGAATGCAACAAAAGAATGCAGATGAATAAGCTGTATTGCTGTGGTTAAGAAACAGGGAGCTAAGCCTTAAGCAGAGAAGAGGAAGGAAGCTGTCATCTTCTGAGTGCAGAGAAGGCTCTGAGAATTCTGTCTTAATCAGGGAAGCCTCGTGGGGGATGTATTGCAGTCCTGCAAGCTGGCTTTATTTTCAGCTCTGGGTCAGCACTCAGAGGATGGGATCTTGCTGTATAGAACAAACCCTTCCTCGAGCTTAAATATCCTAGAGGAGAAAGCTTAAGAACTAGGAAGAAGTCAAGCTATTATTCTAAAGCCCATTTTTTTATACATCGCTTTTGCTTCCAATCTCAGTACTGTGAGTTCTTGAGATAGTACAGTCTGAGGCTTTTCAGTTTTGTTTGTCTCACTAGAAAGGAGACCCCAAAACTGATTAACCAGAAAGAGCCCAAACTGATAATAAAAGATACAAACATAGTTCCTGAAAAGCCCTATGCAGTCTCATTTAAAACTTCTTAAGTGTTTCTATTTGTAATGCTCATCGGATATAAAGGGCAATTTGTTTTCAAGTAGGTTAATGATTCTTGAAATTTTCAAGAAAAAAAAAAGAAATTTAGATAAAAGAGGGGGAAAAAAACACCGTATGATACAGGGTAAAAAAAGGCTTCAGTGATAAAGACCTGAAACAAAGACATGTAGTACCAGCAACCTCAAAAAGGGAAAGAGAGCTGAAAGGAAAAGTATATGAGCCATTTTATCCTTGTGACCACGACAGTTATTCTACCCTTGACTAAATGGAGAAGAAAATAGAGAGATGAATAGACAGATAGAATCTAATCAGCGATCAGAAAGCAAAGCAATGAAAGAGAGCAAAAGCCTGTTGTTAATCCTGACTAAGAAATATATAAACTGGAATATTACCTCAGAACAGAATATTGCTTCCTAATAAGTTAAATCAGATAAATAAATAGGAGCACGTATACTGAATGGATTTGAATGTCAGGAAGGGAAGTAATCATGGAGTATTTAACTGCGGTAAGGAGACACCTGGGTTCGTTGCTTGGCTGGCTTTCTGTTCCTAGAAAAAGGAAAGCATGGAGTCACAGAAGTTGTTTTGTTCTATTATTTTTTTCCTGTAAACATACTATTTTTAAAACTTGTAGGCACAAAAGAAGGCATAAATGCTTCACAGAGAGTTAGAGATAGAAGCCTAGCTGAAAAATGAGTTTTGAGCTAGGCAGTATGGTTAGTCTGAAAATACCATGGGGATAATCAGCTTAGAAGAAAAAGGAAACATTCCTTGACTATGAAAAGGCAATTTATCTGGTTTTAGAGAATGGATATGAATGCTAAAAATGTGACTGCAGATGTATATTTAATGGTACTTTGAAATGAATATACATGTTAAAAAATCTGAATACTCCATATTGGTATTGGTGTTACAGGCCATGCTGAATTATAAGTACTGTACTGTAAGAGCGATTGTAAATGTATTTGACACTACTCAARTAAGAACAAAAATGGTTAATTTCTGAGATTATGCAGTATCAAATTTGTTAATATGTTATCAACAAATTGTTAGATGGATTTTAGCGTGACCTGAAAAAAATCACACGGGACCAAAAGGTAAACACTACCACTGTTACATAGCTTATCTGGATATATTAAATTATAGATAGATGTAGTGTCTTCACAATTAATACATGGCATTAAAACACTACCCTTTATTAGGAAAATCTAGTTGAAGCATTTAATCTTGGGATGATGTGAACTAAGTGGARTATTTTGTTTTGTTTTGCATGTTCAAAGTACTTTTAGTTTTCCCAACTCAACAAAATATTAGACATCTTTCCAAATCAATGTCTTTCTCATGGGAGCTATAATTGAGATTTCTACTTTTTCCCAATAGGGAAGAGTCCCTTAAGGTCTGCCTTTCACTACAGCATGAGATTGCTTCTGAACAAGTAGAACTGTGAATCAGAGGAGCCACAGGAATATAGACTATCATGGAAGATATATTGATGGAGACTGATCCCCTATGAAAATAAATGCCATAGACTTCTGGAGAATAACGCTACAGTTTTGTTTTGACTGATTTTTATTTTTTTTTTWAWWAWTKGSYYYTTYCMAAWTWAAAWWWTTYMWTTTTTTTTCCATTAAAAATTGTGATTTGATTCGGAATTGAAATAACTTTCAAAGTCATATAATATTCATAGAATGAAAACGCTGCAATTTGATCAAGCTAAGAGAACTTTCTAATAAAAATTTTGAAAGTAATCAAAGGCAAAGGTGCTGTGCAAATAGAAATAAGAAATAATGATTCTGAAAATTCATATATTTTAAGGCCTGAAGGGCCACCTTATACACCCAAAGCAAAGGCACGAGGACCTTTATTTCTCTCCCAGGGATCAAAACTAAGCTGATCCTATGTTAATAGTTCAAACTGCTGCAAAAGGGATATATGTGTTATTTAGCTGTACTTAGACTGTCATACATCAGGCAACTCATGGCAAAGGGGATGAGTTAAGCTTCTGACCACACAGAAAGCTCATATGCAAGATATGCAATAATGTCCATGTTCCTGAGCTAACTAGGGCAACATCACCTCTTTCTTTCTTTTCTGTAGTTACATCTGACTGATGCTAACAAAGCAGGAGAGAGTTTTAGGACTGCTGCCCCTTAAAACATATTCTTCCCCCCTCAAATTGTCCTTTTCCTCGTCCTTGTTTATTGGCTTTAGACTCAGGTATTATTTTTCATACTCCCTGGAAAAATACAACCCTACCACTGAGCAAGATGGTTATTCACTACTGCACAGTGATCAAAGATCACAGAATTGTCTAGGGACACGGTGTTTGGAAAAGGCCAGGGAAGCTTGATGGGCTGTGACTAAATGGAAAGTTTGGGGAAAAAAGCCTTACATGGGCTTACAGAATAAAGCAAATTCAATCTAGAGGAAATTGACATAACAGGAACCAAAAATAATTAAAGAGATGCCATAAAATAAGTCATTTTTTGGACTAATGCAAGAAGATTGAGCAATTCATTTAATGTGCAGAAGGCAAAATCCAGGTAAAATATTATGGAAAAGCTCTACAATATCTGAACGAGTAGGAGTTCATACACAGAACAGATTGTGCCATCACTAGCTTAACCTGAAACATGGTTCAAGAAGTCTTGTATTTTCTTGGTGGATGATTTTAAAATAATTAAATAAATTCTATGCTTTAAAAGAGAATGTATCAGATGACCCCTACAGGTCATCTCAAGTCCATGCAACTCTGCAGCAACATTAACCTATGACTTTTGTTGAAAGGCAACATATATTATATGCAGTCCTTTATATTATACGCAGTGATACATTGCTAATATATTTTAACAATACTCTGGGTACTTAGACATTTACTATTACAAATGCAAACCACTCATTTTCATAAATATTTTGCTTCAGGTACTGTTACACTAAGGACATCAATGTAATCTCATGATATAAACAGAAAATGGTGACTTATGGGCCCGAATGAATGAATAGCAGACTAAAAAAGAGCAGATTATCAAGGAAATAAATTTGATTTTGGAAACAACAACTTTTGCAGGGCTGTAAAACTAGAATAAAAATTGCTGTAAAATTGAATTGTGCGTGACARTGACTACTAGTCCCTAATCTTGTAATATGCATTGCTCTGAGACAGTCACCCCTGGTATGCCACCAAGCCTGGGCCTCCGCAAGTGGCATTACACGTGTCTTCCTTCCTCACACATTTTCATCTATTAGAAAATAAAGATTTTTAAGCAGTGATTTTTTAGCTATTCCATTTTATATGCTTTCTTTCTCATTTCTAGTGAGCATTTGTGGACAACGGAATGTACTTTTTTCCCACATTAAATGCTGCCTCTTCTTCACAAGTATGCATTAGTCAGTGACAATTTTAGCAATCACATTTCTGTCAAGGTGAAATCTGGTAGATGCTTCAACTCATTCTTTTTTAAATCACTTTCGTAATTATCTATCCAAATTGTTTCTTGAAATCAGCATAGTAATAACTGCAAATWTGGTCCAAGCATTGCATCGTCACTCTTGTATGCACTTCTGGAGGAATGGAGAAAGGACCTCAAAAGCGAAAAAAATCTGCCAGAAGATGAATATGTGACATAATGTGACACTTGGCTTATGATGGAAGGGATGGGCATGCAAGAGACTGGACTTTTCAGAAAATCCTTCCTACCTGGAAGGAGCCATAAGCAAGGCAGCAAGGCAGCCAGGCCAATTCAGCTTTGTGTTATTGAAGTTTTACCTACCAACATCCACCCAATTAAAAAACAAAACCGAACAAACATAAAACAAACTGCCCTTCAGCCCCCTCCTCCTTTTCTCCTCCCCCCTCCATTAAAAAAAAGAGGTGTAGGAGGTGTATGGCCAGCTGTATGACTTAGTCTGATTTTCCCTGTTTCATACCATTTTTGAGAGACATTTTTTGAGCAATATCTTTGATACTACTACATAACAAACTGCAAACTCCAGCTGTTAAAAAATAGTAGTAAATTATCAATTAAATTATTTAGACATCGATTCTGTGCACCCGTGCGAAAATACTGATTAAACTAATAGAGAAACAGAGTAAAAATGGAAATGAGAAAGATAATACCTTAATACTTGCTAAGCATAAATAGCTCTTTAGTCTGTGTTTGCAGACAGTTTATTGCGCAAGATTTGTGGTCTGGCAGCCTGAAATCTGCCCACATGTTGTGGTTTCACTTACAACACACGAAGGGCTTTGAGTTCCTATTTTCTTTTTTCCAGGATAGAATGGGGCAGAACCCCAACAGGTTTGAACCCATTCCCCTCATGACTACTACTCTTTTTGTATCTAGAGTATTTAGACACTCCTGTTTGCAGCATCTAGATATGCCAGGAAATAAACACTTGTCTCAGTAGTGCGTAATTCTGGAAGTTACTTTTTCATTAGAAAATGGGAAGATTCATTAGTTACAATTTTCATCTTCACCGAAGAATCTATAATCACAAAGGCAGTTGGTGTTAATGGAACAATATTATGTCAGAAAAGGGATCTTCGGCATAAGCAGCATTTTGAAATTGTTTTTCCAATCTGGAGCACAAAATGAGACTGCTTATGTTTAGCATTGATATAAGCAATTTTCGTGTTGATAAATAAATATAATGTGTAAAACTTTTTGCAACATTTAAATAATGGAAATATTAACTGTTATTTATTTACTGAGTCTTATCTAATAAATGACATATTTTAGAGGTCAAGGCAGTAAAGCAAATTATAACTTCCAACCTTGAACATTCTGTGATTCTGTGATAACATGAGATCAAATTTAACAATATATCTATTTCTGCTAAAATAAACTGAAGAAACAAAAGACAATCTTAGCCGAACACATTAAGCTCAACCAGAAAGTCTTAATGACATTTTCAAGACTTAATGCAATACTTTCAAAATTTGAAACTGTTTTCTTTCTGTTTTCTTCATAGTACCTTTCATTTTTACTATATGTGCACCACTACATATCTCATCAAATAAAGAATAACGGTATAACACAATAGAATATAATTATTCTTCACTAATCAGGCAGGGCTGAAGCACAGTGATTAAAGGAAGTAGGCCATGCCACTGAGCACCCTACCACAATTATAAAATTATTCAAAGCAAAAACATTTTTAAATCTGAGCCTAGAGTGGAACAGCACCTTTCTGRATAAATATAGAGGGGAAAATATGCCAATGGTTCGGTAAAGATGCTTAAAAGGCTTTTAGTAGACAACTAAGATGAAGAAAACTTGTTTTTGTAAAGCTGATTTTCTCTGTAGCTGTTCTTTAAAAGTTGCTGCTCTCTTGGGATTTATTTTATGTAGAAATTAATTTCACTTCACTATTTTTATATCAGATTTTATAAAAACACAAACTGTTGTGTTATCTGTAGTTATTTTTTAGCAATCTGCTGTTGCATAATCAACTATGGCTAAACCAACATTTCCACATTTTCTTTCTCCCATGTTAGCAGTAGCTGAAAGAGCGATTAATGCGCTGAGACATCACATGGGTGAAAACTWATGTCAACTTCTGCCACCAATATGTTCAGACCTAAACACAATCAATTTGTAAAGATATATTTTGTTGATAATTAAAATATAAAAAACTGCATTTCTTTACATCTTTTGGCAGAATGTAAATCCAGCAATCTTTTAGCCTGGAAAAACTGATTTGCTGCTCCATATTTTTCCTGACCAGGACAGAAAGTACGTTTCCCAGCTTTTCCTATATTCTTTTGTGGCAGATTTCACCTATTTTTCTGCCCAGGCCTATTGCCAATCATGCAAAAAAAAAAAAAAACCACCCCTCACACCTCTAAAAAAATAAGTAGTCTTGTGGATTTAGTGACACTGAATATATGCTTTCAGTCACTTGCATATCTAATGTCTTGGACTAAAAAGAAACTCTGGTAAGGAAAACTTTGACAGGATCGGGATRAAATGTTGAAAGAAAATATGTGGCCAGCAAGGGATACTTTAAATTAGTTCTTGAACAACGACAGAAATGAGTAACTTTGATYGACTTAGAGATCTGAGCAAAGAGTTGCCAGGAGGAAGAGGTAGAAACATTGAGCCAGGCATCGTCTTCATGAACAATGACATTGCCTTGCCAGGAAGAAAATAAGCCAGTTAGAGAAAGTGGGTTATTCTTTTTTTCATGGAAATGGTTTGTTTTATCAAGTTTGAAGGTAAACATAAGAAATATTTACTGTTCTTATTCTCCACGCAAGCCTGTGGTGTAGAAAATGCTTCTTAGATCAGTTAGCTAATTGATATTATGTTTCTCCACTGAAGGCTAGTTTGAGATGAGAAAACACGAAAACCTGCCAAGAGGAGAATTCCAGCAAGAACTTCTCTTGAAAAAGAAGTTCCTGACCCCAATAGAGAAACTGTATCAATAAGACAGTTTAGATAATACTGCAAGACATTTTGTGTATGTGTTAAATGAACTCCCTATTCCATAGGAACTCCCTATGATATCTGACCATTGACTGAGTACTATTTTCTATTTTCTTAAATCATCTGGTCAAGGTTTCTGTCTCCTAAACAATTACTGCCTAAACAGTTCAAAAATGGCCATCTGGATAAACAACTCATTTTTTCAGTATTCTTGCCTGTTTTTTTTTTTTTTTTAACAAGATCTTTTCTTCTGAATATGAGTTAGAAAAGGGCTAAGCCTGTCTAAGCTGACAGTCTACACACTGCTCCAGAATGCATGAGCAGATTTCACAGCTCACACAAAAGTTTCTTTTTTGAATTTTTTATTTTATTCCCCTCAGGTCCCTTCCCTCAGGGATCAGCTGGCCCTTGTGGCATCCTGACAAAAACAAAGAAGCGAGAAATGCATCATCTGATTTCTCCATAACCTTCACAACATATGTTTTCTTGTTCTAAGGCCATTCAAAAGTTGATAGTCTTTCCCCAAATTGCTACATACAGAAAGCAGAACTGCTCTTCTGATATCACATCTGAAAAGAATTTGGGGTGGGAAAACATGAATTATTGGTTCTGTGATTTCAAGAATGGAAAACTTAACCTCGAGGAAAACCTTAATACATTCCTTTGAGCAGAGATAACATTAGCCAGCTGAATCAGAGATGTCTGCATAAGGAAGAATTCACATTTGCAGGCTAAAAGGACGTGGTCTGTGTTCTTACAATAAGTGGCTGTCATCCTTTTTCTGAGGGAAGCTGGAGTGGATGAAGATCACCACTTACATGATTAGGACAGGCAACCAGATAAAAATAAGCTGATTAAGAAACCTTGCGTTACCTGCAGCTATTGAGTCTACATGGTTTTATGTGACCTGGAGATGGCTGCACATTCCCTCAAGAAAAAAAAAAAAACTGCTAAATTTCCCTTCTAAATGATCCGTGCTTTCCCAGATATTATGAGAACGTGCCTATAGCTCCAGGGAAAGTTGGTTCTAGGTAATATGCTGCCAAAAAAATCAAGACACTTTCTGAAATGAAAATACCATCCTTGTATATATGAGAGTCATCTGACATGGGGGGAAGCATAACTGCAAAGACCTAGGGGCAGGATCCAGGGTCTGGTGAATATAGATGACTAGGTTAATTTCTGTTGGCAGTAAGTAATAAAAMCTTTCTCTTCTACTTTGAAACCATGTAAATCTTCTGGTTTAGCCTCATAGCTCTCTTAAATTAGAAGGAAAGAAGTTACAGAAATAATAGTTTACATAGAGCTGAGAAAAATAAAAAGAGGCTAGATGGTATATATGTCCATCACACATTTAAAGCCTACATATGCCCTGGACAAACAGAATTTTTCTCGTGTGGGAAAAAAAAAGTCTTTCCTATACGAGACAGAGAAAGGGGAAGACAAATAGACAAAAATGCACAAAGCAAATTCAAGCCATCAGAAAAAACATCATCCTCCATGAAAGTCTCCAGGGTATCACAGGCATGGTAGCACTTCAAGAAACATGTTCCAATTCTGGAGTTATTGCAACCACTACGAGTTTGCCATTGACTTCAGCGGAGTGAAGATTTGACTGCAACTTTATCTAATCTCTAATTACTGCTTATTCCTTGCTGTCTGGATTGTGTTTTAGTTTTATTGTCTTGTCTATTACAAGATTCAGTAACWGGAAATCTGAATTTGTTTCATTCTCGGAACAATGGCTTTAAATGCTGGAGCTACCCCTGAACCAGATAAGCCAACTTTCGACGTTTCCAGATGCAGTTTTCCACACTGTGCTATTGTGTGAAACGTGTTGTAATATAAAAGGCATAACTAATTGCCTACACTGAATATTCAGACCTTCAGGAGAGATATCACCACTTCATTATATATTAAATCAATGTAACAGGTCTCAAGACCTTACTGCAAAATGAGTAGCAATAATCACCAATATTTTGGAAAAGCAATACTGCGAAGTATATGTAGTAACAACAACAAAGTCTTTTTTTCTCTTCCTATTTTTACAGTTAATATAACCATAGTTAAATATTTCATAAGAAAATACCATATTTACCTTCCTGATAGRTCTCCAAAAATTTTTTAAAATCCAAATGTATTCAAGCTGACTGTGCAGGTTGTAAATTCTGAAGGGCTTTATATTTTTAGAGATTACTACAAATTACAGACTGATGGAATTGTAATTAGACAACTTTTGAATTTATCACTTGGACTGTGTAGTTGTAAGTTTCAAACCATTGCAGCACACTTTATTTTGACAGAGTCCTATACAGAAGACCTGTATAGGTCCCACCTATACACCACCCTTCCCTTCCTTATGAGTAAACRGAAAATAAGTAAACTAATCACAGGCTTATATAAGTCATCACACTTAATTACTTGTAGTTAAAAGAGGGAAATATTTTAATATTAAAATTTTAATATTTTAAAAGTATTTCCTAGGAAATTGATGAATTTTGTTGACTAAGTCATATTTTAGATAACTTGAATCACTTATATAAATTAATTGTGTAGTACTCATACTTTTTCATTTGATACCTCAATAAATTCTCGATCCGTGTCAAGTGGGATTTTTTTTTTTCTTATTGCCCTTTTTTCCCTGATTAATCTCCATATTTATTATCTTCAACTTGCATTCTCTAATCTGCACTTAAGACTTCTAAAAATGCTATTCTAAATCCAAATCCATCCAATCCAAAAGAAATCCATTGTTTTACAGTAATGTTAAAATATATATGAAGTGAGTATGTTCAGATGACTGAATGAAACTGCTATAATTACAAATCAGAATTCATGGAAGTTTCTAATTGAGATATCATGCAGTTTGGTGAAAATAGTTTACCACTTCTACTAATTTACTAGAATGCTAATTATTGGAGCATTTATATAGAAGCATTTATAAAGAAGATATATGTACTTGCAGGAGGTGATGCTATCAGTTTAATCAAAGGATTTGAGATTAAGTTTCAGTACCGACAAAATACATAAAATCAAAATTCAATAATTGAAAACCAATCAGGCCTTCTAGSTAAAAAAGTTAGAAGAGAATGAGCACCAGTGAGAGCCTACTCTACAAACAACTATTTTTGGAATAGCCATTGAAATAAACTAGACTGCTCTCTGTTTGTAGAAAGGACAGAAGCTTAAAGGCCACGCAAAAGTACAAGCAGAAAACGGCAGAGTGAATACATAAAAAATATTTTTGAGAACTTTGCAGTAGTTTTATTTTTTTTTCTTAAAGTCTTTCAAGCTATTAGAAGGTTTAACCTCTTGGGAAATTTTCATTAATTGTAGGGAAAAAAAAATGTCATCAGCTAGCTTCTCTTTTCTGGTCAGGGATTCCTCTTGAGAAACTCTGTGTAGCTGTTGGCTTTGATCTCTGTCGCATTATTTCAGAGTCTCATGCTTCCTCTCAAGTAGTCTGATAACATCCACTTCATGATAAAATAATTTAACTACCAAATGAGAACTCCCCTAATAAATGCACAGAGTTTCTGGATGTTATTAAAAACATGATGGAATACAATGAAAATTACATTAAAATGCACTCTTTTGATATCTGAAATGAGTAAGACAAATTGTACTACAAAATAAAGGATCAAAAGGGGGRCTGGAACAAAATAAAAAAGCACATGATAGATGTGACCAAGCAAGAGCTACATTAACAGCATTTTGGGAGCAGTGTCTTACGATTTGATATAATTTGGAATGAGAAAATGAGAAGTTTGTCAAAAGTGAGGTAGTCCRAAATCCAAGATCTTTCTAAAAGTCAGACACAAGCAGCTGCTGACCTAAACTTCTTGCTGGAACCCTAAAAAAAAATGATAACTGTGGAAGCACAACCATCAGACAATGAAGATCATGAAGAAGTGCCCAAAATGGAGCTTAGCTTCTCAAATTAAGAATTTAAGAGACAAATTAAACATCTGAGAATTGAATATACTTACACTTTTAGCACCAAACTCTCGTTTTTTTTTTCCCCCCGAAGGAATACAGCTCAATAGTACATTCTCACTGGCATGTCCTCACTTATCCTTATGAGCCTGAATTCCTCACTGCCTGGGCACCAGGCAGCGCCTCTGGGCAGGCAGGATACTTCTGCATTGTCTCACTGGATCTCTGTGTGGTAGTGTGTTTTTTTTGATTTTTGCTCTTCACTGACATGTCCCTGTGTCACTTCCCTCAACACTACGAGATATTTCATCAGTGGCTTTCAATTTCTATCTAATCTAAAGTTCATAGTGTTTTTCTGATCAGTGGCCATATCCGTAACCATGTCAAGCRCAACCTCTTTGTTATTTTCTGCCTTGCACTTCAACACTTCATCCTTTTGTACATTAAATTGATTCACAGAAGTTAGAGATGGAGAAAATCTTTATGGAAATCCAGTTAATTCTCTGCTATTCCCTGTATTTTTTTATTCAATATAGTTTAAAAGATTACAAATTAGGAGTTTTCAGTCCTATACACCACATGTTCGTGGTACTTTACCTCACTGATATTTGATTTCAGTTTTCTTTTACTAATGTTATGTATATATGCTCCCATATATACTTTAGGGAACGAAATGAACAAAATTCTTCTGCTTCTTTGTGAATTTATTGTGAATTTCAGGCTATTGTGTTCCTGCTTATGTATTAAAAGTAAACAGAAATGCCTTAGCCCTTAGTCAAACTRTATTAGTTTAATTCTTTAACATTTTTATAAATCAGTCTCCGATGCCCTAGGCTCCCTTCTCTATTTTTTTTTTTTGATATTTTCCTGACAATATTGTTCTCATAATAAAACATGAAACTATTTTTTGCAGCTGATTTCTATAGACATAGTTCAAAGTAAGACAGCTGCCATCCTAAATTCTAATAAAATTTTCAATCATCTCATTTAGCTAATGCATTTTAAAGCTGAGGAAAACCACTGTTTTATCAGATTCACCAGTAAGTACAACAACCGCAGAACTGAAGGACAAAATCAAGTGTCTAGCCAGCCACTAGAGCCACTGTGGATTGAAACCAAGGAAATTACAAAAGAACTCAGGTAAAAATAGACTACAATGCAAATGTAACCCTATTCTTCCAATGCCAACAGGCATGTTATAGCTGAAGCAGAAAGAAGTGGACAACAATCCCTAATAAATGAGCCTTTCATATAGGGATCATATCAATTCCTGATCCTAATCTCTGAAGTAGGACAAGCTGACATTTRAATAAAACCATGTCGCACAATGATTATTTTTGAGGGGTTTCTGTTCTCCTCAAAGACCTGCATTCACTTGTGTGTCTCCTTCCTTCTTCTCTCCCCTTTCCTCTTGTGCCCTTCCTCACAAGCCTTTGCCTTTTGGTAGCAAGGATCCTCTTTACCCTGGATAATCTCCAGTAGCACAAAGGGCAAAGCAGAAAGTTTAGCTCAGGATCAAACTGAGTGTTCTGAAAAAGCAAAGAAGGATGGGAATCGGCTAGGGAATTAGCTAGCTCAGATAACAATAATAATAATAACAGAGGCTAGCAGACTGGTTGAGACGTGGCAGTTATTTTTGACACATTCTGGACATTTGAGGAAAAGCAAATGGAGAAGGAAGTGCCAACCCAGCAATTTGCTACTTTGTGGTGCTTAATTGCTACCCCTCGCTTGCTTCTTGACAGAAGAGCAAGGAATCAGCCTGCTAATTACGCCAGACTGCTGTTTGACACCCCAGAATGGAGCAGCCCCTTTTGATAAGTCTTTTAACTTCCGTCTTAGAAGTTTTCCTACTTCTACTGGAGAGTTTGTGTAATCTGAATAAATCACTTTCTATACCTACAGATGGGAAGGAAGAATATTCATCTATCTGGCATGTTGCAAAAAAAACCTGTTTTTTTTTTTTTATACCCAAACTGAAGATCCTATAAAAAGCCAAAGTAAAAGTGCTAACAGAAATATTTATCTAAAAAACTTTTGTAGGATAAATTTTGACTGAAAACTGAATTCCTTTCTTGATAAATTATTAAGGTGATGGGGGAAGTTAATTCAGAAGAATGAAATTTTTGTTAAGCCTCTATTTCAGTGATTCTGGAAAGATTAAAGTAAAAAGAAAAAAGTCTTTCCAATATCACATTTGCTGTACTGAATATACTGCTCTAGTAGTGGAGTCAGACAGACAGTTACTCAAAATAACTATCAGATAGACAGTTACTCCTGCCATCCAGAGAGACCTGGACAGACTGGACGACTGGGTGGTGAGAAAGTGAAGTTCAACAAGGGTAAGTGCAGGGTCCTGCACTTGGGGAGGAATAACCCTGGACACTGGTACAGGCTGGGGACTGACCTTCTGGAGAGCAGCCCCGCAGAGAGGGACCTGGGTGTCACGGTGGACGACAAGTTGACCATGAGGCAGCAGTGTGCCCTGGTGGCCAAGAAGGCCAACGGGATCCTGGGGTGCATTAAGAAGAGCGTCTCCAGCAGGTCGGGAGAGGTGATCATCCCCCTCTACACAGCCCTGGTAAGGCCACATCTGGAGTACTGCGTCCAGTTCTGGGCTCCCCAGTACAAGAGGGATGTGGAGCTGCTGGAGAGAGTCCAGCGCAGGGCTAYGAGGATGATCAGGGGCCTGGAACTATGAGCAAAGGCTGAGAGAGCTGGGCCTGTTCAGCCTGGAGAAGAGGAGGCTGAGGGGGAACCTGATCAGTGTCTATAAATACCTCAAGGGAGGCAGTGAGGAGGAGGGGGCGGCCTCTTTTGAGTGGTGGCCAGCGACAGGACTGGAGGAAACGGCCACAAACTGAAGCACCAAAAGTTCCACAGGAACTTAAGGAAAGATTTCTTCAGAGTGAGGGTGACAGAGCGCTGGAACAGGCTGCCCAGGGAGGTTGTGGAGTCTCCTTCTCTGGAGATCTTTAAAACCTGCTTGGACGCAGCCCTGTGCCACGTGCTCTAGGTGACCCTGCGTGAGCAGGGGGGTTGGACTAGATGAYCTCTGAGGTCCCTTCCAACCTTAAGCATTCTATGATTCTATGAAAATACTCATGACCTCCTACGGTTGCCTCAAAAGTCATTAATGAACRCTGAGCAGGAGCAATATGTGCCCTCAATACAGATTTCTGACTAGCAGTGGAGCTACCTCACTTTAGAGGACCTTGCTGAGCAGCCTTGCTACCCAAGCACACAAATGGTTTGGCTTCAACATTTCAATTACATCTCTTTACCCTAGAGCCCTGACAGCCTGGTTAAGTGTGACTTTTTAAATGCTTAGGAAAATCATATATATGCATGAGACTGTTCACTGGATCAGAAGTATTTTTGTCTTAGTTTATGAAACAACTCCTCCCTTTTAATGTGAAAAGGCCGATGATGAGAGTATACAAATACTGGAACAGGTAGGGAAGGTGTTGAATCACCATCCTTGAAGATGTTTAAAACTTTGGGCCAAGCAACCTGATTTTAGCTGGCTCTGCTACAGAGGTSCCTCAAGGGAAATTATTCTGTAACAGTGGTAGGACAGCAGAGAAGTTAAAGCAAATAAGACCGTTCAGAAATCTTCATGTTAGTTTTATGTTAAAAAATGAAATGTAGAGTCATTATGGAAAGCTGACACTTAATTGTGTCTATTTGTGTGATGTATTTGTACAAGGCAACATCTGCTCTCTGTAGGTATCTTCCCACTAATTCCCTTTAACTTCCCTTTTAATTTCCTTTAAAGTTCCTTTAGAGGAACTTGTTTGGTCAGGGCATAAATTAGTTCAGTAAACATGGAAGCACACCAAGCCAATTCATTCTTAGGTATGTATATTAAAGTGTCTTTTAATGAATAAATGATTTTGGGTAAGATGCTGATAAATTTACTTAGAAGGATTTTAGCAGTATTTATTTAAAGTATTTAAAGTATTTAAAGTATTTAAAGTAGCAGTATTCATTTAAAGAAAAAGCACCTTGCTACAATCAGGACTGAAGAATGTTGAGTAGATCTCAGAATAATTTTGCAAAATAGAAGAAAATCAGCCTAGAAAACAGTCATTTTTTAAAAATTCTTGAAAAATGCTATTAGACAACCAATAATCACATTATTCTCAAATTGCTGTTCCTTGCAATATTTGCAATTACATGCAATGCATTATATCTTATATACCTTATATATCCTTATGTTCATTATATTCTTATAATTCCTATACACTTTGAAGAGTTGCCTATCAGGAAGTTACAAAAAAAACCTCTCATGCAAATTGTAGCATACAACTAACTTACTCAAATGACAAAATATTTGCCATGTTGAATTGCTACTGCATGAAAATTGTGACAAACCAATTTAATTCATTTAAAATGTTACTCTTTCATTACTTTTTCATTACAAATCATTCCAAGAATGGCTGCTGCACATTTTTTATTAACACACTTTATCCTGTGAAAACTCTACAGAACGCATTGCTTGGCCTTTCGTTCAGTATTCAGACAGGTGTGCCCCTCAAGGGCTCGTGCCCAAGCAGCAGGCAGGCTATTTGGATGCAGGGGCCRTGTCCATGTCCGCTGTAGAATGAAAACTCCCTGCATTTCACATGACATAACAATCCTCACAAATCCAAGGGATTTACCATTGCCAGTGACCTTTAAGCCAAGTCCTGAATATGTCAGAATAAATTATTAAAGGCCAAATGCTCCTATCTGAATAGTAACTCACGTTAATTTTTTTTTCTCATTTCACTAATGTATAGGTTTCACATCAAATTTGCAGTGGGCATAATTCCGAAGACTTTGATGGCAGTAAAGAAACTTGGAGAGGGGAAAAAAAAAGAAAACAAAAGAAGTCCTCCACTGTCCATAAATGGGGAGACAAAGTAATAGTGGGCTTTCAGTAGCGACTACTATTGCTTAAGTGTGTGTTCTCTGTCAAATAGCCCTGGTCCACGTTTCCTCCAACGAGCTTCAAGTGGTCTGCTAGACTTTGCTTCTTTTTTGTTGATTTTAAGAGAGAGTAAAAAGTGGAAGTAATTCCTGAATCCAAACACCCCTATCCCAAACGAGCTACTGTTCAGAGTAAGATTTGTAACTTTCAGACTGAACTCCTTTGCTTCCTTTTTTTTTKCATTTGATGGATTAAATAYTCAAACAATGAGGGAAACTGCAGTTCATAACTCTCAAACCTTTACATGAAGAACTTTTTTTTAAGTTCTCTTTGCAAACATAGGCAGACATTACTGCACTATTTTGTTCCTGTTGCACATAGCTTTTTTTTTTCCTTTTTTTTCGCATAATACAAATCTAAAGGATGCTAAAAGTGATTTTTGACATGCCTACTAGCATGCTATGATGGCTGCCTTTTATAAATTACTCTTAGTAAAGTGTTATTTGATCCTTCAGTGAATGAATTAATCAATGATAACCTATATGCATAATCAGATACATCTGATATTTTTGTTTCTAAATGCATAAAGAGTAGCTGATGCTCCTTACAAACCAAAACGAATCCCATGAAAGGAAACAGTCAAAACACCAGGAAGCATTCCAAATAGGAAATGTTCCAAGTCAACCAGATAATTCTGTACAGTACAAAGCGTTATCAGCTCCTTTCCATGCTCTATTGAGCAATTGCCCTTTCTTTCCATCTGTGTCTTGTGCAGTCCCCGCTTCAGCCAGGGTGCAGCGTTGCTCTCTGGGTCTGTTTCTCCGAGCAGGGGGACCGACAGGGAGCCTGTGGGAGCTATCGGTGCTTGGGAAGCTGCTTAGCATCCTGCAAAGYGATTACGAGTGCCCGGGCAGGCACTCTGGCAACATGAAATACGGCTGGTTATCTCCCCAGAACATATCTGCGCTGTCAACAGCAATACGTAGCACGCTTAGTTGGCGTCAGTCTAGGCTGATTGCTGCTTTTTTTTGTGGGAGCTCGGGTCTGAATTTCTGCCACGTTTTCCCCTCAGTACTACAGGAATGTTTATTCTTATATAACTGTCAAAAGAAAACAGCAATATTTCTGTGGGAAGCCAGTGATTTTGAAGCCTGAGGGATACACCTCCCACCAAATTAAAGCACAGTTCCAATCCTTCTCTGCTGGCTTCAGTGGAGAAGCTGGTGAAACCAAATACTTCCCTTTTTGACCCAGTTCCASTCAGCTTAGTTTAATCAAGTTACTATTTTTACAAGAATGTTCAGTGAGCTCGAATTCATGAGGTCTTAATGACGCTTACTCATCCCTGGATTGGACGTCCCCCGACCATGGCACCTCCCAAATAGTTTCAACCGAGCAATAGCATGCTGAAATAAAACATGAATGGTTTTTGTTTGTTAACATCATTGAATATAGAAAAATCTCCAGGCTACTACTTGCTTTTACTTCAAACCACACCCGTCATCAAAAGAAAAAAARAAAAAGGAAAAAAAGTTGACAGTCTACTCATAATTAATTACTTTCCTGGCTTTATCATGAAGAAGACTTAACATCAATCTCATACCCAGGTTTCTCAATTTTAAGCTGACCACTGCCTGCAGTTACTGGATACTTATTCCCTATTGGTGAAGAAATGCCCATATTGCCCAGCAGTAATTCTTCTAGGAAACTATGTGGGAGTTCTCAAGAGAATCCTGCTTTCCTAAGCCAGGAGTCAGTGATCAACATCAAAATGTTATTTAGGATCTTATCTACAGCAGCAGTTTCAGGAAGAGCAAAGCAAGGACTTTAAATTGGGCACCTATGCAGCTCCTCTTGAGGCACATTTTATTGTCCACACATTGTGCAAAAAGACAGAACTCAAGTTTTCCTTGAATTTCAGGGGTTTTAGATAACTCACAAGCAGAAACCAAACATTGCTTTAGCTTTTTAAAGAATGAAAACAGAAGTGAAAAGTTCTGTCACGGAGGAGGAAAGGAAGGGGAAGGGATGACTAAGCCCTAGAGTTCTGGCAAATTAAGGGGAGTGGAGGACTGCCCTTAAGCAGGAAAACAATAACCTAAAAAAATAAGAAAGGAAAATAAACAGCAGAAGATTTCTCCTTTTTTTTTTTTTTTTTGACTGTTAAAGTTCACTTCATAAGCAGAAACTATTTCTATTCAATATCAATTTCTAATAAGAACTGTGTATTTTATTGTTTTCAGGATAATATTAATATTTCAGTGGGTCTTTTTCTAATACCAGAAACAGTTCCAGGGCATGTACTGGGAAAAATGAAAATGGAAAGAAATTCATTAGTCTCAGCAGTTAACTCGAATTCTGGGCATGACAGGCTTTCATAATGCAACGTACACTACTATGTTTTCTTGCAGAAATTTCAGGAAGAAGGCAAGTCTTCACCACACACGCACAGACACACACACATTCAGCTAGTAGCATAACAGGAATTCATTAAGAAACTGGACCAAGCCACTAACAGACACTAATTTACAAAACCTAGGTGATGCACAAAGAATAAACAGATCTTCTTTTCCTTTGGAAAAGCTTTCCTAATTGAAAGTAAACACTCTTGCATTCGATAAAAGAGGCCAATTTCTTTAACAGCTGTATTTATTATCAAATTCACTTCATGCTTGCAGGAGAAAACTTTCAAATGGAAGGGGGTTCAGATGTCATCTCCAAGGAGACTAATTGCATAATGAGCTTATGGGTTTCAGGAAGATATCATTACTTTTCTTCCTGTTGCCATGGGCTTTGGATGATTGAATTATATAAAAATCATGTGCTCTCTCTCTTCTCCCCCCCTCCAAAAAATAAACCCAAAATAAAAAGAAAAATTAAAACCCACAACAGTGATACTTACTGCTAACAATTCTCATATTATTTGACTWATTACAGGAATAAAGTACTCTTCCATTAAGCCTTTTTTTTGCTAATGAGCTAGTTTATCCAGTATGGAAAAGGAGGAGGTATTTTGAAGTGTTTTAAGATGAAACATTATTTTCTGTCTGCTTGGAGCATGATTTGAATTGACATTTTTATGATGGTAGTTTGGCTCACCCTCTTTGATAGCCAGTTCCTGCAGATTTAAGGGAGGCTTTTGAATTTATTACAGTAGTGCATAATCTTCTGAATGATTATATTGAAATGTGAAGTTTTAATGGAAGCTGATGTTTTTTATGCACAAAATTAAATATATKTATTTGATTACATGTAACTTTTAGAGAGCGATTTTCTTCTGAAAAGACAAAGGGAAGCATTTCAGCAAATATTTTTTCAAAATGCAGGTGTTGTCTACATATCACAGATTTTTTGTGCATAAGAGTCTTTCATTAAATAAAAGTGATATTTTTTAACTTGTTACAGATAGTATCCACTGTTTCCTACAAAATTATATTGTTATAGCAGTTTCAATTATCATTCCAAATAGTCCTATCCACTGTTATCCCAAACCTCACTGCATCACATCTTGTTGTGCTGCTTACAGAACTCTGTGTTCCCTTCTGCTCTCCGATCCCCTCACTCTTCTTCATTTCCCCATCTTTTGAAATGCAGATGTATAAATTTGACAGCTTGTAATCCTAGCTCATGACAAGGTCATGAATCTGCTGGATGAAGAAGGCTGTGTGCCTCTGCACAGCCCTGCTCTTGCATGCCTTTGAGAAGAGGCACATGTTTGTTGTTAACGGAGAAAACACAGGAACAACATCTGCAAAGTGCAAGTGCCTTGCCAAAGTTCCTGGCAGATATCAAAGACAAAAACAATCTTTGCCAATGCATCAGGATATTTATATATTTTTTTTTTCATATCTCACTGTATGAGGAGCAAATTTTCACCTGGCAGTCCCCACTGAATTGCATGTTGAACATTTGGGGTCTAACCCGCAAAAAAATCACACATTCCTCTATAGATCCAACCAGGAGAAATATCTGCTTTTTGATAAAATGTCTTCAGCATGGTATCTACTCAGAGTCCTAGCATCAGATAGGCCAGTAAGAAAGTAAAAATACAGCAGGAATTTTCTAAACCTGCAGGTACAGAGGACTTCAGAATAATTCCCTCTCCCATTAGCACCTGCTGAATGGAATCTGAAACTTTTCTTTTATACTACCTGCAGTTTTGTATGTTTCTATAGGGCAGAAGGCAGATATATCCAAGACTCCAACGCCTTTAAGTCTTCCAAGGGCTTAGATTCTTCTCTACACTTACAGCACATTCAGAGCATTACTCAAGCAAGAAAACAGAAAAGCAAATCAGCTACATTTTCCAGCTACGTATTTTAATCTCTTATTTATAAATCAAAATATACTACTTCTCCCTCCTTTTCTGCTTTGCTTGATATTTTCCTATCTTGTAAATGTTTTCTTTTCTCATTTTTCTACTTCACAACATAAGATTGTTCAAAAYCAAATACTCCTGCCCTTGAACTTAATGTGGCCGTATATTAAAGGAAAAGAAAAAAAAACACCAAAAATAATTCAGTGGAAAATTCACATAACATTGGAAATCTGGTGTTGTCCTGAGCTTTTAGACATAATAAGATTTTCACACACATAAAACCCAATTAAATTGCAGACTTGAGGTTAAATTAGTTTACGCATTCTTTTGAAACCCATATAGATGCTGGGAGATACTATTAGAGCAAGAGTTATAATCTTTTCTTCCAACAAACACTCATTTGTAAATAGTACTTTTAAAATTATTACAGGATATATATCTAAGTTGCTACTGCAGATTTTGCTTTGTAGCTGATGTTATAAAAGAAATGTTCAAGCAAAGAGGCAGGTGCCTAGAGGCTTAGCTGCATGCTGTGTAGGTAGTCTCTCTCCTATTCCATCATCATCTTGTAAAAACGCAAGTTGTTTCTGTGGTATTAAATCAAGACTAAAAGGGATACCAAAACCTCATATTCCAGAAAACTGCTGCTGCCTTGACTTCTCATTAAGAGCCTTGTGTGCCCCTATCATCCCTCCCATGAATTCATGCATGTCTTGAAGAGAAGGCCATGGGATTTCTAAAATCTCAACTCTTTTTTCTGTGTCAGCTCGTGGACTTTTTTGACCTTGTTAATATTCCGGTTCAAATCCCTTCCCCTCCCAACATAAAAAGCTATGGTAAGCGGAATCTGAAAATACATGGATATGTAACATCCATTTCTTCTTCAGGTGTCCTCTGCATGGCCTGCCAGTCATAGTATATTTGAATCATAGCTGAATAGATACTGAAATACTCTCCAGCAAATCTGAGCATCTGACCTAGAAGCCAGATCTAATTAATAGTGTTTTGCAGAGTTTGGGCAGAGATTCTTCAACAACTGAAATATGTCAGAGACGTGCTAGCTATGTGTCCATTGCTTCTGTCATCAATTTAATCCAAATTCTGTCTAAGGAAGAAATGAAATCTGTATCCTGATTAATCCACCTACATAATGGTTCATAAATAATATATTTTYTACAGTTGTCATAAAAGCTAAAATTTAATCAGAAATACAAATCTAGGTTGCTTTTGAAATTCATCTTTTTTGTCAGAAACTTGTCTGTCATATTGTAAATCGCTCTYGAATAGCCTGAAATATAAATTAGCTCTCGATTAACCTAAAATATGTGTTTTTATTTGCCTTTACAAACATGGCATCTTAGAAAGATGAATAACAAATAAATCAATATATTAATATGATAAAGATTCCTTACCAGACTTATTTTAGGGGAGGTCAACTTTTTGAAAAAGAGCAACTATCACTCTAGCTGTCAAATTGCTCTAACCTTGTAGACGGAATGAGTCTTATAAAAGCTGTTGAAAAATAAAATAAAAAATAAACCACCGTATTTTCAAACAAATATATGAGCTATTTCTTGGCTCAATTAAATTCCCATGACAGAACTTCATCTTTTACTGGTGCATGCATATTAACAAGACCTTTCATACATTTCTCAACTATATCATGTGCATAAGCAAATCTACTGTTTGTGGGAATATGACATTTTGAAATTGCTTAGTGATTTTCTGACAGAGCACAAAAAGTATGCCTAGAAACTTTACATATTGCAAATATCCAGGAACACACTGTGCCGGTCACATRGAATCAAGATGCTGTTGAAACTTGAAATCTTATTTCAAGATTTTGAAAAAATCAGCTCACATGATATCTTCCTGGAATTAGTAATTTTGCACCTCTAAGATAAAGCTTTTTTCATGGACCATTTAAAATTTATAGCCTCTGTGGAATAAGAGGGCCTGTGCAGTAACTGGTATTTTTGATTTTGGGTTACACCTAGAATAACTGTCTGAATACTGCTAAAGAAAAAAATGCCATGTATCATTGTTCATATACGATCAATTACAAGCACTAGTAGCTATATCTTAATTATGTTTTGTATAGAAGAAACCCTGGTCCAGAAGAATCTGAAAATGGCAGCCTGTCTTTGGTTAAGATTTGAGCTGTAGCAAAGGTTGAACATATTTCATCAAGATCTTTCTGAATCTGGTTATGTTATTAAGCATCATTCCCCACTCAATTGATTCTCAGTGTCATTATGCTCAYCTGGAAAATGCACACAGATATTCATTGATATGATATTCATTGGCCACTCTCTGCTGCCACTCTCTGCTTTCATGCCATTTGCTAAATCCTAGTTCTCAAAACATTTGGGAACTCTAAAGAGGGAGCAGGACTGGGAAGCTGGAGATTATTACAGTAATTTTATGACAGTACAGCTCATGATCATTATGGTTCAGAGAACACTTCAAGAGTACAAAAGCTGCATGAGCTTTCCGGTTACCCCCTTCTTCTTTGATTAAGAGCATATTTTAACTCTGACGATACACTGCTAGGTGCTTTTCTTTAGTGAAAGAATATTCAATCTTGTATTCGTAAATCTTCGTAAAAATGAAGTTAGTACTTTTGGATCCTTTACCTGTATCCCAGAAGATTTTCACCGATCACTGGAAGGCTATTGTTATTATTATTGTTTCATTGTCTATGAAAACACATGAGAATGAAAAAAAAACACATAAAATATTAACTCTTTCAGATTCACATTCTGCTGTAAAATATGCCTTGTAAAACAAATAAAAAATGTTTCCTATTAGCACCAAATACAGCATGAAGGGGAAAAAAGTATTATCCGTAGTTAAGACCTTGTCAACATCTAACAGATGAGAAATGGAATGGAGGGGAATTTTGTTGCTTTAATAATGTTCAGCTTCACCTCCAAGCCAGCAATTGAACAGCAGCCAAAAAGAGGACAAGAGAAGAGAATTCTTCTCTTCAAGAGAAGAATGAGGGAAAAGAACAAGCAAAATGCCAAAGATGATCAAGAAAACAAAGACAATATTGTCAGGAATAGATGTGGGATATGATGCAGAAGAGGTGAGCTCGCTGAAGAACAGTGTCTGACAACACTTGAGCGTACCAGACAACCTAACCAGGTCCCAAAGCCTCCTGAGAACACAGACCACCCAAAACTCTTTCACACTTCTGGTTGCATGGGACAGATAGAATCTCCTCCCATTGTGAGTTACAAGAACAGCTATGAACACACCTACAAATTGTGTTTGGCAGTTGTACAAATAGGCTTTCATTCCACACATTCACTATTTCCACATTTCTTCAGTTTTCCACTCTACTATGTTCTATTACTCTTAAGCATTGCACTTAACTGAAAAACACCACTAAGGTGTGTATTTCCCTAATAATATATTTTACTAACAAAATCAAAATATATACCTCAGTGTGTAATTTAATTCACAACATGAAATATTCACAATGTGAAACCTGTTTTTTAAATAAAGCAATGTATTTACTTGATCCTCATTCCTAAGTCCAAGAAAACATCTGAAGGAACACCTTCTTAACCTACATTTTGGAAGTCTCTTCATATCTGGTCCTCATCTATAACCTCTTTGTAGACATATATCTAGTATGCATACACTATAAGCATCTACTAAAATTAATTRATTAATCTCACTCTGTAATTTGGATACAAATAATGCCTTACTTCTGCTTACAGCTAGCAAAAAGTTTTGCAAAACAGGAGAACAAGGCAAGGTGGACCTTTCAGAATAAGGCCTGTAATTATAGCACCATTACTATCTATGTCAGGCAAAAGTTTCATTTTTCTACCCCTTTGTGGAAAAGGGTGAATTTCAAAATGTCATGACATAGTGGACATTTTCAAGTCTTTATTAATATTAACAGATGAGTTGTATCTAATGAACTAGAGGTTGTGCTGTCTTTTGTTTGGTAGGGGGAAGGCAAATACTAGTTATATAGGGTATGCTTTATGCACTAAGAATTGTTATTCGTGCTTATTGCTCCAAATTTTACAGTGGGCCAGATGCATTTTGATGTAACAGAGCACATACCCTTAATAAAATACTCTCAGTAGCTGATTTACCAAAATTAAAACGTCTGTTCAGAAAAAAAACAGGTCTCCAGGTAACAATGGTTATATATGTTTCACACCTAGGAAGACACAAAATGCACTGCTATTACAGATTGGGCTTGAACAACATTGAGATTTCAGGCACATAAGCTTATACATTCTGAAGTGCCCCTAAAATAGCCTTGTTTCAGAAACTGCAGCCAGTTCAGGAAAGTATCCTTTGGAAGTAATTGGCTGTTTTCATCTATTGTCGTCTTGAAGCATGAAGGTTCTGGTCATCTTTATATAATTTTCCACAGCTGTTTGGTATAACGATTGCTAATCCATTTTTGAGTAACCTATCCATATGAACTGGATAGGTTAATCAGCAGTGTTCCCACCTCTGTGTAACATCATTTTGAAATCTGTTTTGAAATCATTTGAAAATATTGCTAGCTAGGGGGAAAAGAAAGAACAGAAAGAAGAATCCAGTGGAGTTTGACTGTAATATCAAGAATTTATTTCAGTAGAAATTCAGTTTCACCATAGGAAACCTACTTAATGTGTTGATAGAATATTAAGCACTTGTTCTTCAAGGCGTTTTTCAYGAGAAACAAACTTCCTAACATCATAATTTCTAATAATAAGAAGAGAAATGTGTGTAAAAGTTGCAAGTTGGTAAAATAAAATAAATCATATATAAAAACCTTAAAGTTATCTTGCTGGATCCCTCCTAAATAAACTGTTGCTGTTTTAAGTGTGACTGAATTTATGTATATTTGAAAATTTTCTTTACAGCAGGACCCTTTATATTACAGAATCACAGAATGGTTGAGGTTGGAAGGGACCTCTAGAGATCATCTAATCCAACCCCCCTGCTCCAGCAGGGACACCCAGAGCACGGGGCACAGGGCGGCRTCCAGGCGGGYTTGGAAGATCCCCAGAGAAGGAGACTCCACAGCCTCCCTGGGCAGCCTGTGCCAGGGCTCTGGCACCCTCACAGGAAAGAAGCTCTTCTTCACATGGAGATGGAACTGCCTGTGTTTCAACTTGTACCCATTACCCCTTTTTTTGTTGCTAGTCACCACCAAGAAGAGTTTAGTCCTGTCCTCTTTATATTCTCCCCTCAGGTATTTGTACATGTATATCCTTAGTGAAGGAGAAAGTAGTATTCCCATACTAGGAACTGTAATTACTCTATTAAAAAATATACAAACAGGCTTTTCAAGATAACAAAGGTTACATTTTGGGCTATTGATTTTTAAAAAACAAGTGGAAAAGGAAAATAAATATTTCTAATAATTAAAATATGCATGAAATGTATTTTGTCAGATACTATAAAACTGAAAAAGAAGACTGATCTACCTAGTTATGTAGAATGTGTCAATAACTAGTTTAAAGAAAAAATGAAGTTAATTTAACAAAATCTCTCATAGGTAAATAAACAAATTGMAAAATAGCAAATAGTGTACATACACATAGCAGATGACCTGGGCTGCATCATCTTAACTTTGATATCTTATTCAATTTTTCTGCAGTTGTGCATTAATATCTTCCTGCTCAATGCACTTTGGTGTGTCTTGGCTTACCAAGGAGAATTTTTCATCTCTTTTTGATATCCCCTTTTGATCCTATTAACTATTTGATTCCTGTGAAATCGTTCTTTCTAATTTTCCTCTAGTAATTTCTATTTAATTTACTGATATAAAATATGTGTTTATATTATATATATATGGTTCATGTTTGATTCAGTTTTTCTCTTCTCTTTTTTAACTCTTTATGATTAACTGTGTATGTGGTTCTTTTTGGACATTTTTACTCATTCTTGTAAACTCATACACTGTTACAGGGTAAGTGTATCTGTTCCCACTGCAAACTTCCCCAAAGATCTGCCAGTACTCTTCAAATCATTTTTAGAAACATCAGCTCTGCAGATATAAGAAGAATTATACATAGTCTTTAACCAGCAACACTGACAGTTTGTGACAAAGCAGAAACTAAAACGGCAGCCATGAAACACATTTCATGCATCCGCTCTAGAGTCATCAAATGGTGGTACTAAACAAATCAGTATTAAGAAGTTTTGTCAGCTTTGAAAAATACAAAAAGAAATCCCAGGCTCTGCATGATGTTCCCAGTTCTTCAACCCATCTTGTTGCAAGTAAATGTGAACATGTGTATGTGAACGTATGACCTGAAAGTACTTCATGCTTCTTCATTACTCAGAAAACCAAAATCCTTACCAGTGTTAACATAGTAGCACCTTATATCACCAGGTTACCTAACTGTAATGCTGATATTTTAAAAGGGCGCAATACTGAATTGAACTGGAATTATTTGGCATTAATGCTATTGCAGTATCACAGTAACTGCAAAATGAGTCTTGTGCTTGGCTCTGTATTGCACACGCTGGTGCTATAGGAAATTCCTTCTGGAAGCTAGAGAGCTCCGTGACATGGCTGTGGGATCCTTCCCTGCAGCATCCTTCCCTCTCCCTCTCAAATGTTGCAGCAGAATGTAGCTGCAAGTGTGATAAGCAGCAGTCCTAGCAGCAAGGAGGACAGTGCATAAAAGACAGCTGGGGAGCCATATCCCAGAAAGGCAGTCTACAAGGACAGCGGCATCCCAGCATCCTGACATTGCTAACTGCATCTTCACCAYATGGTAAAGTTCTCCCATGGCCCTAATCTACTGAGATCAGACTGGCTAGAAAGTTGGGTATTGAGATAGAGCAAAATCCCTCCTGTGACAGTCCCTGAACTCTTGGTTGATTTCTCTCCAAAGATCTAACTCAACTGTGATACCTTGAGGGTATGATTCACTTTTCTTACTATCTTTATGCAGACACTATCAAGTTACGTAGTTCATTACTAACCTGCATATGCTGAAGCTTATCTATCGAGCTGTGCTCCATGAGCCATTCCCCAAAATTTACATATCATGCTGCAAGTCCTTAGCTTTATTAAGTGAATGGAATCYGGAATGCAACTTTTTTTCTGATATCATATCAGTAACTACTGCTACTTTTCCTCCTCTTAATAAAAATCTTTTTCTGCTTATCTTTAAGTCTATTTTCCCTTTTCCTCCCATTTTGCTAGTGTTCAGCACACCGCTGTTCTTCCTTTGGCTTCAAGAGCAACAGTGAGGACAGAGCTATCTTGGTTGTGCTCTGGTACAACAGCACTCTCCCTTTGGTGAAGAGATAGCAATGAGGAAAGGCTCCCATCTGTGCCACAACACTGTTGCCATGAGATTAAATGCACCTTTAAAAGTCTGAGGGGGGATTATTCCCAGCAGAAAAAATAGTGCCACACTCCACATCTAATAGTGTTTATGCTCAGTTCCCAGCTCTTGGTTATATCTACCTGGTAGAGCYCTACACCCTCTGAAAGAATGGAGTGATCTCGTGTAAGCAGAGCAAAATATGYTGTTCTCTTCTTCCCTAGTGAGCTTTTTATAAAGCTTGAAGTTTTAYGGAACTTTGTTTCTTTTCTCATACAATTTTGGAAAGAATGATTTATGGGTTTTCTTTTTCTTGCCTGTCCAGTCTCTAAGAAGCCATGCCTTTCAAACTTCCTCCCATTTTCAAAACTTCCCTGCTTTCTAATGATGCAAAGAAGCCTAAAATGAAAACTTGTAAAGTGAATACATCAAAATTACTATTAGCCTAAATAAAAGTAAATGACAGAACATTCAGAGTACTTCAGTAATTTCAGATATATTTTTGGAATCTTCAGGGAAGTGTCACAACAGGATCTAAATATACCAATTTTCACTCTGAGGCAGACTACCTATTGCTAATTGGAGACTTTTACTCTGAAGATTTTGAATTTCTGCAGTAACTATATCAACTAATTATGAAACATCTATGCTATACAGTGCATATCCCACTTGGATAAATAGTTTCACATATACTGCTGACAAAATACTTAAAGAATATTCTCCATCCAGCCTAGGTTACTTCTAGAGTTGTGGAACATAATTCATGCAGATAAAGACAACCAAGTAAAAAAAMCGAGAGAGATTAAGGCAGGATTATTAAGAATTATCTTCATTTTCYCCCAAATTAGGAAGGAAAACTTCCTTAATTATTGATATGTGTTATCTTGGCCAAAACACTCATTGATATTCCATAAGTAATAGCATGCCATCTATTAGTGCACTCAGTCAAAAAAAAAAAATCATCTTGAATAAATAGGTCATGTTTCCAGGCTCTTGAGATGAAAGGTAGCATGTTGTCACCTTACTTTTGTCAGTTTCTAGCATTATACATATTTGTGAATGCATATAAAGAAATAAGGACCTCTATGGGGTAAAGAAAAAACAGATTCTGGTCTATATTCTAAATACTTTCCAATGAACACATCCACTAAAATACACTAGAGGAAGTCTCATAATGATCTGCTGTTAGTATCATCCATTCAAAGGTTCACGGCTTGCATTGTTGATTGATATTGTTATACTCAAAATGACTGAAACAGTTCCAGTAACTGAGAAACACAGAACTTAGCTGGAAGAACTTAGTTGGAAAATCCACTTGAAGAAAAAAGACTCAGTTTGAGGACTTTCAGTAAGGTATCGAGCTTCTTACTGTTAAGGGTATAAAACTGTGGAGCAACTAGTCTTATTTGAATAGAAATCAAAGGAAAAATATCAGAAAGGAATATTATGTTCAGTTTTACTGAGCAAAAGAAATCCTAAGATGAGAAAAGGAAATATGCTCCATCTGGAAGAGAAGTTTCTAAACATAGAGTGTTAGGTTATATGGTTCATGATTAAGATCTGGCAAAAGACTTCTCCTCTCTGGCAGAACAGACAGTATCTTGACTCTTCAGTAATATTCATGATACTGCTGCAGAACAGAAAAGAATGTGAGCTTCCAGGGTTATGAAATTCTGGATCCCCTGGGAAGAGGCCARTCTCTTGTTTGGATTAAATACATTTCACAGATGAGGAGGAGGAAGACGAGAGAAAAAGATATTGCCTATTTATTCCTGATATTATCAGTTGAGGTAAGCATTTTGGCCTAACTCCCTGCACTGAGCTGAAACTCTGGGCTAGCAAACCTCAATTACAGGTTTATTTCTTTAGTTGAAAGGACACGATAATCTGTGTCTGTCCCATAACTTATGTGAATGTATAATCAATCAATATCTATTATTCAAACTAGAGTAATGAAAGGACTGCTTGATACTTAGAATTATAAAAATTATAAATTCAGGACTAAGTCTTTTGTCTTTCACTTGTGTTCTGTAGGCAGCTGTCCCCTATTAGTGACATTACACCAGATGGTCTTGACAAATCTTCTTGGTATCACAGGGGATTTTAGAATGATGACACCTAAGGAAACATTTTCCCAGGCTCTACACCAGCTTTTCCTCTATCTGAAACAGTACAAAAGCCAATGGTAAAATGAGGAATGTATAAAGTCATTCTGTTATGTATGAAAGAAAACTTCAATAAATGCTTATCCTTAATTTTTTTTATCTGAGAAGAAACACTTTAATTACATATATGCAGCACAGCTCAGCACACAGTAGTTTGGTGAATAGCAGCACCATAGGCACAGAATGGAGGTGTGCCCTTTCTAACATACGTAGCTTATTGGCAGAACAATTTAAAGCAAGCAGAGTGCAACAATGCAGCAATACCGATTTTGCTAAGTCGGTCGCCATGGTCTCATCCTAGAGAGCAGGGCTTCACAAAGCCATTTACATCAGAAGGAAYTGCAGTTCCCTCCAAGTTTATGCTACAGATTTAACTGCTTCCTTCTTTAATTAAGAAACAGAAGGACTGAACTTTGAAAAATGTGTATTTCTTTCTATATAATTATTTTATCTTTTATAGACGTTTTGCTAAATGGGTCTGTTATTTATTTTTCTAGCTTTGAGATTACTCTCAATTTGCAAATCARAAGTATTAAAAATAAGACAGTCTCTATATATTTTAAATTCTCAGACATTCTCAGATTTGATGCAAGTTCCTCATGATGGTAATATTTTCAGCTAAATGAATTTCTTGTCTTTCTTAATCAGTCTCCATGTATACAATAGAATATGAATATCAAGTGCATATAAAAAGATGCATGAGGGACAGTTTATTCACCTCAGAGACATTTGGAGAAATCTTCCTTTACTACTTAACTACTTTCTTAGATTTTTCAGAGGCTACAATATATTCAGTGTTTTGCATTTACAAAAAAGAACAACCACACTAGAATACATTCAGTTTATGAAGCATCATGAATGAAGAGCCTCCTTCTAAAAATTATGTGAAGAAAAGATAAACCACAATYGAGCAAGAGTGCAGAAGCCTGAAGCTTTGAGCACGCCGTCTGCATGCAGGAATTTTCAATTTAAGAATCAGAGGAAGCAGTTCTATAAATTATAAAAGATTTCTGGATAGATTGGACAGCATAACTATTAAGTAAGGTATGATGAAAATATTTTAGGAAGATTTCACAAGAAGACTARTCTCTGTAGATCTCCTTGAGAAGAAATGTTTGAGGATTCTCACTTACTGCATACCAGCTGGGTGCAGGAGGCACCTTCTCTGAATACAGAAATGACAGGCCCTGGGCAGCTGCTTTAACAGGGAAGTGAAKAGAATGAAGGTAAAATGAGCTAAAATAGCTAGAAAAGAAGATTCTAGAATTTGGATGCAGAAATATACACACTGCAGCTGTGATATTACAGAAGCAATTAAATGGGTGTTTCATAATCTTCACTTGACTCACAACTGAAAGGGAATGTACAATTTTAAAATTCTGCAGAGATGCCTTCGTACTCTACATATGTGAACAAATGCTGTATAATAATGTGGTATCTCCACACTAGTGGATACATGACTAAGCGTGCTATTTTAATCACCTTTGCAATGACGATTACGCTTCTGCAAGACACTTCTCAGAATCTTTAAGCTAAGAGGAGTCATTCACCTCCATTTCTTCCCTGTCACAATTTACCCAGATGCTGTCTCATGTGACCTTTCCACTTTTGCTGCACTGTGCTGTTTGCCAAGATTAGTTTTAATGTGGGTGCTTCTTCATAACAAACATGACTTATCTTTGTTGGTATCTGCACTGACAAAGTGGTTATCTTGATTCCAGTGACAAACTACTTMTGGGAGCATGGTGAAAGGGACTGCCCAGGAAATACTGTCACTCAGTTCTGCATCTTAAGTCTGTTCTACCTTCAGTTGTTTTTAAAAAGAAGAAAAAGATATAAGACATTTTGGTGGAAGTCCAGGAATATTTGATACAGCTGTTCTATTTGTTGAGGGACTGTCAGTGGGATATTCTCTCTGTTAACAAATTTCCTGAAGAAATAACCTTTATATTTCTTTTGAGCTATCATTTTTGCATTTTGATAAAATAGCAATGATCTTTGGCTATTTTCCGAGGAGCTGAAGCTCACACCTGGAAACCAGCTGCAAAACCTGTTAATTTGGTGCCATTTAGTTTGTCTACATCCTCAGTACTTCATTTTAATCTGATATAATAAAATAAAGATGATCACAAGCGGGTGATCTCACAGGGTAAGCCAGCAACATCCTTGTATAAGAATTATGTTAAAGAGGCTTACCCAAAATTCAAATGGAGGGCTGTGTGTTATCTTCTGTTCTTTACAGAAAGTGTAGAAGAGCTGATGGACCATTAACTCCTAAATATCTGAGAGCTCCCATTCTGCTATGTTCCAACAGATGGCAGGGCTTCCAGGAATTTCTAGGGTTTTTCCTGCTGGGATCCTATGTAAGGTATGGCTGTCCCTCTGCGTGAAAAAAAGGCAGAAGAACAAGCCATCATAAAACATAAGGGATATCYTTGTGTTTATCTGCATTAAATGAATTTACATAGTAAGAGAAGGAGAAAGCCATCACCGCTCTTTTTGGTTGCTAATTAGTGTCGCTAATTTTTTAAGCAGATTGCTATAACAGGCAAAATATAAAAGTTCACCTTGTTCTATAGATCTCAGAGTACTACCTGTTCTAAGTTTTGGAACAGTTCTAGAAAAATAACATGCAGTTAATTGTGCCCATTGTGTATTCAAGACAATAATTTACTTACTGGGAACAACTTAATAGTTTTGTATAAGGTTGCCAGAAAGAGCATCTGATAAGTACTGGAAATAAAAAAACAGACAATTAYAATATACATCCAGAAGACTTTCTGTCTTTGACAGAAAGAAACTCTGGTTTCTTCTGGTCATATTCTGCCCTTAGCTACATCCATGGAGTTCCAAAATAACTCTTCAGAAAGTTAATAAATTACTCTGGACTGAGAAAAATATAGCTGAATGCAGTATTTAGCCATATGTTTTGGGAAAAACTTTGCTAGTATCTACCTGAGAGTATAGAATAGAACAAAAATGAATGTTAAAATATACCAGTTTGAGTAAATCTGACTGATACTGTTCAAGATACTGCTTTATTTATAAACTGCCCTGCTGGTAACGGTAGTTCTTCCTTCTACTTAAAAAAAAAAAAAARAATTTAATATTATGGGCAATTAAGGTTCATGAAGAACTCTTTCTTATGTAGAACATTTATAGAATATTGCATTGGATCGAATGAATTCTGCTGAACACTTAAAGCTTGCTGTATAGATAATTTTTCTCTGGTTAGATCAGGATACACACTTGTCTTCAGTCAGAGCAGAAAGAGTCAAGGTGGAGATCACAGAGTATATGGAAAGCTTAAATGTTTCTAATCTACAAGCCTACTAAGAATTTAATCATATTCTGAGTTTTAGCACATGGATAGTCTCACTAAAGTCTTTTTTTAATAAATGAAATTACTTATGATTAAAGCACATGATCTTAAATGCAATTCTGGATGTGATTCTAATGAATCACGGATAACAGCCTATACTAATGAATATATTCGTATACATATGTACTTTTCTTTTTTTTTAATGATACCAGCTCCTACACAATTTCAGAGTATGCAATCAATATMTTTTTTTGTTTGTTTGTTTTCTTTTCTTCCACAAATTCCTAGAGGTAAAGGACAAGTCAACAAAAACATAATATTTTGTTCCATTAGACAGTATGTGAATTGGGTGAACAGGTCAAAAGTGACCAGCTTAATTCAGGATGATGTATCAGCAAAACAGAGCAGCTGCCTGGGGTATTAAGGCTCAGAGCTTCAATTATTAATCACTACATACAATTCATCATATGTCAAAATATATTTTTGAATTAGCTGTAGACCTTGCAGGACAATGAACACATATACATCTTAACTCTATCCTAAAATTAAATCTCATCCAAGAGCCAGTTACTTTCATTAATTCCTTGCACGGAGATCAGAGTCATCAAACTGCTAATGCAAAAAAAAAAAAAAGTAAATTAAGTAAATTTAGTTGCATGCAGACATTTTGGGCTAGTATACAGTGTTGATTACACAAACTCAGACACCAAGGGAAACTGAATGCTTTTACTTACCCACAATACAAACCTAAAAATTGCAAATAGTTTTTTCTAGATCCCTCCACTACCATTTTTCAAGATCTAAATACTTCATTCACACAGTCATTCCAAATAAAGTCCCACCCTCCCTAGAAAATCAGACAAATTTCTGGTTAAGTGCACCAAAGCACTTTTTAAATGGCTGGCTGATGAGGGRTACATCTCACTGAAAAGTATTTTCAGAAATACATACTTGGAAAAATGCTGACTCCATTTTGGCTGTGTTTAGATTCATTTTCAGTATATATTTTTTTTTTTGTGCTTATTCAGACAAAGGAATCAAATAGCAGAATATTTCACATAAATGGACCCTTTAAAAATAATGCTAGAGAATATCCTCACAGCAAACTCTAAACTCGTACATGTGAATTGTGATTATAAACACTTGGAATGTTTCTTTCAACTGCTCCTTGAACAGAGAAATACTATATGACTCACAGATCCAATCAAAGCTCTTTAAAATAGCCTAGATGTTGAATTTCAAATATTTGCAACTGTGAACAATATATACACTAAATCTTAGAGAAATGATCTCATGAATACATGATAAAATTATAAGATGTTCATTACAAATTCTCATGCAGAAATGTAGTTAAAACTAATTAAATCTATTATTCACTATGAATTATTTGAAAATCACTAGTCTACTTGACGGTAAAAACATCAAGTTTTTAAATCAGGACTAAGAATAATTTAAGCAGGCATAGCATCATTTATATTAGCCAATATTCACACTCTCCCTCAAAATTATTTTATTTGCATAGATGTCTAGATAATACAGAACATAAGCAGTCATTTTTACACAGTTTTCCATTTTTATTATTATCTTTTTGAARGAGCTCAGTATTGTTACAAGTGGGAAGCATGAAGCATCAATTATAGTACAAACAGAAGACAACTGTGTGCCAAACAGTTTATTGTAAGAATATTTTAACTTCATTTTTTTGTCAATTATTTGTAAAAAAAGAAAATGACAAAGTGATTATTTACAAATAGTCAATATGCATTATTATCCTGTTAAGCAATAGGGTCACAGGCCCCTATCTCAAAAAGTTAAGAAGCAGCAAAAGAAAATTTAAATTCTTTTAATTTGACAGTGTTTAGAAAAATAGCTTGTAAGCTTTAAACTCTTAAAGTAGCATGAAACTGTAGATTGTAATCTAAGTCTAAGCAGATGTGCTCCATCAACCCTTCATTATGGCTTACGACAAGTGAATTGGCTTGGACATGGATCACCTGTCCTCCACTAAAACTGATGGTCTTTTGCTGCTGGGCAGTTACTAGATGCAGAAAGAAACCTGACAAAAGCAACTTTTAAACTGGAGACATTCTAATATTTCCATAGCTAATCATATCAATAACAAATAGCTGATCTGCTACTGCTCTGAGGTGTTGTGAGACCTTAATTAAAAAAAAAAATATTTAAGATATCTTCCAGAGGAAGAGCTAAAGTTGTTCTCAGAGTCAGGACTTCAGTGTGCAGTTTGAGCATGATGGCCCAAGTGGGGACTTWTGAGTATTTTCTCCCTCTGTCCAAGAATCTGTGAAGAAGACAGCTCTATCTCCATTCTATGGAATACAACTATACACAGTTGCAAGATGGAAGAGCTGGATTAGAAGACATCAAAACCCAGTTACTTAGTCTTTACTTCTGTGTCTGCAGTTTTTAAATTCACATTCATCATTCAAATCAATGACACTGAGGATGCTGAGAGACACATTAATGCAGGAGAAAGAAGACATGATAACTGGTGTCTTATGCAGACAGAACATTTTTGTAGTAAAATGTAGAGATGGAGAGGGCAGTGCAATGCATGTCAAATAGACACTTACTAATGGATTAAATTTTATTATTCTAAGGTAGGTGCTGCAAAATTTGAAAAGTGCTGACTTCTATAATTCAGGGCTGCCCTGTGACCGAGTCTAACAATTTACCACTAGACATACACAGTAATAGGAAAATTTGCAAATAGGTTACTTTTCTCATTTACTGGGACTTCTTCAAAGAAGACAGAAGGATAATGAGAAGGGTGAGCAGCCTGTGGAAATCAAAAAATGCTTTCAAAGAAGAACTAATCTTAGATTACTAACAGCAAAACTGTTTCCCTCTTCAAGCTTTGTTACAGTGCTGACACCATAACTCAGAGAAAAACTGAGTTTCTGCTTGTTTTCCCTACAGTAACAGCTGAATGAGGTTACTAAGAATYGAAAGTGGAGAATATCCTGAAAGACATCCTGAAGAAAGGCTAGCCCATGGTATGCAGGATACACATAAAAGAGCAAGATGTATGCCAGTTCAGCCTGGCACTGGGGCAGGAAAGTACAGTGAAGGGATAAACTGAGATACAGATATATTAAAGAGAATGTGAATGCTTTGAAATAGAGATGCTTGTGTCTGTACAACAGCAGGGAAGATGATAGGTTTGTTGTTTCCACTTTTGTTTTTAAGGAGAACAGTGATGCAGGTGTTTGGAGGACATTGCCTTCCAAATGTGCAGGTTCCTCCCAGGAGGTTCTCCGAGATTTTAATTGCAAAAAAAGCAGAAATGGGCTACTCCTGGAGTGTTTGACCTTTCAGAGAGAAGAATTATGCATGTCATTTTTGCATGTCTTGTGGTTAATAACCACTTTAGTTTTGAAAAAAAAATATTATTTCACTTCTGTTTCTTATTCTACCACTTTTATAGGAGACAGAAGCAACCTGTTTCTCTGACAATACAAGAAAAGGGAAAACCTGGCTAGGTATTTTGTTAATTTCTTCATTCATGCAACAGTTGGTTATAGAATCACAGAATATTCAGGGTTGGAACGGACCTCTAGAGATCATCTAGAGATCATCTAATCATCATTATAGGAGATGATATTCTCTTTCTGCCTTGCTTTTTTCTCCTGCAATACTTCTTTTTGTTCTTATTGATTGTCTTTGTTTCTCAGTACTGTTTTGAGATGCTGCACATGCAACCTCAATATACAGAGGGGCTTATATCCTAGTCTTGCTGACTCTCTTCCACTTCCTTATCYTCCTGGACTCTAGCAGTCCAGGCTATCTTCTTGACTCATTGCATAAAAGGAGGTTGGCATCATCTGATAGTCTTCTGTTTTTCCAGAAGTTCAGTCACTATGCAGCTGACCTCTGTTCTGGACTCTTCATGTTTCTATGTGATCACATGTAATATCTTCTCATTTATGACTGCAACACCTTGAAAAGAAATAAAAGGTATGAGGGAGTTAGCAGTGATATTCAGTGCACTGCATTTCTAATCCAGCTTTAAATACGCAATACATGCAGGATAAATTGGCAGTGCAGCAACACTGATTTAGATCCTCTGAGGACCTAAACTTTAATATTGATAAATCACCTGTATGGGAATGCTCACTGTTAAAAGAACTTGTGCTAAATCAGAGTACAGCAACAGATACTGCAAACCCACATACTCAGTCCTAACATAGGAGGTCCTTTTTGATTTTATCAATGTTATATCAAGTTTATATCAATTACAGAATATTTGGCTTTGTCTTGTACATCTTAGTTTTTAATATTTGCAAGTTCAGTAAACAAAAGTCAAAATCCTACACCAGCAAACTGAAAAAAATCATGACAACATGAAGCAGCCAATTGAGTAATTACAGGTTGATATAAGTGAATAGGCAGCTCTTCCAGTGCCATCAGCAGAGTACCTCGGTTAATTCATTAATAGTATTTGTTAGATATCTGACTTACAACTAAATAGGATACTGCTCTAAAGTAAGTTTTTCTTTTTTTTTTTTTTTTTTCTCTTTTCTTCTGAACTGCATTCAGTGTTTTCTGATCCTTTTCTGGAGCACTCAAATTTTGCAAGGCATTTATCTTTCGGTGACAGTAACAAGGCAATTCAGTTTTCACTCTAGGGGCCAACATACTTGTTTCAGAGAAGTACATTAAAAAACACAGCAGCTTCTTAAAGTGAAATGTAAAACTAAGAAATGGACTGCAAAGGACATTGATTGACTTAGATGGTCAGTTGGTCACGACATTAATGGACAAATATTTCATGCCTTTGATTTTTGTCTGCTGAAGTTGGAAAATATTATGTCTGTCCCCACAAAAAAACAAACCCATAAGAGCCATAAATCAAAATACCTTGTCTGGTGGCTTCTTTTTCTCAATAGCCATCTGTTTCACTTCTTAAAGTAAGCTCTCATGCAGGTCCATATTGGTGCTTTCCCTTCCAGAAAAGGTATGTTATTATTCTTGATCACCTTTTTGAATGCTTTCTGTAATACCTGCCCTCCCCTTCCTTATTATATCAGTAGATTGTCCTTTGATTCTGTTCAAGAGGCTGGTGGACCCTGCAAATGCAAGAAACTTCACAATCTATTCCAAATCATTCAGGAAGGTGCAGACGTACCACTCTATCATAGAGATTCATTTCTTAGCGAGATATAGGACTCAGTATTCGGTCTCACGACTCCTTGTTGCTGTGACCAACTTCTGAATGACATCTGTTGAATGCTTGAAATGAAAAGTTTCAAGTGCTTCATAATTTTCCTCTGAGATGTAAATGAATCTTCTGGTTGATGGTAATAATAAAAACCAGCCTATATATTCAGAACAGCTGCTGACATATAAATAGGTCTCTCCCTTAAAAAGGAAAATGAGCCCCCCCTAAGAATACTGATCACACAGGTTACAGAAGCCCAATAAGCAATTTAGCATGATTGCAATAAGCTTCAGGGGGTAAGCATCTGCATCCTTCTGACTCAGGAAGAACCTGTTGCTGTAAAGCTTCCAGACTGATTAAGAGCCTTATCTTTACAGAACTACTACTGTGGCACAGCAGAGAGAGTTGGGACAGGGTATATAAAGGATATACACAAAAGCTAAAGCCTTGGACCACACCACAACTTTATATTTTCCTGGTGTTTCTTTCGAAGCTCTTCTGGGAAAATAGTCTTTTCTGTGTAGCACGGAGGGAAAGAAATATAGTTCTCATAAAAACAAATACCAACTGCTGCAAATCTAATTCACCCATGGCACCCAAGAGAAAAAGATCACAGAACTTGAATTGATTGGTTGTTCAACATAAAATCAAATATTTTAATATTTCTTTCTGTAAAAGTGATTTGTGAGTAAGGATATTTTATTTTATACATACAAAACCAGATCACTTGGCTAGCATGCTTAGAAGTTATCTGCTTTAGCTTATTAAAAAAACAAACAAACAAAAAAAGGAATGAGASAAAATGAGGCATGAACTGCTCTTTCACCTGCCAGCCCAGGCACCAAATCCTGTCACCACTCTAATAGACAGCCTCCCAGCACTTTACACTCTAAAGCAAAACAAGAGGAGCAGGACAAACCACCCACTGAAGACGACTAAAGCCCAGCTCCACTCGGTATTGATCATCAATGCCCATTAGTGAGTCTGTAGGCTGATGAGAAGAGCAGCTCTCTCCAGGGAACGTACCTTTGTTTATGGCTAACCTCTGTCCAACAGAGCCAGGGAGTGAGATGTAGCACCTCACTGGTGATCACCCACACCATCTATCTGATGGAATTCTCCCTGGGATGGCTAATTAGTCCTYTGTAAGGCAGAGCCCATAGGGCAGCCTGTCCCCTTAAGGAACTATTCTCACTAAGTAGCTGGTACACAGCCACCTATTTCTGAGAGGTAAGAAGAGGCATTTGCTCAAGAGACAGATAAAAGTCAGGCTATGTTGCTTCATTTCAGAGCCTAGGAATACTCCCTAACAATGCAGAATTAGAAATTTAGCTCAGCTGCTCTATCGATACCCTTCTCAACATTTACCCTTCATCTCTATTTCCTACTGGTAACTTACCCTATTTAAGTCCATCAGCCAAGAAATATGGCCTTTACAGATTTCCAGTACCTATATGCCACTTCATAATGGACAGGGGCTAACTGCTTTCCTTAAATTCTTAAAAAGCTCATATGTTCAAGTGTGTCAGTGTACTTAAGGAAGCTAAGATCAGAAAGGAAGAAAATTCAAGCTTCAGTGTTGTGACTATCACCTGAAAGAAATCTTTGCCAGAGGATTTTCACAAACCTGTTATACGCTGCTATCAGGGAAGCTCAGAAATACTAAAGACTATTAATTTTTTTAACTATGTATCAATTTCCAAACTCAGAAATCTCCCTGCAATTATAGTACACTCCATCTTTTACTGAAAAACAATAKTTTGCTTATGAAATAAGATCAAATGTTCACAAATCCTTTTGTAAGAACTTACATTCTGTGTCATTCATTTGAGAGTAGCCACCTCGAGGGAGGTTTGGTAGCTGGAGCTCAAGGCCATCACTGAACTAGCTCAGCTGAGAGTGGCCTCTTCCCATGAGTGGCCATGTGGCCATGGACCCACCATTGCCCTGCCTGGTCCTGCAAGGATGCCTGTTGCTGATGGCAGGGTCTGTCCTGTCTGTCCCCATGACCAGCTCCTTCAGGGTGGTGGTACAGGCTGTGCTCTGTTCTGCTGGCAGATAACCCCACACAAATGTCCTTAGCCAAAGGTAGCTACTATTCCTGGTGATACTCTGATTCTTCTAGACTCTTGCTAAATCTTTTTGTTTCCCCTCGTATTCTCAAAATATGTCCTATCCTTTTCATTGCCAATGATAAAACACTGCCCTAAGCCTTCTGCAAAGCGATTCCATAAAATGTATTGTGGATCTATGTGGCTTGCATTACAGATTGATTTGTTTCAACTTTAAAATACTATGACTTTGAATAACAGTGCTCAAGACTTTTATTAGCATCTTAAAAAAAAGTTGGCTCATTTCTGGCTCAGGCCTTGCTAATTGYGGGGAAGGGTTTTGCAGGTGAGATACAGGGTACTGTCTACACGTATGCTCCTCCACCTGCAAAACATGTCATACTGCTGAAGCCTTGCAGAAGAGTAAATGAAGTGTGAGGCATCTCRTGTGTGTTTCTGATTGTATTTTGATAATACAATGAGACATGCAAGGAAGGAATTCTTGACCACAGTAATTTATAGGCTAAGCAGCATGACAAGGATGTGTCAGATGGTTATCTAGATGAGTGACCTCAGCCTATGCAGACCTACCTCTGTAGCCCAGCTACTGACAGCACCGCATCTGTGACACCACGGATTTAAATACCAAGTAGATATTTAGGATATCCACATGGATACAACTTGAAATTGAACAATTCTGTTGTGCAGAATAAACGAGTTTCTGCTAGATAAGTAGGTGTATGAGAGCTCTGTTGACAACCATATCAAAGCTGATGACAATAAGGAGAGCCCAAAGATTCCAGTTCACTTGCTTTTTACTGGACCAGATGAAAATAAAATTAAAACAAAAAAGATATATTTTATCTCCTATTACAGTGGCTAAAAGCACTTACGATGAATTGGGAAATCACTGTACAAAGCACTGAGCAGCAAATAAAATGATTCCTGCACTGAAGAGTTTACAACACCAGTACAGCAATGTCTACAGAGTGAGCAAGAGCAAGAAGGATCAGACTTTAATTTACAGTTGATGTCAAATCTAAAAAGCAATTTGATATGTAGGTCTGATATTCAAAGGGAGCAAACAAAACTATTACAAAATGTGAACTTCCTGAAATAGAGATGAAAAATGCTGAAAGAAACAGATAGAGAGAGATGTATCAGATAAATACCTCGAGGAATCTTGRCCATAATCTATCTCAGTTTTTAGAAAGTTATTTTTTAAAATAATAAAGTGAATCTCCATAATAAGCCCAAACTGCCTCTATAGTATTTACAACATAGTATCAAAGCAGTATACTGGAGTACATATAAAAATTTAAACCTTTTCTCTTCTGGCTTTGACAGTATTGTGAACAGACAGAACTAGAATACTTTTGGCACTAATTAAAACTCCCTGTTGAGATCCAAGTAGTTAGAAATTCACATAAAGTGTTGTTATAGCAAGACAGTAATCAAGATGAGTTTTAATATAACTGGGAGGAAAAGCACTGGCAAGTAAATATACACATTTGCCATTGCAGGTAGAGCAGTTTTTGAAGGTGCTTTAATGAATCAATATATCTTATGATACCAAGGTAAAAATTCTGCTGATGGCACAAACACTCCTGCCTTTTCTAGCCTATTAGCTTACAGTACAAGGAGGAGAAAAATGAAGAAGTGAAAATGAATCTACATTTTTGTATAGCAGCTCTTTAAAAATATATSTATTCTAAGAACTGGGCTTAAGAGGACCATAAAGGGGAACAGTATAGTTGTTAGGTGYAATTGTTGATCTTTCCTAATGAATTGCTGGTATTTAATTATTTTAAAATTTCTACTTAAGTTAGCAACTTCATGAGTTCTATAACATCTAAAACATTTGCCAAACTGCTAAAAAATGCAATAGAATGAAAATAAAAACTCATAAAAATTACATTATAAAAATATAATATTTCAAAAATAGTTGGCAAATATAATTTTGAGTGTTAAGTTCATAAATTTGTTGGAGTTATGATGCTCACTGAGTCTGAAGACTGGATCTTTAGCCATAATAACAAGTTAAATACGCCCCCACACACTCCTAGGCATCAAGGCCAATATGTATGAAATGGCCTGCATAGATGTTTACTAACATCTATGTTAGTAAGCTACCTGGCTTTGCAAATCCAAGTGACAGAATGAAAATTGTCTATTGGGAATGGCTTCTAACCCACCCCTACTCCAAATCTGTGTCTGGGAATTACTGAGGAGAGTGCTATGACAAACCGTCTTTCTAATTGTATATATACTGTGTACAAGTATGGATGACTCTGCTCTAATGCCTGRAGGCATTTCTGAACAGTTTAATTTACTAATGTAGACATATGTGGAGAGTTTATCCTCATGTTATTTGGTAATGTACCATAAGCCACAGAGGATGTGTGAGTTGCCTGTGTATTATTGCAGTGCAAATATATATATATATATTATATATGTGTGTGTGTGTGTGTGTGTGTGTGTGTGTGTGTGCGCGCGCGCAAATATATAGTGCAAATCCAGCAGGCATAACAGAAGCTAACTTCTTAAAAGACGAAAAGTTGGGTGGTCCTGACAGAGGTGAACAGCTTTCCCAATCATGTGTGAAATCAGAATCGTAACCAAACCTTTTTTTTAATTTTTACTTTCTAATGATGTGTTAAACTAGTACAGTCTTACGAACCATCAGAACAATTAAAAATCTGTCAGGCTGATCTGTGACAATATCATATGTTCTCTTGAGAAACAGTAAAACATTGCCAAAGGTGTAAAGTGCACAATGAAAAACACCATTTAAGATATAATGGAAATATTTCTTTGAAAATACCAAGAGAAAAGAAKCATGCTTTCAGTCTTCTAAAGCTGAACTTCTAAAGTTCTATTCTGAAAGCACAGAGTATGAGTAGGAAAAGGTTGCTCATATCAGTGTGACTCATCTATCTGCTCTTTACTTCCAGTAGTAAGACCAACTTGAAATCCTGAAATATCCAAAAGTTGACCAAAAATTATTTTGTTTTTGCATAACTTTTTCTTTTTTTTTAGATTATGAATAATGGTAAAATTATGCACTATTCCTTTGTTTAAGGAAAGTTTTATGCATAGAACTGAAATGCAATATGCTCAATAACTTTGTTTCACCCATTATATTGACTCACAAATGCCTTAACATTGGTTAAAATCATCGTTCCTGGGAATGTCAAGCAGTTGAAATATTCAAAAAGTAAACTTCCACTTGTTAACTCATAAAATTCTGGGGCTGAATCATAAAGGTTGKTTTTTTTATTTGTTTATTTGTAATGGAAAGGCACATCTCTTCCCACTTCAATGTTGGTGGAAGCAAACCTTGAAAWCTATTGCTTTCCTGCATTTAGAGCTGGTTTAATTGCATTACACAAAAGGCTTGTCTATTAAGAATAATTAATTTCTCTGCAAATACAGACACTTGTGCCTTGTAATACAGTCTAAGTGGTCTTATGGCTTTGTAAAATAACAGAAGCCACAAGGGTATTTCAACATATAAACACAATCCATTGCATTTATGATCTTCTATTTATGTGGTCCATTTAGCTTAACTCTCTAGAGTGTTACTACACTTTTGATACGGATGGTTGGCTATGACAAGATGAGAGAATGAGTACGGGCTTTAGAAAAAGTAAGCATTTTCTTAAAGTGCATTTCTCCTTTATTTACAAAAATTGATAATTCTACGAGTAACAGACGAATCAGAGCAGTTTAATCACACCCTAGTATCTGTCGCTGCAATATTTTCTGAGCTCCTTGTGCACAGAGAAGCACCTTGAGTTCCAGCCTTGCCCAGTGTCTCAAACAGATTTCCATTCTCCAGCGGACGCCAAAGCAAGAGGGAAGGTTTTCATGGTAAAAAGGAGGAGTAATCTAGTGTAAGTCGCCTGCATAGGTTGTCTGGCATGGCATCAGACGAATCTTTTTTTTTTTTTTTTTTTTTTTAACACAGGCTGCAATAGCCAATGTGTAGAAATTCTGCGATTTTATAGAAAAGCTTGGCATAAGTACAAGCCAATAGTGACTGCTTTATACAGACTGTAAAATGGACAATCTCTTCTCAGAGGCAGTTTCAATAGCTAGCTGGGGCAGAAGAAAAGAAAGAAGATGAAGAACGTGCTTGTCTCAGGCTCCCTAATTTTTTAAATATTTGATTCATAAAATTTTTTAGAAGACTTGTTTGCGAATATTCAACATTTAACATGGAAAACTATGGCAGATGAATCAYGATTGTGTGTAGTTTGGGATGTGAGCTCATTTCAAGGCTAAGGAGAGATTTTGTTCTGTGGATCTCTGTAAATCTCTGGATTATTTCTAATGAATTGTCATAGTTTTCTGTGTATAAAACTACATTTCCACCGGAAAAGAATAAAAGATATATTGAAGTARTTCAACAACCATTAACTCTTTGAACTGAGTTTCTGGTGTGAAATTTCTTAATCTGTCTTATTCTCTGCAATATTCTGTAACTTCTAAGAACATCCCTATAGAACTCATTCATTAGTATATTAAGAGAATGCAAACAGCTGAACCAAATTCAGTTCTGTACTCTATTTGTGTAAATATTTGGATTAGTTACCTAGYGTAACTAACATTATAGCACTAATAACCATCTGCATAACACCAGAAACAGCTTAAAAGAGAGAAAAACATACCATACCTTTCTTTTATAACCTTCTGTAAAGCTATCAACACACTCTAAGTATTGTCTGGGTAAGATTTGTAATAACGAATAACACCTTTTACTAGAGACGACTGACACATCTGGGAGAAATGGACAAGCATTTGGGCACAGAAGACTGTTCTTCAGGCTTAAAATAGCAGTGGCAGGTGGATACAAGCTGAGAATGTGCAAGCCATATATGTCAAACCCCATATATAGGGCTGAGAGAAAAAGTCAGACAGAGAAAATGTGAAGGGAGAAGGTGGTAAGTACAAACTGACTTTAATAACAACAYCAGAGTGGCTGTACTGGGCCAGAGGAGAAAACTATTTAAATGTGTATCCTATCTTAAACAATGGCCCAAACAAATAAAATTCCTATTTTCCATGAAGTTTTTCTTTTCTCACCTACATCCATACAACAATACATTTCAGCAAAACTGTGTAARTAAAGGTCAAAGTGAAATATAATGAGTACTAACTGCAACTACCAATGGAATTTCACAGCATTAAGCAGTCTTGTATGTTTGACCTATCTTTAACCAAAAAATATATTAATAGCTACYATTAGGTATATACCTAAATGTCTGGAATATGACATGTGAAGAATAGTTWGGCGAACAGAACGGCAAAAAAAGAAYATAAAATTGCTGTGCTTTCCCACTMCTGRTGCTTGTTAGAAGAGCACTACAACCACCTAGTGGAATTTTCCTTTACTACAGTGACTATAAAATGCTATTTTGCAAGCAACAGTACCAATRTATTCTACCTTCTGGGAAAGTCCGATGTTASTAAGTCATATCAACACTAAATCACAGGARTTGGGGCCAGGGAGGCTCCTGCTAGGGTCCTGGCTCATCTTCCTGACGTGCAAGACTACTATKACAGTTTTGCCCACTCCTGCTTTTCACCTACCTTAAATGTATCAAAGGATGATATTTTCCTGGCTCATCCTGGGAGACAGTTTTATAGCTTTCATACATGACATGCTAAAATGTCCTTTTCCTATGAACTTATTATTCTTTGTAATTCTAAATACATTCCACTGCTTCTATACTATATTTCAAACCTAGTGATTTCAGTTCTGTCTCCTCTGTGATCTGTAGCTGTACTGATAAGCAGGTTTTAACTCTTTCACTTATCTCCACAAAATTGGTTTTCTCAACTATCTAGCTATCTTTTGATTTCTTTTCTGAATTCTCAGAAGCACATCATATTCATATCTTTCATATTCATATCTTTCTGGTGGCATGTGCAAGATCAAATGAAAGCATGCATAGAAATATTGAGGACAAYTTAAAATATGTTTTAACGGTGTGTATTTTTATAGCTAGAACATATTCAAACTTTCTTGTATTCTAAATTAATCTCAGGAGTGCAGGCAGGAGTTGGTGATTCTGTGTGTATAACTTCTCCATTTTCAGTGAATAGGAAACATAATCAAATTTCATTCTCTCTATGCTTGCTATGCTCTCTATGCTTTTCCTAGAGACCACTGGGAAAAGCATTTGTAAAAATCTTTTGTAGGTCTCAAATGTAAAGCGCAGGAGCCTCATATATAGCTATACCTTCAGCAAGCTCTTGCTTTAAATGCCAAACAATTAATTTTGATTACCTTGAAAATAACTTTCCAAAACACCATATATGAAACTTAGGAGGTGCACTTAGGGCAAGCTTCTTGCAAAATCCTAGGGGCATAGACTCAGCTCTCCTTGCTTGCATAAGAAACACAAGATTTGACAGATGACTTCTGGGTAAGACAAAGGAGCTTAATGAGACAATCTGAAAATCCGCTTGATATTGGATTATGCTAGGTGTTTTCACAAAAACACATGCCAGAAAAATGAGACTAAAGATGAAATACTACTTACTCTGGCTACTCTTTCAATACATAGCTAAGAGTAGGCTTGAAAGATACAGCAAGTGTTCTGTTTTTACTGCAAATGCCATAGCAGTAAAGGATGCATATTGCAACAGAAATTAAAAACAAACAAAAATAAAACAAAATAACACAAATAAAAAAAGAATTTCCTAATGAGTAAGTTGCATTTAGCAGTCTGGTGCATCTCATGGTTGTTAATGATAAAACGTTCAATGACGAGCTACCCTTGCTTGCTCACAAGCWCTGAGGTGCTTTTCAGCTCTTCTCAGAACATTTTTACCGCAAAGAAACAGGCTCCCAGGGCAAGCAGATCTCCTTAGTTTAATCTCAGAAGGTCCTACAGTGGAACTTTTAAATTTTTATTGTGTTTGCTGACTGTGGTTTGTTTGATTTCCCAGATATGACCTTTTTTTAGTCAATAATTTCTATTTTATTTTCTCTTACATGAAGCCTCATTCACATTTAGAGGGATACTCATCTCATGGAACTTAAAACATCTGTATTGTGGGCATAAGTAGATGTGTAAGAATCTCTTTAATCTCTATCTAGCAGATAGAGAGATAATCACCTTCAAGGCATGATAAATTTGATGTAATTTAGGCCTTTGTTCTAGGATGAGATGAATCATATCAAAGAAATGTTTGTATCTCTTCAATGATTATAATAGGAATCTAGACATGTATTTTCTATTACTATGTCTGAGTTGTAAATGTGAATTCCAGTGACCCAGCCACATTTTATCCATTCATAGTTCCCTGTTTTGCTACAGTAGAATGTTCAATACAGGTTAAGTAAAATGCTGTTGACATATTTCCAGTTGTCTGAAAACTCATGTGCTTTCCTTTCTACATGAAATATATTTCCACTTTCTATCTAATTTTGAAACTTTAAAAAATTTGGTGAAGTAATCTCAAAAAGAGATTTTTTTTAACTGTGGTACTGTTATAAAAAAATAACATTTTCTTAGACCAGATTGTTCTCATGTTTTAGAAGAAATAAAATGATCTGGAATGTTTCCAATACATCCACAACTGAGTACTTCAGTGCCAGGATTAGAAGCACATTTAAAATCATCACTAGTACGAAAAGCATACAKATTAGGGGTTGACCTGCTGGAAAGCAGCTCCATGGAGAGGGACCTGGGAGTCCTGGTTGACACCAAGCTAACCATGAGGCAGCAGTGTGTCCTCATGGCCAAGAAGGCCAATGGGATCCTGGCTGCATCAGGAGGAGTGTTGCCAGCAGGTCAAGGGAGGGGATCCTGCCCCTCTACTCAGCTCTGGTGAGGCCGCACCTGGAGTATTGGGTGCAGTTCTGGGCTCCCTGGCAAAAGGGATGTGGAGCTTCTAGAGAAGGTCCAGTGTGGAGCAATGAAGATGATTAAGGGCCTGGACCATCTCTCATATTAGGAAAGACTAAGTGAGCTGGGCCTGTTTAGCCTGGAGAAGAGAAGGCTGAGAGGGGATCTGATCTATGTAAGTACTTGAGGGGAGAATGTTGGGAGGATAGGACCAAACTCTTCTTGGTGGTAGATAGCGAAAAGAGAAGGGGTAATGGGTACCAGGTGAAACATAGGAAGTTCCATCTGCCTGTTAGGAAGAACTTCTTTCTCGTGGGGGTGTCAGAGCCCTGGAACAGGCTGCCTAGTGAGATTATGGAGTCTCCTGGATGCCACATGCTCTAGGTGCCCCTGCTTGAGCAGGGCGTTGGACTAAATGATCTCTAGAGGTCCAACCGTAATCATTCTGTGATTCTGTGAATATAGTATCTGGCTGCACTTGCATTGACATTATGACTGGCACTTATCTGAACGCCAATTAATGTAAAGCAGAGATTGAAGGTATGGTTGTGAATTCAGCTCTTTTTAAAATATTTTAGTRAATATGTGCCTTAAAACCCTTTCTGTAGGAACCATTTTAGGAATGGCCAGTTAGAAGGAGCACTCCAAACTATCAAACAATGTAGCCAGAGCTCCTTCTGTTTATCCATGAGGAAAATGAAACTGACTACTTCCAAACAGTCAGAGAAAACCACTGGACTTGCTTTGCCTGGCTGGAAAAGCATTAAAAAATAACCAGCCAAGAAAGCAGGCCATCAATAAGTTAAATGTAACACCAGAAGCAGATGGGATAAATATATATTAAATTATATGACCATATTCAATGTCTGTGTATTCCTTCACTAGTATGGATACAGATTTACATGTCACCCATTCTCCTCAGTGCTGTACCATACTGCAATAATCACTTTAGTTTATACATTTTAAATGGTCTCCGAAGCCTCACAGCAAGTAATTCATTGAAAAACCTTGCTGGGTTACTAAAATGTTGGTAAGCTATATGAGGAGACACAGAAGATACACAGAACTCAGCACACACATACTGATATATATTCATCACCAAGCCAAGTTTTCTGCTGTTTGCATGACTGCCTTCGTGAAAATACTGAAGTCAAAAAACATTTAGATATGTCCCAGAATGGACACTACATAGTACTGAGCAGCAATTTTTCTTTAGGTACCATCATGGTGCACTTTCAGCRCATCAGCTAATCAGTACTATTAATTCAGTTTGGAAAGTGCAGCAAGAGCAAACAGAACTAGGAAACATTTTTACAGAAACAACCCTTGAGATAAAAAGGATGAAGCAGAAAATAAAATTAAGAATAAAGAGAATTGCTTTGGCATGGTAACTTTTTTTTCAGAGGCAAGTGTCAGTTACCTTCTAACATGAATAAAGCATATTATATTTTTCCTACTATCATGCTAGTGTCACATGAAGACTGACCCTGGGTATTATCAGCAATATTTTTCTTACAATTCAGTAAGATGATGTGCTATATAGAGGTACTCGCTTTACCATATCATTGTTGACAGATTATTTGGAAGATTTTTTTTTATTTTTGCCCTTCTTATGATATCAATAGAATGTAATAAAAATTGAATCTAAGATTTCAGATATGCAGAATTATGTTGTTACGATTCTGATGACAGATTTCCATTGTACCAATAAACACATTTCTGACTCCTTTATTCATTTAAACTTACCTTAACAGTTCCCTATTAAAGAATTGTATTTCAGACCTTTGGAGTATATTTATTGTCTTGTCAACTGCTACATGTACAGACAAACCAAACAAGTAAGGTTCAAATCCAAAAAAAAAAAAAAAAAAATCATTACTCTATTAATGGATCTGTATACTGAATTATGAGAAATATCTTTTTGGATTCATGAAAGAAAAATACAAGAGCTTACATGCATACTTACACAGAGAAACATGCATACCAGAACTAGAGAAAAAGGAATGGTAAACTGAGCTGCTTATGGAAATATAACAAATTGTCAGTAATAAAGGCAAAATATCAGCCATTTTGCTTAACAGCACCTCCTGCAAGATAACAGGGGGGTTTTATCCCTGACATGTTGCAGTAATCTATGATAAATGCCTGGGGAAATGCAGAGAAGACATCAGCCAGTTTGCTTCTGTTCCTTATCCGAGCTCCAGAGAACATTAAAAATGTTACGGTGAAAAGTCAAATTACATTAGAACAAAATCCCACGGGAAATACTTTACCCAGAACCTCTGCTTAAATAAAACATCTTAGAATAATCTTTTTTATAGTTTTCCACCTCRAAGTATTCTTGACAGAAATCTTCTTACCTGAAATGCTATCATGTTTATTTATTTTATAATATGTTAAGACATGTGGTCATCTTTCACATCTTCTGTAAATCATCACTTTGAACTCCTGCAATTGTTTATCAAAAACAGTAGTAAAATACTGAAAGAAACTACATCATAGCTCTCCACCAATCCATTGAGAGGATTCCCTTCCACAAAGCCAGCGAGCTAAAGAATTTGAACATCAAAGGGAAACAGAAAACCTAGTTGTCCTCTCTTGCCAAGCTCATCAGATTGCTAAGCAATTGAACAGAAGTAATTTCCGCTCTTGACATCACATCATTTTACTCATTTACTACTAACTCTCCTCAGCTCTCAGTTTCCTCTTTCCCACGCTTGGGTTACAGTAAATTTCCAAAGCCAACCATTCCATWTGCTTAGCTCTGTATTAAATGTCTGCCACTTTTTTTCTTTTACTTTAAGTCACATCTTATTCTTCTACTTTCTAGGAAGCCAGAAATTAACCAAAAAAGTTAAGAGCCCCAAGCAGATAATCCAAGATGTTTTTAAAAACAGCATTTTTGAAGATGTCACATACCAAAGCAACAGTATACTTTGATATTGAGATCTGTGAAGAAGAAAGCAGTCTTTATATTCATTACTTCCCCTTACAAATTGTTCTCAGCTTCAACAAAAGCAACAGTGTAGATCTGCAATTGCATTTTAGTAATATAAATTTAAGAACTAGCCCAAGGTTTTGCTATCCATCCTACTCAGTTATGCCAGTGATGCTATTATATAAATTCTAAAGAAATCTAACACATAAGACAGGAAGCATTTGCTGAAAGCACAGTCGAACCATACTGTGAGTGGGAACACAAATGTTCAAATGACTTAGCTCTTTGTAATTCCTTCTTTTGCTTTAGGATCACACGTGAATGCATATGCATCTCTTTATAGCTTGCTGGCAGGAAAAGTATGACTGCATTTTCTGTCTTGAAAAGGAAGAGAAAGGGTGATGCACAAGGAAGAAGCGATGATGAGGAACCCTTCCTGATGATAAGGATGGCTAGGAAGTTGCTAGCAGCTCACCTGCATCTGCCCTGTTTGTTTAGCTTGAATTTGTGGTCGCATACAGCAGCAAAAAACTTGATGAACTAACCCTGAAATAAACAGCAGGGAGGAGACCTTGCACTCCCTCCTCCATGAATAATAAAAAGAGCCATGAGGAAAACAGATGTGGATCCTCTTCTGATGAATGTGTTCATGAAACCTAAGTCKAGCCCATATAAAATACTACTTTTGGAAGAGCACCATATTTCTTAAGGTCTTGACATATTGTTAAGAACATTCCTTAAACGAAGCAGTGAATAAGAAAAAGTGAAAATGAAGTTAAGAATACAGATCAGGAATTAAATCTACATAGCCTTGCAATGACTTAATCAGGAAGAAGGCGAGCACAGACACCTGCCAGTAACTCTTTTATATGGTTGTCAATGTGTTATTTACATCTGTAGAAAAATGATAGGCTAGAGATAACGGTGTGCAATCACAAAATAACATAGACTGAGTAGGGAAGGTTTCCTAGCAGCAAAGTCTATTAGGATTTGGACTTGCTTTTTATGAAAAGTGACTGAGGCCTTATTCCTTAGAATGCTTAAAGCAATGAAAGACAAAATCCTTGGAGATGACTTAAGAGGTTTGAGCTCTGTATAGCCCTCTRTGCTACAACAGAACCAATAAATGTCTTTCAGCTAAATAAGTGCTTCCCTTCTTCTCATGTTTATTGTGTTTTAAAATTCTGACCCTACTTATATTTGTAACCTTGGTACACTCCTGAGGTAATACTCCTCAGGAAAATTGAAAATGGGAATTATTGGAAATCCAGGACTATGTCTCTATGATATAAAAGCAGAGATACTGAAGCTAGATCTGAGTAAGCTGTGAAAGGAGAATGAGAAAGCAGAGAACCCAGGATAAGAACCCAGGATAATGCTGCTGTCCTATTTCTGGTACATTAGTCAGCTTTAATAGGTCTATATGGCACTGTACTGCATTTGCTGTTAAATCTGAGAATATTATCACATCTAGCAAGAAGAAGCAGGAAGAAAAAAATACTGAATGAGAAAGTTAGTTGAAAATCACTGTATTCTCTTAAAAGTGTTAAGATAGTATTGCAGTTGACAAAAATATTATATGATAAATTCTTCATTTTTATTTCTTTGCAAGGAGGGAGTACTTCATTGTGACATATATGATTGGCCAAATTTCTCCATGGTCAAGGCAGCAATACTGGTTTACAACATTCATACTACTACATTCTTGTTTGCTTTATCTACCATGCATTTCATGTATTCCATATTGATCTTCAATCAGCACAATCTATTTTAAAATGCCATATATTAGAACTCCAAGAGATAGGTTTTGGGGACAGCAAATGTAAATACTGGAAACAAGCAATTTCTTCTAGCAAAACTAGAAAAAATACTGTCTGGAACACCTTAATTTTAGAGAAAGCACCTTCTATTAAAATATACAATCATTAGTGCAGCGAAGGATACTGTCCTAAGATTGCATGTTTGGGAGGCCAAGATCAAACTAAAATGTGTTTGAAGTGTCTTAGTTAACACAAAATTAAAGGAAAAAGGGACATTATTTTTAAATAGAAATCCACTTCTGCTGTAAGTTCACCGATGCTGAAAACGTTAAGGTGGTAAAATACARCTCTTTATTCAGGGCTGTTCTAGAGAGTGAATGCAGAAGTTGTTGTTGCCTAGGACAACAAAATATTTAGAGATGATTTATTTTATCTGTTTTTGTATGAGAGCCTGTGGCCTGTGCAGAGAGGTTATTTTCTAGCTTGTTTAAAGGAAGCAARGGCTTGGGATTAAAATTTTCTCTTATTCTCGTGTGAAAGGAGGTATCACTATGAAACTTGAAATATGAAAAGTCTTATCCAACAACATGATTTTAGAAAGATGGTAAGGCAAATTTATTTGTTGCCTGCATGATGCAAGAATATACTAGGATAATTTAGAGACCTCAGCCTCTCTTGCCTCAGGTAGAGTAGGTTGTCTTAATAAAAAAATTATCTTGCATTATAAATGAATCATTTGTGCTACGTAGTGTGTTAYAGGACAAGAAAATGATCCTGCAGGTGGAACACAATAGGTGCTAAAATTGCTCAGCTTTTATTATTAGTGCTTGAAATTGCTGTCAATCATCACTTGATTATAATTTGTTTTGAAGAGAGTATGGGGCAGAGAAAGAAGAGGCAYAGAGAAGAAATAAAAATGTTTTTAAGAAATCTAGCATAGCAGCAAAGATTTACCKCAGGAAAGAGGTAAAAGTCATTGTTAAAAACTATGTCAATTTGATATGAGTAAATTATTATGACATTTAAAAATACAGGTAGGAATTGGTAAACATTAAAAGAAATCTAAAAATTTCAATAGCTAGATTTACTGATCAAATATGGGTGGCTTACTATCACTTTTTGATTAGAAAAGTTTTTTTCTTGTTGATGAACTATAAGGAACAATAAATATAGCATGAGGGAAATTATTTCATAGTATTTATAAAATCTTGTTTATTTCAATAACTCATACTGAAAATTGATACCAGATGGATTATAAAAGAATCATTATACCACCAAAAAAGCAAATAAACTGAAAATATCCACAATACAAATTATTTCTCTTTCTTTTCCCATATTGCATTGTGAACTATTATAAAATTCCCATATTTGAACTGAAGGAAGTGTTTTTTTCTCMCTCTTCTCATTATTGTGAATGCTGCTATCATCCACGGTAGAAGTGGGAAGAGGTGAACAGTGGATGGCTTGAAGAAATTGCATGGCTGACATTGCCTCCTCATATTTTAGAAGTCAGAGGGTAGTCAGATAGTGCAACTAAAAAGTATTTTATGCTACTTTTCAGAACAGAAAACAACTTGCATGTCAAACCATTCAAGAGATCACTATATTTGCAAAAAGTTACCTAAAGAAGTTGTACATGAGAGTTAAAAACAATGAAGTTAGGATATTGGCAAATGGATGAGATGTTGAGTATAAATTGCTTACAGTGAGATTTCTAGAAACAGACAACAATGCAACTAATAACAATTTCTAAATGATCAGTAATGTCCACAYACATTTAGGAACTAAATGACTGATGGGGCTGCTATCAATGTTCAAAGCAATAGGAATCTGATTGCATAAACAAAGTACTTCCAAAGGCAAAATCCAATGGAATCAATTGACTCTGTGCTTGCAATTGCTTAGTATTTTATCACCACAAAGGAAGCAAAAGCATACATTATTAAAACCCTTTTGAGACCCATGTGGGTGACTGGAATCTAAACAACTATACTATATGGGAAAAAATATTTTTTGTATAATATTTYATAACTTTCTTTTTGCACGTGAACTTACTGATCCTGTTTCAAAGGGAAACACAGAAATTTAGAGAGTTATCCTTTGTATTTACTATTGAGACAGCTCAAACTTTAATGTAATCTCATTCATGGAATCATACTATTAATGTAGGCGCAACTGAAGAAATTCACATATATGGCTTAGCTAATCAAGAAATACTGCACCATGATAAAAGCTATTCTATTCCAGATCCACYTTTTGAATATGTTATTTTAATACCAGGCTTGAAATATAAAAGCAGCTATTTTATTCTGGAAACTGCTCAGTATTTGGTCCTCTTATTTGTACTAGCAAGCATAATTTTGTAAACAGATGAGCTGCAGAATTTGAATGCAGATATTGAATGTTTCCTACACATTTTTCCAGACTAATAAACTTTCCATTTCAAAATTTATTTAGTTAATATATAAATCACCTCAAACATAGTATGAAAGAATGTCTTAATGCACTCTACAGATTCACCTAAGAAGTGAGAAGACCCTAAGTTCAGTCTGTCTGCTCAAGAACTTGAAAGCTACACATTAAAACTTTATAGGCTAGAAATACATATTCGTCAGTACAATGAGCACATTTATTTTGCAGGATGCCAGAGAGATTCTTGAGCATTCTGTACGAGCTAGAGCCTTTGAAATATAAAACTTGTGGCTTTTCACCCACACATCAGCATGGTTATCTCTAGTAGTATCAGCATTTGAAGTATGGTATCCTATCAACTTCCTGGGGAACTCTACTTTCAATTATATTCTTTCACATATAAACCAACGTGTGTTCACATGTATACATGCACATAGACAAACATGTGTGGGTACATATTTTTTAGCTATTTTCAATAATAAAATTGCTAAATGCTAGAGATCCCACAGTCAACTGCTAATGTGGGTCTACCATAAGCTTGAAAGCTTTTCTCAGAATCAAAACTGTTGGAGCCAGTGAGAAAACTGCTACAGAAAGAGCAATGGGTATCTCTATCAGACAGAACTGAATGCTCTTGGAGCCTCCTCAGTTCCTTTCAGTGACATGAAATCCTGCTTGAGATTGTGCAGTAGAGAAGAAATTGTAGATCTGTAATGGCAATGTCTGAGAGAATATGTTGCTGAGGTATAATCTGTCAGTCTCCTTCAAAAACTGCCTCTGCAGCTTGGCACACTTGGCAAAATAAGRAACAAAATAAGCAACAACTATGGACTAACTTGTTAAACAGAGTCTGAAGGACAGCCCTCCTAAGAAAAAAAGCATCTGCTCAAGCTAAAGAAAATTAAGTGGTTGACTGAGGTCCATATAAAACCCACGAACTGGGTGAGCATTTTCTATACAAGTATCTGCTTTGCTGTTGTCTTGGGGAAGGCTGCTAAGTGAGACACTGACCTGCTAAAGGAATTGTAATGCAGAACACAGTCTACTTCTAAATTCTTCAAACAGAGACAGTAAATGAAACAGAAGTGTGTAAAATAAAGCACAGTATAGCAAAGATTAATACTAAACGAATCAAAGAATAAACTTAATGGTATACTAGCAAGAGTGTGTAACCTCTTCCTTAAAAACTTCATGTAATCTGGGGGCTAGAAGGTGACAAAATTTATGTCAGTTTTTGAACAGTGTTTCACAGACAATTCCTAGATCTTGTCTGTTTTTCAGAGAAAATAGAGGAAATTTAATGAAGCATACTAATAGTGGACACATGGATACATATAACTGTGAAGTGTCAATGTGATTGATGTAAAGGTATCTCATATATGAAAACCCGATTGGAGTTCTTTGAAACAGMCAGAAGTCTGTAGATAAGGTCAATCCAATGGATGTCTTTTTTTGTTTGCTTTTAATTTGATGTCCAAAGTCTTTTGACAAAGCCACTCATCAAAGGCTTTAAAAAAAAAGGAAAAAATGAAAGTATTCATGGCATTATGTCATAAGCAAAGATTCTTCCACAAATACACAGCTGGATAAAAGCAAGAAAGCATAGGGGAAAATGACCAGTTTTTACAGAAGGTGACTAGTGAAAATAACAGATTCTTATAGGAGCCTAGTGAATTTCTCAAGATCTCTCTAAATGGGCCTCAGTGATTCAAAACACTTATAAATTTCATAGAAAATAAGATTAGCAGTGAGATCACAGAATTTAACAATGCTAGTAAGTCATTTAGGGTATGAAAGACCCTAAGACCCCAGGGTATGAAAGACCCCAGTTGTGAAGAACTTGCTCAATGCAGGAAGTCACTGAGATGAAAATGATTAATGACTAGAAGGATGACAGATATCTCGTCATATGCTTGTCGTTTCACGCAGCCTTCCCTGGACATTTGTTTAAGGGTGTTGTCATAGACAGCACAGTGCCTCTGTTTTGTTTCAATATGGTCATTTTACGCCCTTTTYCCCCTACAAAACCTAGCAGGCTCCTTCAGGAGCCTGTAGGAGACATAAATTTAAAAAAAATTACTTTTTCATCCTGAATATAGTTAATCAATATTGTGGAGGTTGCAAGGCATTTAGCTATAAAGTAATGAAAGGTAGAGCACTGTCAGCTACTGTACCTCTCAGGTATCTTTGATGTGACCCAGAACAAAAATCATTATAGTCTAATGTAAACTATGAATGCATTTTGTGAGAAACACAATCAGGAACAATTCCTCAAAAGCTCAAAGTTTGGGCAATAAATGAATTTAAGGTACCATTTAGTGAACATTAATTTATAAGATAAAAACTGAGTTATCCATGTGAAAGACGGATGTATGAAAATAGAAGAGACTCAAAAATACAGAATAAACTCATTGAGAAGAAATGTAAACCAGGCCAGTTACATGTAACCCTCCTCCAGGAGTTCAGCTATCTGTGATTTAAGACCTACTTTCAATCCAGCACAACTCATAACTATGGCTCAGACTTCTAGGAAAGATGGACTAGATGAGTGGACTAGATGAGTGCACGGTGCGGTGGATCRAGGGCTGGCTGGATGGCAGAGCTCAGAGGGTGGTGATAAATGGGGCCGAGTCCAGTCCAAATGGAGGCCTGTGGCCAGTGGTGTCCCCCAGGGGTCAGTGCTGGGCCCATTGCTGTTCAATTTGTTCATCAATGACCTGGACGAGGGCACGGAATGCACCCTTAGCAAGTTTGCAGATGACACCAAGCTGGGTGGAGTGGCCRACACTCTGGAGGGCTGTGCTGCCATCCAGAGGGATCTGGACAGGTTGGTGAGTTGGGCAGAGAGGAACCTCATGAGGTTCAATAAGGACAAGTGCAGGGTCCTGCACCTGGGGAGGAATAACCCCAGGCATCAGTACAGATTAGGGGTCGACCTGCTAGAAAGCAACTCCACGGAGAGGGACCTGGGAGTCCTGGTTGACACCAAGTTAACCATGAGTCAGCAGTGTGCCCTCATGGCCAAGAAGGCCAATGGGATCCTGGCCTGCATCAGGAGGAGTTTTGACAGCAGGTCAAGGGAGGTGATTCTGCCCCTCTACTCAGCTCTGGTGAGGCCGCACCTGGAGTATTGGGGGCAGTTCTGGGCTCCCCAGTATAGGAGGGACGTGGAGCTTCTGGAGAGGGCCCAGAGAAGAGCAACCAGGATGATTAAGGGAATGGAACATCTCTCGTACGAAGGGAGACTGAGTGAGCTGGGCCTCTTTTCTCTGGAGAAAAGAACGCTCAGAGGGGATATGATTAATATGGATAAGTTCAGGAAGGGAGAATGCAGGGAGGAAGGGGACAAGCTGTTTTCTCTGGTGGCCAGCGATAGGACGAGGGGTAATGGCCATAAGCTGGAGCACAGGAAGTTCCGTCTCCAGGTGAGGAGGAACTTCTTTCCTGTTAGGGTGACAGAGCAGTGGAACAGGCTGCCCAGGGAGGTTGTGGAGTCTCCTTCTCTGGAGGTCTTCAAAACCCGCCTGGATGCCACCCTGTGCCACATGCTGTAGGTGTGCCTGCTTGAGTAGGAAGGTTGGACTAGATGATCTCTAGAGGTCTCTTCCAACCTTAAATATTCTGTGATTCTGTGAAAGTTGTGAGAGTGTGAAAAGGAGCTGTGAGAGAGGACATAGGCTGGAAACAGGCAGAGTCAGATTGGTGAGACAGAGGAAAGAGGCACCTCAAGTATTCAAGAAGAAGAATGCACACACAAAAAGATATTAAATCCTCAGGAAAAAAAAATCAGAACCTAACAATATCATAAAGCAGCCTTTTCCAGGGAGCCAACAGAGTCCAGTCCTTCCCTACCTGACTGGTAACTACTTGCCCAGTAGACTGAGTAATTCTCTAGGGGGTAGAAGGGGTAATTCATTAGATCTGCTATATACTGTGTGTGTTAATAGATACTTGCTTTATACTTTTAAATTGTTTRTATCTTGCTTGAAGATTTTCTTTGCAAAAAGATCCTTGAACAAAGTGACTCCCAGAGGGGGAGGGTTACATAAGTAATACAGAACGAGAGACAAGAATAATATGATTAGTCATGTAGAAAAACGTTTGTACTTTAAAGTTTTTACAGAATTTAGTGTCTCTTATGCGCATAGAAATCTGAGTGAGACAACCATAAGTGCTGGAAAAGCACTGGGAGAAGGCATTCTTAGGATTTATAATCTGAGTATAGAACAATTAGAAAAATGCTTCCTAAGAACCACATAGATGATAAATTAGTAAAGGAAATGGATTTGGGAGAGCTCTTCAGCTAATCAGCAGATGAATTAGTGAAATATAATTTAAATTCCAAAGTCTGTCTTTTTGAAAAAGTAATGAGAAGGGAGGTGGGAGCTTGCAACAAGTAACATTTTTAATAACCTTTCTCATTCAATGTCTTTAAGTAATCAATGCTGGATTGCTGTTGAAGAAATGCCTTACATATATGTATATGCAAAAAACATGGCAGAGAAAAAAAAAAGAATGACAGAGGGAAGGGAAGGGAAGGGAAGGGAAGGG
>NW_020454272.1:1227289-1251660 GCF_003342845.1 Nothoprocta perdicaria
AGGAGCATATAAGTAAGAGCAGGTATTAACCTGCAGCAAGAAGCTACATATTAAATTTATTGCTTTATATCAATAAGGCAGAGAAGCTGAGAAACTGGGAGAAGACAGAAGAGAGAGGAATCTCAAGCCATTTTTCACTCTGATATGACTGGAATTCGTCCCCAAGTCATGGTAAGATGGTAACTTCCAGGAATGGTAAAACAGTGCTGGAAATAAAGTATAAGCTGTTCTTTCTAGAAAGATCACAAGATTCAAAGCTCTGATAATTTCAGGGGTCTATGGGAGTAAGAGGTAACTCATATAACTTAAATATACTAAAACTTCCTACCATATCTGCATGTTAACAGAGAGACAGAAACTCCTGCAGGTAGCAATCCAAATAAATAGCCATAATTTAACCATGTTGACTCAGCCTTTGGATCATCTTATCTCTCTCCACCCTTTAGAGCTTATAAAGGGAATTTAGGAAACCTAGCTTCATTCAGCTGTAGGGAACCTTTCAGAATATGCTGTCTTCTTTCTGCAATCCAAAAATTGAACTATTTGCTTAAGCAATATAATAGAATTATGCCATGAAATAGAAGAAAAGTGTCTTAGCATCACAGACAAAATTTCAGAGRCATTATTATAAGTAAAATCCATAATAGCACATTAGTTGCAATTCTGATAAAGGATGACCATATTGACCTATTGAGTAAGGCTTTGGAYGTTTCCCACAAAATTTTCATAGATAAGGTGACAAAGTGCAGGCTTGACAAGTGGCACGTGAGGTGAACTGACAACTGACTGAAACACCTGGCTCACAGTGTTATGATCAGCAGCATCATGTCCAGCTGGAGGTCAGTCACTAGGGATGTACCCCAGGGATTATTACTAGGGCCAATATTGCTTAACATCTTCATTAATGACCTGTATCAGTGGACAGAATGCACCCTTTGCAAGTTCATGGATATTATAAAACTGGGAATAGYAGCTGCTACCCCAGATGGACCTTAACAGGTTTGAAAGAGGGACAGAGAGTGACTTCACGGAGTTCAAAAAGGGAAAATGCAGAGTCCTGCACCTTGAGGGGAATAACTCCATGCACCAGTCATGGTTGGTGAACAGTTTGGGAACATCTCTGAAGATGGAACTGGGGGTCAAGGGGGGAAAACAAAATGAACATGGGCCAGCAATATGCCTTTGTGGCAAAGAAGATCAGAGGTATCTTGGACTACATTAAGAAGAACATTGCCAGCAGGTCAATGGAGATGATCCTTTCCTTCTACTTCGCTTTAGTGAGGGCACAGATGGAGTGCTGGGATCAGGAGTCCATTTTTCCTCAGTACAGAGAGACATGGAACATGTCATGACATGATGGAGAGAGTCCCTCAAAGGGCCATAAAGATGATTAAGGGACTGGAGCATCTCTCTTTTGAGGAGAGGCTGAGACTATTGAGACCATTTCATATGGATAAGGCAAGGCTCAGGAGGAGAAATTATCAGTGCATATCTAATGGGAGGTTGTCAAGAGGAGAGGGCCAGACTGTTCTCAGTGGTGCCCCTTATCTCTTGAGCCCTTGTCCATTGCAATAGGCAATGGGCACAAACTGAAACACACGTACCTAAACATAAGAAAACGTTTCTTTACTGTCATGGTCATTGGGCACTAGAACATGTTGCCCAAAGACACTGTGGAGTTTTCATCCTTAGAGATATTCAAAACCTGACTGCACATGCTGGGCCACRTGCTCTAGGCGACCCTACTTGATCAGAGAGGTTCGAAAAGATGATCTCCAGATGTTCCCTCTAAATTCAGCTATTCTGTTTCTGTTTTTCTATGATTCTTGTCCCCTATACTTACTGTACCTATTTTTGTTGCCAAAATAGGTGTAGGCAAATATCTAAGAGCTCATGAAATTGATCCACAGGCATATGAGAAGATAGTCCAAAAAAGAAGATCTAAAGTAAATAAAGAATAAAGAATCTAAAATAAATGTAGAATAAAGAACTTTCAATTCTTGAAAGAAAAAAAAAGAAAAAGCTTGTGAAGACGGGCTTGTGAAAGCCAAATCCTTTTCTTCTCTCCCCTGCCCTTTATGCTATGCTAGTTAACTTAATAACATGTATTATGTCTACCTTCACAAATGTTTCTACTCTCTAAAAGTCATGGATGATTTCCCAATATATAATGGAAATGAGCAACAAAACCAAGAATGTATTTTATGATAGACTTGGTAGTTGAAATTTTTTAAACTTATGGCTAAAATGAAAACACTATAAAATGAAAACACTATCAAATCTGTAGCCCTTGATATATTTTTGTTGTGTAATTGAACCGTGTTGAATGAAACTTTTACGCTCTATATGCAACTAACGCATCAAGAATCAACAAACCAAGGATACTCTTAGTTCCTTTCAGGAATGTAGGTCTGTGTTTTTTCTGTCATTTTTCAAGTGCCTGGATTCTGACCTTCTCAAGACTGAAGCCATAATTCCAGAGTTAGTGGCTTTGACCTTTATAGATTCCTCTATAAAAACTCTCCGTAATAAGCTCCTGCTTACCATGGCCTGAACAGGAGGTGGAATCTTTAAAATTGATTTTGAACAGCAGGCATGCTGGTCGGAGATAACAATCTTGTTCTGCTAGGCTGCACATTTTCTCAAGCCATTTCTGAGAGATTTCTATCAATTGTAAAATGCTAATGCTTTTCTAAGCTATGGATTTCTTAGTGAACATTATTTCATTATGATTAGCTGCTACAGATTGGTGAGAAATGATAGGAAAAAGTGAAAGAAATTAAATATATACTGACTAAAATGAGAATTCTGAGCTTCTCTCATTTGCAAAAAGAATGGATTAGAATGTAGTAACAGTGATCAGTACAGCATTAGTAACAGGGATCCTGAAAAATGTAAACCAGTATTATACTGGTACATATACTTCTACAGTTACCTGCATCTATATAAATACTATTTAAGAGATTCTCCTTTAAAGACATGGTAAAAAAGAGATTTTTTGTTTTGTTTGTTTTCCAGAAAGTACAGATCTTAAACAGTGGCATGATACTATGCTTCAAAATTAGAGAAATACCAGCAAACGGGTTTGGTTTATACTACTTTTACAGAAGTGCATCCCTGTTAACTTCTGTGTAGGTCCTTCTCTTTGCATCGGTTTAAGTTTGGAATGAAGCTGCTAACATTTAATGAGGTTTTAATGATCCACTTGGGGGAGCTAAAGGGTAATTTGTTTCTGAGTTGATTATAGCAAAATATTCAGGATGCAAAATTAATTTATGGTAGGCAATGTGATCAGAGAGTTCCGTTTCTCCACATCTGTACTGGTTGGTAATTTGTRTAAGCTTCTGGTGCAAAAGGTCCCCATTTCTTACAAAAATTCTAGCCTCTTTGGAAAAATAGTCACAATTATAAATAGCTTAGCAGCTGCTGTCAAGATAGTATCAATCATATCCTGACACTTTAATCATGTACCTACAATACACCTTTCTCTCATGCAACAGGCGTAAAGTTTGATCCTTGCTCTTGCTCATTTTCATTCTAGTTAATATCATTGTAATGTAACGATGAGAAATTCCAACAAACAATAGTTGACCTATGAAATTCTTCTTTTATTTAAGTCATAGTCTTGGGCTTGTGCCAAATATCTGCTCGTGCCATGTGCACCTGCTACAGTGTTGGACCATGTCTTTGCACCCACTTTATGTTGTCTGCATTTCTAGCCCGGGGCACATCAGGACCTGGGAACTCTTCCCCTGTGTMAAGTTGCATCAGCTGCTCAATCTTATATTTGATTGTCCCTGGCTGCTGGTAATCCTTTGAAGGTTGTGGCAGCCAGGCGCAGATGCAATATCTTCTGTACCAGAAGGAAGGGCACACTTATTTTGTCTGCGAGAAGCTGAAAAAAGTATAAATTGGTGCATTCTGCCACGTAGGAATTGCCCTAAAGGCCAGATAAGAGAACAACATGGGCAATTTGAAAAGTTGCAGCAGATCCAAAGACATAAGTGTTTATCTTCTTTTTTTTTTTTTTTTTTTAARAAAATGAAGTGTTTTAGACACTTGCAAAAAAATTCAATTAATACAGCAGTACTGTCAATATATAGCACAAAATTAATCTTATTCCAAATTATTAGACAGTGTAGTCCATATAAAAGTTTACAGTTGCTCATATTTGGGTATTGATATTTAACTTTATAAAATAAAATTTCAACCAAAAATGAGTGATAATTAAAATATTTTAGACCTTTAATATAACTTCTTGACTATTTTTAGGTTTTCTTTTTTATTTTATGTTTAATTTAGCCAGATTATAAAGAAAATAATAAATTGTGTCTTTATAGCTAGTACTACTTTTACACAATTTAAAATCTAAGACTTAACATTTTGCAGTTAAGAACTACAAAAATATATTTAAAATGTCATTCAGAAACCTGAAGGCAGGCACAGTCATGGTGATTAAATAACAAGCTAAAGACAATGGCAAAGCTAATGGAAGCAAAAGTTACAGCCAGCCTAGGCATAGTTATAAAAGCTCTAATCATTAAAAGTACTTTCTGTAATCATTAACAGCACTTGATGACAGTATTTCTAATGCAATTTCTTTTGTGCTTCCTCTTTGGTATGGAATGACATGTGCTACAATACATTTATGAGGAACTTATGCCATAAATTGATCAACTTACATTAATTAATTCAATCTCCCAGATTTTTTTTACAAGGTCCATCGATGTATAGCCATTAATTAGAAAGGATTTGGTATAGTCACCCAGTTCAATGGAATCCAGCCACTCAGCTACAGAGCCGGGGTTGTAGCCATCATGACCAACCTGCTTCATCTGTAAAACAAGAACGAGCAAGAATTACTGATTATACTCATTACACATCTTTCAGAACAGCAATTAATTTTATTATTCTCTTTGGGTCAGAATTATCTTATTCTTTGACCAACATTATCTTAATGATTAGAACATGAAGAAAGATTTTTGTGAGAAAAAGCTCTAATTAAACTTAGTTTCCCGTGGATCTTTGTCTCCTGAGTGCTTGCCTTATAAACTAACGTACATTAAAACTGTAGCAGGAAACTGACTTACTAGACATTAGAAAATCCATATGTGAGACAGGGCAAAAGCAGATGTTAATAATATCTTAAATGCGTAAAAAAAAAAAAAAAAGTCAGATTTGCACTTAGGATTTCATAAAAGAGGGAGAACTTAGACTGAAGAATGGATCCTTTGATATCAAACTCCAAATGAATCCTATTGCCTTGATTGTATTATTGCTAATCTATCTCTTCTATAGGATTATCTGATGTTTTATAAAGGTTACACAGTAGTTTTTCCCCCAGAAGAGGATTAAAATGGTCTCTCTCTTTTAATGGGTCACCTTTCATATGTCACTCCTGGAAAATTAATATTGTTTAGATTGCTCTCCATCTGTAAATTTGATTGAGACTTGGCAATAGATMTAAATATTATTGGAAATGAATTGACAGAACAATGAAGAGAGAAGCATCACATACCAACACAGCAGCATCATATGCCAACACAGGCATGCAAAGCATAATAATATAAATCTTGATTTTATAGTAAACTAAGAAATACCACTCMCATTTTATTTTTCTGAATCCCACTAAGCTACTAAGAAGTAAAGAGCTGCAATTTCTCTTTCACAATTGCCTCTCAGTGACACAAGTAGAAAATTTGTAGCTAGCTATAAGGATAAAAATGTAGAAAGCCTRTACTTGTTCAGCTATTTGTGACAAAATGGTTTTATGACTTTTAAAGTAATATGCAATAGTGGCACAAGAAAGTAGACAAAGTTATGTAAGATTCTCAGTGTTCCACAATATTATACACATAACATATTTGAATATAAATGTAACTATTGCTAGGTTGGTAACATACTCAACTGGTAAACTTTTAAGAAGATTTAGAGGTTTAGAGGCTTTATATTTTGCACAGAATCTGCAGCATGTGAAAGAGTAATACTGTGCATGGTGAAAGCCAGTATCCCACTTTTGCCTGCTTATATACCTCCCTCCTTTCTGAGAACAAAGGAATTGTGTCAGAAACATAAAGCTYAGAGCTTAAGATTGAAGTGAGTGACAAAGTAATCTGAAGAGAATTCTGATCTTAAAATCTTCCATGAACCACATTATTTCTCACAATTTATTTCAAATGTGTTTTGAATTCAAAAAAGGAAACAAAAGCCTGCATTCGAAAGACAATGTTCATAAAAATATATAGCATTGTCTGCTCAAATGCTAAAAAGCTAACACTTCATTGTCAAGATTTTTTTTGGTGCATATCAGGGAGAGCCACAGGAACCAGACACATTGCATCATGGACCTGAGAGTTTACTCCTTGGACTTTCATTGGGGATGCTGGGCATGAAATATTAATGAAAATATTTAAATGATGCATTGTCTTAAATCATAAAAGAGTGACTAGAGAATTCACATAATGAAGAAGGGGATTTTGAGCCCCTGGTCACTTCTGTAACAAAGCAGTCAGATTAGAAGATGAGAGTTAATATTCAGGAATTGAGTTACGACAGTATTGTAATGAATTCTTGACATTTTGGAATGTASATTTACAACAGAAGCCCTAGATGTCAAAACTGTGGCACAGTCTTCTTTCATAGTCAGTCAGGCTTATTTCAAATTTCAGATTTACAGTAGTCTGTCTAGCTGGACAGAAAAGCTGAGAATCCCGGTAGCTCCGATTCCAAAGAAGCTTATTTTGAGAGCTGATTTGAAGTAAGATGTGCTGAAATACTTGAAAAGAAAGCACTTGATAAACAGAAAAAGAAAAATCTAGTAAGACATGAAGCAGATGCACAAGGCCCACAGGGAACACATGGCTTTTGAAAGTTGTAAGGTATTATTGTTTCCTTTCTCTAAAGAAGCACAGGGAAATACACTTTTCAAAGTATCCAGATGAGGAATGCTATGCAAATTATTTCTTTTGTTTATTGCCATTTAATCTTTAATTAATCTTGATTTTTAACATGATTTTTCTTTTGGTCTGTTGATTGGTGATCCACTTTAATGTGGATTGGGCCAAAATATTGGTAACTTATCCATCTCCATAAAGAGCAAACAAAACATCGCAGGTCTTTGCATTCTAAAATCCTGCCAGCAGCCTCAGTCTGAAAGGTTGTTAAAACAGAGATCTTTCCTATCACAGTGTCTTGCCAGGGGCTGCAGGCGAACAAATACAGAAGGAAAAACCAAATAAACAAAAGACTGAGAACAGCTGAAATGTATGTGACAATTCCACTCTACAATTAGGTGCCAACACATAAAATTCTCATTGAGTCACTCAAAAGCCTATACAAAGAGTTCAGTGTACAGTAGCCTCTAAGAAGGTTTAGCATACAGGATATTGTCCAGGTCCTGAAAGCACCAWCATGTGTTCTAAGCTCTTCCCTCTTATTGATCCCAAAGATCCGGCTGCTGGAATTCAAGGCTAAGTCCCAGAAAGTGCAGCTATGTAACCTTGGATCAGATCTTAGTGAGAAGGAGCTGTGTGYTGGGGCCTCCCCAGCTTAGCTCAGGAGTGAAGCTCAGGTCCTAGTTCTTGATCTTTGCTAGAGCTCTGCTTGATCCTGACCCAATGACTGGACTTCCCAGCTCCACAGYTACCTTGCCTCAGCCCTGTGGACAAGACTGGTTATCACCAACCAGTCTGTGGCTGACCATAGCACTGTCACCTACTAGTGCTGCTCTGCTCTCTTATGGTGTCCTCAGCAGGTGCACCGTACTGGGACACCGTGGCCCAGCTGGCCCTGCTGCTACCCTAGTTTCCAGCCTAGTTTACAGTTCCCAGCCTGGCACAGCCCAGGAGCAGCTGGGTCAAGCTGCTTCTGAAAGATAAGGTCAGAATGAGAAGATTTGCGGAAGTTTTTCCGCAGAAAAGCAGTATTTTGCTTTGTCATGAACCAGGTTCCCCTTCCGCAAAACCTGTCTCAAACAGGTGTTCTAAAATACATATGTAACTTGTCAATATTGGTTCTTTTCCATGAAAATTTTTGTTATGTCTGTTAATAACAGGTAGCTTACCAGCACTCATTCCTTTATGGCCATTTTTGACAGACTGGTTACCCAGTTATGATAGCATTATTTATGATAGTATTATTCATAGAATCTACTTCCCATACAAAATTTTATGGAGTTTCTAAATATTATTATTATTATTATTATTATTATTATTAATATTATTAATAATAATAATAATAAATAAAACTGAAATATATGTCTGGAAATGTAGCCTCTTTACCAGGGCTGCAATTTAGTTGCATCTTCTTCTTGTCCTTGTTAACAGGTCAAGGTCCTTGGACTATTTGTAGTTTTCCAAGGTTTGTTTGTAGTTACTGTATTAGGATGTTTGAATCTGCTCAAAAATCTTTCAAATCCTGTAGGCTTCTTTGCTGTTGAGGTTTGTTGGGTGATTTGTCTTGGATAAAAAAAAAATCCTGCCTATTGACTGTATTTCCATTCAATCATTTCAGACCAGCTATAATAWACACACCAGTGGTGTCAAATATCTAACCAAACATGTGCATTTTGTTTGACTCAGTAGCATAAAATGCTGTAAGCATCAAGCCATTACTGTTGTAAATATAACCTTTCAGAATCTAACTGTTCACAAATAGGGGAAATATTGTTCTTCTGCACACACTGCTACTGATTCATTAGGTTGTTATCTTTAAATAATAATATCAGTGCTAGCTGTTTCATTACTGATGATTGTAGCATGCTGACTATGGAAAAGCTAGAAGCGAAGCTGATAGCACTCAGAAGTGACAGAGAACAGAGAAAAAGAAGTGACTGCTGGAACCTCTTCTGCTCATCTCATGACCACAAGGGCTGTCCTTCCCCGTTTTGCTAGGCTGCACTGGCCAGCCTTCAGGCGAATGTTTATGTCATTAGTCAGTTTGATTTTTGGCTACTGCATAATGCTGCATGTCCTCTTCCCAGGAGTGTTTTCAAGGGTAGAGGAGCAGGGAATCTGAGCCACAGACTCTCTGTAGCCCATTGCAAAGCTGCTTTGGTCTTCCTGTTTAGCTTTGCATCTTTGCATGTTGGGCAGCTACAGAGAACATGGCCATAAGGCACTGTGCTGGMAGAGCTATGCTGGAACTGAAGACAGACAGCTGACAAACTTGTAGGGCAGAGTGGGTCAAATATAGTTTAATATCTTAAAGCTGAAAGGGCRGGGATTCTCTTTGAACAGTCTTTTGGCCAAAAGTATAGGCACGGGATACACGAATCATTTATTTTTCTAGATGCTAGATTAACAAAGATAGCACAAAAGCTCTTACCTCACCGGAGGAGGAAGAGGAGGACATTGAAAAAATTGTGGGTGAGTGTATGCTTTTCTACACCGTAGGATGTAGCCTGACAACTCTGCTCCCTGATTCCTTAGCTCTCTTCAAGTCTTACTTTTTCTCCCTGTCCAGGCCATGGCAGTCACTTACACAGGCTTCATTAGCCTTTGCTTTCTCCCACAACCTCCTAGCAACTTCTATTGCAAATTTTCCGTTGTGAAATGACCCAGCTTCCAGGTGACACTATAAACAGSAGTTAGAGCCACTCCTTAGCAGTCCAGAAAGGTCACAAGATGCTTAGAGGGCTATGCAAAACATAGGCAGGGAAAACATCAATGGATGGATTGAGCACTACTGACGACTGAGTGAGTGCAACAAGCGGACCTCAGAGGCGCTTGAGACATTCCTGCTCCCTCTCAATTCATGTGGGAGTGGGAAAGGAAATGATGACAGAGACACAGAAAATCTATTCCTTCATAATCTTCCCATTACGTTTGCAACTGTAAAAAGTCTTCACTGTTAACCACATTAACCCTTGTCTTATTCTAGTCACCCTTGGAGGCTCTTCATCAGCAAAAGTGTAGCAGCAGGACAAAAGCACCATCCTCGGTGCTCTGATAAACTCCAGAGAAAATGGACATCTGTGCATACAGATGCTGGAGAAGCTGGTCATCATTACTCTGATCTTTATAGATAGACTTAACTCCACCCTTSCAGGAGCTGTGAAAGGCAGCCTACAGTTTGGAAGGCATTATAAATGTTTTCCTCTACTCTGCCATGCAGTCTGCTATTTTGCATACAGAATGCAAAAAGCATATTCTATGTCACTGTTAAACTGGGCGTTTGCTGAATTTCTGGCCCTATGGTCTCAGGACCCAGTGATGCAGAGGGTGTGTAGCATTTTCCAGGAGACAAGGCAATATCCAGGTATTGCTAACACTATTCCTGACCCTAGAGAAGGTGCCAGTATACCCTCTGAATCCTCTTCTAGACTTATAGATCATACAGGTATCATGAATCTTTCTAATGAGCCCAGATAGTATGTTCATAAAAATATTTCAGTGAGTAAAAGGTGTAGGGCAACTGAGTGGTAGTCCTAGKGGTCTAAAAAAGCCCTGGGACAGGTTTCAGATGGGATTGCAGATTCTATCATTGGCTCTTACAGAGTTTAGGACCACATGAGAGGTGATGGCTTTGAGCAAAGAAGTACCAGTAAAGATTCCCAGAAAGTAATTGTCCATATTGTTCTTTCTCAGACAAAAGGATGAGTAGGAAATCCCAGTAAGATCATCTAGGATGTTGTCTATGTATAGTAGCATAGAAAGATGATACTGCTTAACTTATGATTAACCTCAGGTGGGCAACAGGCAATATAGAGGCAGTCGGACAGAAATAAGAAGGTATAAAAACAGAAATAGAAATAAAGCTCCTTATGTGGGCAATAGTGTCAAGACCAGTGACGTGCTACTACTGCCTCCATGAGACAGATAAATTCTACAGTCACAGAGGCTCAGTTAARAAAGAAAAGTTTTATGGGACTGCTTTTATCATACAGCTTTGAAGCATATGCATGGAAGGGATATCTGGTCTCTGGGATCAGACTAACGCTAATTTGAAATAAATCCCTTGATCTACAGCATGAATGCATCTAACTRCCTTGTTCTACTCCTTCATTCCCTGTTTTGCCACATTACCTGCTAATGTAGACTATGTTTTTCTGTTTCATAGGTGAAAACTATGTAAAAACTCGTGTTCTGCTGGATTCTGATGCTTGTTTCTGTTCATAAAGGTCAAAAGTTTGATGTGCAGAGTAATGAGGTGAGTGACCTTCTTCCAAGCTAGCAAAGTAAAGCCCAGAGGTATTTGAAGGAGGAAAAACAGCAGGGTAGGAATTGCCTTGAATCATGTTTTTCTCATCTTCACTTCCATCTGACCAGAAGCAAGGATTTATGTACAGAAAGGGTGATGAATATTGTCATATCCACTTTGCATCAGCTCCTAGTTTGGTTGCTGTCCCTAGCAGTGAAAGATGTAATGATGTACCAGTTAGCTGTGCTGAATGGTCAAGAATTAAACATCAGGACYGAAAACGGGTAGCTTATTAAGCTCTAGGATGTCTAAAGCAACAGGATTATAGTGATAGCAAACACATTTTTGTCCTCTGCTACCTACACAGCATAGTTAATTTGCACATACATAGTAACTCTGTTTCCCTAAAAGCCAGATTTACTGTCTTTGCACAGACAATGGTGTTACTTGAAAAATAGATCCAGCACTCCTTGGAAACACAGCTTTACTGTTCATGTAACACAGCTCACAAAGAACACGTGCTCATTCTCTGTTCTTGTCCTATTTCTTGCTTGGTTCTGCAAAGTATCCAGGAAAGAAGCTGGCTGCCTGCAGGCCCTGCTGCAAGTTTCCCAGACATGCTCTGTGTCTGAGAGCTCTTGATGATGCGAGGAATAAGCTGTGCATTATAAGAATAGCTCTGAAGACAAGAAAACCTTTCAGATAACGTCTTTTTTCTGTCTGTCAAATGAATGTGTTCCCATTATGGGCTGGGAAAAGCATCCATGTATATACTGAGCATCAAGCAGGAAAACAATCTTTTCTTCTCATCTAACTTTTTAAATAAGCTAATTTTTTTTTTTCAAGAATATTTTAGCCTTTTAGGAAACCATGGAGAAGTCACCTGCACAYAGGTTTCTGGTAACTTGAAAGTGCTGCTTAGGTTCCTCTATCACTTAGGCATGRCCAAAACATTACACTGGTATTTTTTATAGTCAGTTAAGAACATCCCATGAACAACTTCTTCATACACATTCTTCCTCAAGTCTTTATACTCTCAACTTCAGAGTTTTGTTTTGGATATCATCTTTAGCTCTTCACACATGTTTGAATTTCCTCATGGCAATTCACATAAAATCTCTCCCCAAATATTTACTAATTTCATTTTCCTCATGCAAAAAATCCTAAATGTTATATCAAACTTTGCTAAGAAATTTGCTCCAAAACTGAGGTCATGGATGAAATATTTCCATTTTAAGAATTAATTTTACAAATGGAATTTCTAAGGCCATGTCTTAACCTTATCTAATAATAATAACCTATAAATTGCTATCATTAATATTCACGTGAAACTTCAGTAACTTAAATTGTACTAGTGTGAGATGAGAATTTGGGCTACTAGCTTTAGTCCAACAAAATAAAGAATATTACAAAAATGGGTAATCCAATTGAAAGTTTCAAAGTATGTCTATGTCAGAACTATACTGGTTTACCCTTCTATGAAATTTTCTGTTTAAATATATAATCATTGTGGGAAAATATGATATTCTGCAGAATCTGGATCAAATTTGTGCTGTTTAAACACTGCATAAGAAAATATTTAATTCACTTATATTTGGAAAAATACTTTTATATAAGTATTTTATTTCCAAATATAATTGGAAAATTACTTTGGGACAGTAAGATGGATTGAGAATTGGCTGGATGGCAGAGCTCAGAGGGTGGTGAYAAATGGGRCCGAGTCCAGYTGGAGGCCTGTGGCCAGTGGTGTCYCCCAGGGATCAGTAATGGGCCTGGTGCTGTTCAACTTGTTCATCAATGACTTGGACAAGGGCACAGAGTGCACCCTGAGCAAGTTTGTGGATGGTACCGAGCTGGGTGGAGTGGCCGACACTCTGGAGGGCTGAACTGCMAWTCAGAGGGACCTGGACAGGCTGGAGAGTTGGGCAGAAAGGAACCTCATGAGGTTCAACAAGGACAAGYGCAGGGTCCCGCACCTGGGCAGGAATAACCCCAGGCACCAGTACAGATTAGGGGTTGACCTGCTGGAGAGCAGCTTCGCGGRGAGGGACCTGGGAGTCCTAGTTGACACCAATTTAACCATGAGGTAGCAGTGCCCTCRTGGCCAAGAAGGCCAATGGGATCCTGGCTGCATCAGGAGGAGCGTTGCCAGCAGGTGGAGGGAGGGGATCCTGCCCCTCTACTCAGCTCTGGTGAGGCCGCACCTGGAGTATTGGGGGCAGTTCTGGGCTCCCCAGTACAAGAGGGACGTGGAGCTTCTAGACAAGAAGCTTCTCTCTCATATGAGGAAAGACTAAGTGAGCTGGGCCTGTTTAGCCTGGAGAAGAGAAGGTTGAGAGGTGATCTGATCTTAGGTGTATTAGTACCTAAGGGAAGAATGTTGGGGCCAAAATAAGTACCTAAGGGAAGAATGATGGCGCCAAAATCTTCTCATTAGCAGTCACCAACAGGACAAGGGGTAATGGATACAAGTTGAAACACAGGAAGTTCCATCTCCAGGTGAGGAAGAGCTGCTTTCCTGTGAGGGTGACAGAGCCCTGGCACAGGCTGCCCAGGGAGGCTGTGGAGTCTCCTTCTCTGGAGTTCTTCAAAACCCGCTTGGATGCCGCCCTGTGCTCTGGGTGTCCCTGCTGGAGCAGGGAGTTGGACTAGATGATCTCTAGAGGTCCCTTCCAACCTCAACCAGTCTGTGATTCTGTGAAATACACCCCTTTTTTGTTTCTACAAACTAAATTACAACAAACACTAGAAATCTCCTAAACATGCCACTGGTGGCAGAAACACAGAAATATTACTGTTTAGGAAGCCAGTATTTATGAGTGAGATAAGGCAKTATTTCTTTTCAACCACTATATGCCTGTTGCATTTTCAGTCTGYGGAGGTGAAGATTCATGAGAATAACAAAACAAATTTGGAAGAACAATATTTTAAAACCTAAAAATAGATGTTACTTGATTGTTACTCTCTCAGCTTATTCAGTAATGTCTAAGTTAAAAAAAAGTATGACAAAAAGCTTTAGCTGTAAAACTATAAATAACAGTAAAAACAATATTACTAACTACTAAAACACTAGGAATCATCAAGTTTTGAATTAAATCAGTAATTGTAAGGAGGTACATTCTCAATTGAAGAGTTCTTATCTAATAAGACAAATTATGGTTTGAGACCTTAAGATTCAAAAGATGTGCAATATTTTTAGTTTATGATGACAGAGTTGAACTTATCAACAAACTATAAGATATACAACAATGTTTCATCATTCCTTGTGGGCTCTGAGAGGTCTCTGAGACTTTCAGTAAGCTGTTATGAAAAAAGCAAAGTTGGCTTATGTTAAAATTGCCATARTCCCAATTTGAGGGCACTGTAACTATTCCAACAGCTGTGCCTTCAAAAGAATAGGATTTTGAATAGGAAATTATGTGCTTTTCCATACGAGGACTCTTGAGGTGCTGAGTCATTTAAGTGAAGAAATGTGATGCACAGCTTCAGCTTTTGACTGCCTTTGTTTTGGTGCAACATTCTTGCATCAAAGCGACATTAGAAACCTGGTCCCTAAGACTGTTTTTTCTAACTCCACAGGGAAGCCTCTACAGACATCTTCACTGTTATTCAGTTCTTGCTTCAAGCCATTCTGTGTTACTTAATTATCTTTGGTTCAGAAAATGTCGATTCTTCTACGTAACTGCATAACCAACTTGTTCTCAATTGGTTTCAAGAATGTCTCTAGATCTTGATTCTGTCATCTTTTCTCATATTAATTATTTTTAAAAGCCTTTTCATAAGCACCAATTATTAAATGTAGATATAAATGAAAATTTGATACTTTAAAAAGCAATTCCATACTTTGAACAATTTAAAAAAAGAATTAAAAAAAAATATTGTTTTAAGAAGCAAGGAAAAATATTTAATCATCTAAGATTAAGATTTAAATATCTCATTTCAGTGATAGCAATTGCTGAAAAATCAGTAGATTCATAGGTAAACCTTAAGTATTTATTGTAATTCATCAAATATACTTTAATATACCCTACTACTTGTACCATTTAGCTCACTAGTCTAACAAGGTGTTTGGAAATTACTGCCCTTAATTATCTTTGGTGTACAGACTCTTCCAGTGTTCAGACTCATATTGTGCTATATAAGGACTGACTAGGAGAAGAAGATGCAGAAATAGTTTGCCCTATTCTCTGTCATAAGTGATCTAGAAGAACTTGTGTATAGGCTATGATGCATTTGGAAGGCTCATTCAAAGAAAAGTCCTTTAACTATTTTCATATTCTCCAGCATTATCAAAGGCTGCAAGGATTATTCTACACGTGCTTCACCCAAACACTAGAGCATTTGCACACTTCATATCAGGTTTTATTCCTGCCTCAATATCTGGCATTGAGTCAGTATCTGCGTCATGTGCGGCAGCCTCCTCACCCTTACAGGTGTCTATGTTCTTCCTTTGCTTTCTTTAGAAAGCTTCCCAAAATSGAGTTATAAGTTTTCATGCTCAATCAAGTATCTGTCTTGTTGACCTATTCAGATTTCTGTGTTTTGGAATGCTAGTAGAAACTTATTGGTATATTCTGGCATGCAAAACACAAGAATTGTTCATGAATATGACTGATTTTACAACCTGGAGTTTAAATCAGCTAGCACCACAAATCGATCATAAAAGTGACTGCAAGGTATTTCATCCACAGTTGAGAAGCAAAATTCACACACACAGCAATAAATCAAAYGTGGCACCTGTAGGAAATCCCCAAATCATACACGAGAGGCACGTATTCACTGTTTTATCCAAGACTTTTGAGAATTCTTACATATTGCTTGTTCTAAAGGGCAAAGCTCTCCCTGGCTAACTTCTATTTAAACAGAAATATCTGGGATTCATTGACAGCCTTCTTTACACATGTACAATGACAATTTATAATCAGATTGATCAGTCAAAAATAATTATAATAAATTATATTAAAAAAATTCAAATAACATATTTGAATCTCCTTTGGTTTATTTGTCAGCTACATCTATACAAAGTGGGTCCAATGTAACGACATAAATTTATATCAAATTTGCATATGTGTAAAAGAAGTCTACAAAAACAATAGAGTTTATCTCCATTCATGAAAAGGTTTTAAAATGAAAAAAAATGTACATGTTAATTCTCTCACTTGGACAGTAATAGAAACTATACCTTTGGGAGAATCTGGATTGCTTGGAGAATTCTCTGTCTGTGTCCAGAGTTAAGTATTCCTATTTCCAATAGATCCTGATCCTCCATTACGTTGCTTCCCTAAAAAAAGAAGGTAAAATAAAGATGAAAAATAACAGATGCTTAAATAGCCTGAAACAAGCCCTTCTGTTGTGTTTAAAAAAGAACATTTTGCTTAATGCACAGTAGCTGACAAGAATCATAAATTACTGATGATTGCACTGATTTCCACATTGTATGAAATGTGGAAGGCACTTGAACCCATGGACAATTACTTATGTTTCTGGCAGCCCTGCCACTGGGGAAGACACAGTTCTCACTCAAATCATATATCAGATGTGAAACCTTCAAACCTTCTTTCATTTGACTGAAACCAAGGACATGACTGTAGGAACACTCAAAACTCTTCATTTTTTTCCTTCTCTTTCTACCCCACTGGACTACACATTATGTTGATTTTTCTCCAGGCTCGGAGATACATAACACATAATAAGATCAGCTGAGTGGATGAGGATTACATTATTTAGTACCTTGTTAGTAAAAAGCTAAAGAGGCAAAGAGGTTAGGTAGTATCAACCCCATATAACCACTAAACCTCTGAATTTAACAGTGCAAGTGCTGTCCTAAATTTACCCTATCACTGCTCTTATCTCTCTGCTTGCGGGCAGGTCAGAGAATGCCTAATATACAAACAGCAGAAAAAGACCATCTGTTCAGACTAACAGTCCACAAAATATGCCTCCACAATTCAGTCCTCTATTCTTAGGAGCTGGTAGCAGCAGGAGATGACCTACAGCCACACAAATAAGAGGATAATATGAATCAGAAGGGATGATTCTGATATTCATACAAAGGGCGGGAAATACAGGTGGAAGTTCAAGAAGTCTGACACCACCAGCAATTTCAGCATTTGAAGGTTAAGGTATTTGATTACCTAGCAGTGAATACTGGGAATCAAAGAAGGCAGACCAGTAACTCACAAAGTGAATTGCAGCCAGGAATCAAATKAAGATGATTCAAACAGGCTGACAAACTCGTATCACTTTTTGGAATACCTCATTTCAGGGAAAAATGCTCAGCTTTCTTTTAATAGCTTCTAATCATGATAGGTGTAAAGAAAACCTGCAAAAAACAAATGAGCTCTAGGAATTCTTCCTTTGGAGACTGATGACATTAATTTGCTAAAACCAAGATTTTTTATTATTTGTATTCATCACCGTGAAATAGGTTTTATGTGAGCAAATCTACAAAAACTGCATCTCTACCTTTCCATTTAGCTTGCTGCCTCTGACTCAGTAGAGATCTTAAGCAGCAGAGAAATCAGAAGTAGATATGTGCATAACAGAACATGTTTAAATGGTTTATTGAGTCTGTGCCTAGTAATGTATACGAATTCTTTCTGAACATAAAAATCTCCCAGTTCCACTGTAACATGACTTTCTTTCAGATGGCACTGAAATAAGCAATGCTTCATCCTGTTCAGCTGCTAACTCTTCACTCTTTTCAGATGGACTGATTAGTTTACAGATGTACTCTTRAGGACTCTCAAGTAGTGCTTTGCAGTGTATCCTGCAAAATCTAAGGGAGGTCTTTTTAAGGCAATCATGGAAACTTTACAAAGCTATTACATTTAAAATTGTATTTCACAGTAAGTGCTATGATTTAAGACTACAAGACTGCAAATCATTTACTGAAAGAATTTGTGTGCAGCATTCAGAACAGAGGCAGGCAGAGCCTTGYTTTCTCAAGGGAGAATTTGTGCAGCCTTGTAGTTACGAGAGGATCACGTAGTAGAACAGTGCATGCAGCACAGACTGTACAAATAGGGATGAGGCAGTGTTAATGCCTCTTCATCTCCCTGGTAAGTGCATACATCATACCAYGTCCTCTTTACTTTCTTTCCCCAATTAAACAAACCTACAAGGAACTGTAAATTTCAGGGAGGACCTGGGGAAAAAAAATCTTCCATTTTGGGCTGCATTCTCCAGCTGCAAGAAATAGTTACTATAAATATGTTTAGACAAACTGAGCCAACTGAGATTCTGATCCAAACTAAGGGCTTCATGTTTTCATTCATTTTCATAAATGCACTTATTGTTTGCTTGCAACTATTGCTTTCACTTTGTTTAGCTCATTTTACAGATTTCACCTTTGATCTCTCCATTATGTTTACGAACAGTCATAGTATATTCATCACAGAGCTTCTATGGGTGTCAACAACTTTGGCAYCCACCTTCAAATGTTGTAATGTTTAAAGCCAATTCAACAAACAATTAGGCATGGGAAACATCCCATTTTTATTTTTTTTTCTCAAAAAGCTGCTGCTTTTGAGGCAGTATCACTTTGCTAATGCCTTACTACTGCTTTTTTCATAAATATTGGCTCATAATTTTGCTTCTTTGAAGATGATTATTACRTTTTTAAAAGTATGTAAAGGCTACATGATAAAACATTTAGAACCYAGGAAAGTCTAGAATTCACATTGCATTCTTGTCCCCACTTGGAGAAGGCAAGAACCTGTTCTTTCCATGTGCTGAGATGTCACAGGCTTTCCTGCATGTCACCATCAGTGTCCAAGGAAGCAGCCACTCATGCCTCCTTCAAAGCAGACTTAGTGCTACCTCCTGCTGTGGAACTATACAGGCTTTTCATCTTTCCCTTAGAGCAAACCAGGGAACTTCAACTACTCAGTCTAACTTCTTAACCTAGTAGAGATAGCAGAGGAAAGTTTGGGAACAAGCTTGCGTGGAGGCAGAAACAGTCCTTCTTGTTCCTTTCTCTCTGGTTTCTGCTTCCATCCTCTGCCAATTCCATTCTGATTCTCATTTTGCCTGATTTACCTCCTTCTCCTCCACTGCCTCCCACATTGAGAGTGAGGAAAGCCTCATTTCCTTCTTTTCTGCCATGGCAGAGCAGAGGAAACAGGAGGAATTGTCTCYTTGCATTCAGTTCCTGTGCGCACACATTTGTTGTAAATTGGGTCAAATTTTAACCCAATTAACTTTACAGAGATGACATGGTAAATGTACTTAGAATGAATATAAACACAAGAATTCTTTTCCTCATAATTTCAGTCTTGAAAGTAGCTGATTTATATTAGTGGATACATTCACCAAAAAGAAATTATTCTAGGAAACACCTGGGGCATTTCAGCCCAAAGATTTAACTTTGATTTGCTTACATACAACAGAAAACAGGATTGTATAACAGAGAATATGGGACAAAAATCACTACTGAGATTATTATGCTATTATATAACAAAAATATAAGAGGCTTAGTTAGATTACAGCTTTCTTAAGTATATRAGGAAAAGTTTGGAGTAAAACTTCTCAAAGTTAAAGAAGGAAAAGAATGTCAAAACTACTTGTGCAAGGACAGACTGAGAAGTTGGGAAAGATCAGATTCTCCCAGGACTTTGGAGCCCTGAATGTTTCTCTATAGTATAATGCTTTTTTTCCCCCACAAATACATACAGAAAACTAGTCTTCTGAATAGGTAATGGTTTCATAGAAGAATTGAACTCAAGATTGGTTAAAAAAAAAAAAAAAAAACTCTCAAAGCAGGAGCATGAGGGACATGGAAAAAAAAACACTTTTTTTCCCCAGAATCTAAGATAGTGCCTATAAATAAGTTCAGAGCAGAAGACATGATATACCATGAAAAAGAGAAAAGAGCATTGGCATTAATTTGAAATATTCCACATAAAATCACTTCCGGCACTCTCCAGCTAAAGTTAACTTAGCCTCTCTAAAAAAAAAAATTTATACCAGACTCCAAATATATCTAGGAATGTATCTTTACTTTTATACCTTATAAATAATCTTTATAAAACAATCTGAACTACTTCATATGTATAGCAACAAAAACAATACCTTTATTAGAAATAATTAATTTGAATACATTGAACTGCTGAAAGATCTTCTAAAATCCAGTCAAATCAAAAGGCTCATAAACATGTAGACAACTTCACTTAACATCAACATGGAACAAGTTTCAAGATTCTTTAAAAAAGAGGCCAACATGCATTCTATATCCTTTTGGAACAGAACCTTGGAAAATCTGTCCCTGAAGATATTAAAATGTGGTGAATGGAAGAACATTTTAGGATGGCAGACATGAGTGCATATTCACTCCCTTTTGTACCTGCATCTCTAATCTTCCTTCCTATATTATCTCTGCAGAGACCTGGGGTGAAAAAAAAATCATTTGTCGATTTCTATCATCTGAGTAAACTAGAAATAGTAAATGCAAAAGTCTCAAAATAGCTGCTAGATCTGAACAGTAAACAATTACTGGGGAGAGGTTTCTTAGGTTTTYGTTCTAAACAAAGCTCTGGACCAAAAAAATAAAAGCTTGGTGAGGAGTTAACTGCATATAAATCATTTAGTGAAAAGTGAGTAAAAACTGAATGAAAAATAAGAGAAAGAATGCCTTTTTTTTTTTTCTCCATTATGAAAGATGGTTTCATAAGGAATACAAGATATAAGTGAGTTCTGACTGTGGACTACATAAACTTTTTTGTGCTCAACTATGCCAGCTGGAGGAGAAAAAAGAGTGAATCTGGTACCTAAAGCCTTATAGGATATATAAGAGCTTCTTCTCACCAGAGTAAATTCACTTGCTGTGCAGACATTATCAAGACCAAGTTCAGTGGCCATGTAGAGTACTGCAGGCTGCAGTGGAGGCTTCCATGCCTCRGGAGCTCTGCATTAGCCTTTTCGCCCTCCCAGCCTCCCATGTAGGAGCCTCCCAGCAGGAATCTGCTGGACCATCATCAGATTGGACTATGAAAGATCAGAACAGGTGGGACATAACATTGGGTTGAATCATAGTGAACATACAGCAGAAAAGGCCTAGTGAGTGTTTGGAGGGCCTTGCAAGTGTACAGCAAATATTTCCAGCAATTTGTGTTGCATTGAATCTTACTCTAACTACCTGCAATTGAAACCTTAGGATCAAATTCAGCTGGGATAGGAATGGAGTTGGAGTAACAGGCCTCATATTCAAGTTGCCAAGGTAGCTAGAAATGAGACTTTGTGTGGATGGAAAAAAGGAGAACATGCAAGGCAAAACTTAGCTGGGGTATCATTTCCTCCACTCAGTAAGAGAGATGGGAGCATGCATGATAAGTGATCAGAAAACTGAGACCAGTTACACCAAAGAAATCTATTCCTTCTCTCTCCTTTGCACTCCAAACACATATAACATGAAGGAAGCAYGGAAGGAAACAGGTCTGACGCCAATAGGAATAAGGCAAGTTATGGTATATATCCTCCAAAGCTCCTTTAAAATAGACCTTTCCTCATCCCATATTGCTTTGCTTCCCACACACCTAATCCTACTCTCATTTCAAAATTAGAATAGTTGAGGTCAATCTTCAAAGCTGCGCTTTGTCTGGGAACAACAGTTGAGGATGCACTGAATAACTAGAACATTTGTTTTTGGTTGTCTAAATCACTTGCTACAAGCTTTATGAATTTTCATCCCAACATAGCACTTCCACAAAGTAAATGATACTATTCCTTAGAGATTTGCAAGAAATAAGTAGTGAAAGGCAGTTTTCAAAAATGAAAATTGCTTCTTATTAGTTCAAAAATTTCAGGCAATGTTTCACACATTTCATTTCCAAATGAGAACTGGCAAACAACCAGAATTTAGCAAGCTTCAGTGCGAGTGAAAAGGTTGCCTCTCACTAGCATTGCCACAGTTAGCACAAAAACAAGATCTGTAAGAATGATTACTGAGTGAAATGTTAACTTGTACTTTAAGGCTAAAAAGATTTATCAGATTCCTGGAGGAACTTCAGAAATTGCTATATCACCTACAAATCTGACAAGACTATATTAGAAAAATATATTAGAAACTAGAACTATATTAGAAAAAGCCCCTGCAGAACTATGAAATTTTGCCATAGGGAACAGACATTCATTGCCTTTAAAATACTAGAATGAATGGACCAAGCATGTTGCAAAATAATCATCTGATAACCTTCTAAACTTATTTTGCCTTTAATCTACCAGTACTGATATCCATCCTGAGTCTTCAGCTTATTGCATTTTTTGTCTCTATATTTACAACATTCTTACCAATTAAAACAACTGCAAAAACACCAAATGGAAGATTTTAAGAAAATTTTCTGTTACCATCATTTCTTATGAAAGTAATTATAAATTACTATCAAACTATTAACTRAAGAAAAGAGCCATTTCACTCATAGGTAAGAATAATGGAGARCAACACAAAGCAGTTAAGGTTCCACTCAGGGAATCTGGCACCTAATTTGAAACATCTGCATTAAGACAGAATATGACATAAGTGGGGGGTCAGTTTAAAGGGAAAATGAGTCTTAACAGACTCTGAGTCCCACTCTACSAGTGTTTTAAAGATCTGTCTCTAGCTCTCCCTCAAATCCTCCACCAAGAAGCCTGAAGCAACCAGTACCAACGAAAGTCTTTCAAATGTTGATATTTTAATGAACATATAATCACAGATCTTTCACACAACAGTAATAGTTAATTAAAGCATAGCAACAATTAAACAATGCTGAAAGCTAGGACATGGATTCTTGTAAGAAGACTTTCTGCTATTTTTATCCGCTCTTTCTTGTACCACTGATTCATTACAACCAACACTATCGTCACATGCAAATTCGCTGTATAGATAAAGTGCCAATTGAAAAAAAATTACCTCTGGTGTCCCAGTTGGCCCACTTAATTACCTACATTGCTGACCCAGCTCTGCCTTATGTAGCCATAATAATTCAATACAATAATTATCAATATCTAYCTAAATTACATTCTCACATCTTGAATGTATATTTTGAGGCTAATTTTGCTTCATTTAAATAATGAAAATTTTGAAGAGTCTATAGATCACTTGGAATAAATACTTGTTAGCTTGGATGCTATATTTCTCAAAGGACYCATTTTAAAATCAATATTACTACAAGATAATTAACAGATTCAAATTCACAAGGAACCATTCCTTTCTCCAGTGGAAATATGTCAGTTTAGGTGAGTGAGGGAAGGGGCAAACACTTTATTTTTCAGATGTAACAAAAATGCTGTATATTTGCATTGCTTCTAATGTGGAATTCTATTTAACTATAGTGCTAATACCAATATTTTTGTAGTAAATGCAAAATCTCTGTTCAAATCCTGGAAAGTCTCACAGAGTAAATGCACATRTTTCAAATTTCTATCAAGAATTTCCTTTCTCATATTTTTCTAAAAAGTGATCCAAGCAAATCAGCTTGGAGTTTGAAAAATGCAGGGCCAAAGACTTAGACTGTAAAATTCTGGACAGGATGCACATCTTAAGAATAGCTAATTCACCTCCAAATTCTGTGAAGTAGCAACAAGGAAAACAAGGATAAGTGCATTAATGCACTTTCTCCCTAAAGTCAAAACTGTGATCTTGGAAGCCCTTGTTTAGTTTCTCCCTAGCTAACTTCCATTTACACCCTCTTTTTTTTAACCTTTTAGGTGAAAACAGATTGAGCATCTTGGAAACTACGTCAAACCTTGCGTTAGAATGAATCTAGAAACTAGGCTCTCCTCCACTTTGGTACCAGGAGAGCTTGATCCGGGATGCATTTGCAGAGCCTGCCTAAGGGCAGAACCACAGGAGCATGACACAAATTGATAACTGGTCTTTAAAAAAAAAAAATAAGGAGAAAGAATTGTTTTATCTCTGTTTTTCATACCACAGGCATCAGAGCACCGATTAAAGAGGTGGGAGACCAGATTCATATCCCTTTCTCAAATTTAGATTTTTGATTTCCAAAAAAGAGAACAAGCTATGCAAGAACTGATAGGGAAGAATGCTCTGGGATTAGGAAGGAATCCTTCACAATGTCTGTTGAAACTAAACTTCCAGCATGGATTCACCAAGGGGAAATCCTGCKTGWYTAACCTGATCAYCTYYTAYGAAGGAATATCTAGCTGGATAGATGAGGGCAGAGCGGTGGATGTCATCTATCTGGATTTGAGCAAGGCTTTTGACACTGTCCCTCACAGCATCCTCCTGGGCA
>NW_020454272.1:1252588-1318308 GCF_003342845.1 Nothoprocta perdicaria
CTTTGGAGATCTTTAAAACCCGCTTGGATGCAGCCCTGTGCCACGTGCTCTAGGTGACCCTGCGTGAGCAGGGGGGTTGGACTCGATGACCTCTGAGGTCCCTTCCAACCTTCGGCATTCRGCATTCTATGATTCTAAATAACCGTGAAATTAAGTTAAAAGCTAGAAAATGTAGAAAGGAACGTTAGCTAGAGAAAATTTTCCTATAGTCCAGTGACAATGGAGTGTGGTAAGGTGTGGTAAGTCAACATTCCAGTGCTGTTGAAAAAATTTTCCTGATTTATATCCAGTGACCACCACATACCAAAAAGAAGCTTAAATTCAGGACCATTACCTTGAAATCAGCATCCTAACTTCTAAGATACAGAGTAATACTTTTAGTGCATTTGTTGTGTGTATTTGGAAGGAAAATAGTAGCTGTCAGTATCCAAAGGGACAAGGTGGATGTTGAGCTCCAAGTTGCTCAGCTGTATGGCAATTCCAGCCCCTGGATGATGTCTAATGCAGGGCTGCAAGAGGGACACAAATCTTTCAGCTATAACTCCTGCTTTGGAATATCTTACTGACTTCCCCTCCTTAGCATCGAAAATACTGTTTTTAAGTGCCTTTTCCTTCCTACTGATTTTGGTATTTGGTCACTTATTCAAACGGAAGGATCCCAATCCCCGAGTTAGGAATTTAAAACTCAAGAGCAGCACTGTGCACCACAGCTGCACTTCATTACATTTTTAATACAGTCTTAGGTTCCTGACAGCTATTTGAACTCTAATCTGTGCACTGGAAAATGCAGCCGCTGCCTAACTTCCAGGTGCTGAAGTCCTTTTCTGCAGCTAGATGCCAGTAACTGGAGGCTATTAGCTTAATATGCTCGTTTGTTTAGTGTTTTACTATGAGACATCTTTCACAAATGAAGTAACGAAATGTTTCCTTTGAATCCCTTTAGGTTGAGACCCATTTTAATTCATTTTAAAGATTTTGTTGATGTCAAGGCAGACAGAATGAGATATTGTCTCCTCTTGTATGCAAAAGAGGTTTCTGTTACATGTGATTTTTGCCACACAAACTGTTATGATTTATTTTCACAGTGTGTGCAAAGATGCCACAAACCAAGTCCCTGAAGCCCAGGAGGAAAAAAAATGGAGTCTCCATTCTCCTCATGCGCTTTCTAAAAATATAAGAATATCTGATTAAGGGTTGACAATTTTCTTTTCTTCCTTTGCTTGCTCTTGTAATTCATTTCACAGGGTAAGTGGGCTGTGTTTTTCTCTGATTCTTTCCACTTCAGCAGCTGGGTGGCTCACTTTGCAGGCCCACTCTTGTTCCCTTGGCAACCAGGAGATCGCTGTAACAGGATCCCATGTGCTTTATGTCAATACCCGGGGCTATTGTTCTTTGATAATAATCRGGCAAACACGGTTCCACACTGTGAGAAAAGGAGATTAAGCATCGTCCAACTGGACGGCCATCTCCCATGACAAGTCTGGGCTTACYTGGGCTAGCAGTATGTTAGGGATCATGTTACATGACATGTGGAGAGTTCACGAAGGACAGATTTGTGTCATGTAAGATATTTTCAGTACTGACCAGACACCATTCTTCAAAACATGGTGCAAAACCAAAATTTTAGCTCTCAAGAATCCTGAATGTGCCTATCCATGGTGCAATCAAAGATCTTGCTTACTCACTGGCAAGGTGTCTCCCCTTAGCGGTCAGTGCTGAATGACCAGAATAGCAAAATATATATATATTTAAAAAAAAGTCTTAAGTAATTTTTTCTTCTCTTATCAATGGCATAATTTAACATTAAGCATATGGATATTTAGACAGACTAGATATATTACAGGCAGACCCAACCTTATGAAGTACCAACCCACCATAGACTTGGACTAATGTACAAGGTTCAACTGCTCTCCAGCACTTGGAGGAAGCTGCTTTTCCATTTCGTTTCTGTGCTTCAGGAAATCATCCTTGCACTGCAAAACTTATTTCTTGTATGTTGCAGAGAGGACCGGAGCCATGGCCTAGTTTTCTTCCAAATGAACTTTGGGATGATATATTCTGCAAGCATCAAAATAAGAGTAATTCCTGCAGAAAATGCATTGTGACAAAAGGTCCAGACTTGTAGAGTGCATGGAAGAAAGGACATTTTTTTATCTCTCYGTGAAAGGGATTTTTCACTGCCTGCCCTGTACTAATCCCTAAAATACTCAAGCAAGCTAACACTGAGCAATGATTCCAAGGAATGAGGGAAAACGCTTCCACTTAGACTCAGTCTGTTGAAAGTCAAAGTTCTCAGTTTCAGATTTGGAAAATTGCTGTGTCACCAGGCATAAGTAGGCAGTGCATTCTGGAGTCATCTATTGGTTACTRCATTTATTATTTCTTTGTTAACCCATGACAACATATGTTGCATTATGTTAATCAATATCATTTCAAGAAGTACCATCTAGCTATGTCACTAATAACATGGTAGCTTTTACCTAAAACCTATAATGAACTGTGTAGCTATTGTCTGGATTAATACATTATTTCAGTCATCAAATGAGTTTGTTGGCAATCTTTAAATACCTTGCTATAGAACAATGACATTTAAAATTCTGAAATGTAAAAATAAGAAACAGACAAATACAAAATTAAATTTCTGGTTGTGTGCATATCCAGGAGTCTTATTTCTCCCTTTTCTATTCCCTTCTGCCATTCATATCTACTTTTTCTCCTTGCATTACCTATTCCCAATATACATATTATTTTCAGATATATATCGATTACTGTAGCCTTCCTTTATATTTACTTTGCCCCCTTTATTTACCTATTTTCCACTTCTTTACAAATATTCTACTGTTGTTTATCAGAGATATAACACCAAGTTCTGTCTTCTACCCATATCTGAGTAGCTGGAAATGACAAATGACAAATACTTAAGTGATTAGTCACTGAACATGACATTTTTATAACAATCTATAAATAATTTATGYATATATAATGGCAGACATAATCTTTTATAATCAGCAAATACAGGAAAAAAAGCCRTCCAATTCAAGAATTGTGTTCTCAGTAATCAAACTATGCATCCCATTAACCTACCTCCAGCCAAATCTACTATTAGATTTGAAAGTTAATTACATATACTAATTGATCTTATACACACAGTCCTAGCATCATGATAGGTCCCACTGAAGTCCCTTTGAAGTTTTCCTCTTGCCAAGCAAATGGAGTTTGGTTTCAAGAACTTTACGCAGAAAGAGAAGCTTATGCTGTTATTTATTTAGGTCCCATAGACTTATTTTCCTAAAAATACGAGGAAACATGCTCAAAATTCATGAGGGGACAGCCTAATATATTCTTAGGGTATTATTACCTACATGCAGGCTGATTTAGTCCCAGAATATTACAGACGAGTTCTACAGCATTGCCACATAGCTGATTTTCCAAGTATGCACATTGGCATATCACCTACTTCACATCACTGTTAAAAASAGGCAGTTTAAGATTCTGGTATTTCATTTCCTTCAATCATAGGGAAACCTTCATGCAAAGTCAGTCTCATTGGCACCATCCTCCACAGTGCTACTCTACTGAGCTTTTCCATCAATCCATTTCCTACAGAAGGGTACTAAGTTTGACAATTAACCTTCAGGACTTTCTATTCAAATTCAAGCAAGTTTCCTTAGTGACATTTTACCGACTTCTTTTGGAGCAAGGTTTTTTCTGATTTAACTTTTCTTTGCAATAAAGAAGTGTTCCTAATAGTTGTGAAGAACACTTTTAAGACACACTGGGCTTTTCTGCCTCTAATATCAAGTTCAAAAGAGATCAGTGATATCAACTGATCAGATAATACAAGTATGTGATCTGGATTTAGTAGCACAAAATTATGGAATACAATTATGGAAGACAATTCTACATTTCAGTGCACTTCCTCAAAAAAGAAGGTTACAACTATGAATATGAAGGACAAAAAAATAAAACTCATCCCCACTACAAACTAAAGTAATGTTGCAAAGTCACAGGGCTACAAATACCAGAATGAAGACTGATCAAAACTGATTTATCCCTGCTTCCAAAACAGGATAAATGTGATATTATACATACTATGTAATTGTATTTTCAAGTACTCCATAAATTCCTTCCAAAGTGAAGGAATATGAAATAAGTATGAAATAACTTGGCATTTATTTTTGTAGCCTTTTTTCATTCTCTGTGTGGGTCCTTGCCTTATATATAGCTTGTCATTGAAAGCCTCACCAGAAAAAAATGACTCATTTTCTTGTCACATTTTTTTTTACATTTTTTGGAATAATACTTGGACAGCTCTGAAGCAGAAGCCTTACTGCTTCTTCCCTTGGATATGGATTTCAAAGAGTTTTCAGTACAACAGTTCTGTCAAGAAAAGTTGTCTCAATTTGTACCTAACTGTTCAAATAAACCAGAAGCCTGATAAACTCTGAAGAGTAAAACTATCTGAATAATATGATACTACAAAAAAAAAAAAAAAAATGGGGATCATGTCCAGTTTTCTGCAAGAAGTCATTTTAAGCACCACCAAAAACACTAGCTCTCATTCAGCATCAGTTCTCTTGGGCCAGAGCTGTCACCTAAAGAGTGATAAAAATGTCTCTGTGATGCCAATGCACTCTGCCTGTTCGCACATCTAAAAGCTTTCAAAGATTTGTCAGTCAAATCTTATTTTCAGGACTTTAAGTCAGTAAAATAAGTGTGAAGAACTCTTCCTCCTTTCTGTTTCCCTTTCCTTCCTTCCTTCCTTCCTTCCTTCCTTCCTTCCTTCCTTCCTTCCTTCCTTCCTTCCTTCCTTCCTTCTTCCTTCCTTCCTCCCTGTCTTCCCTCCCTGTCTTCCCTCGCCTTTCTTCCCTTCCTTCCCCCTTTCCATTTTTTGTATTATTCTCTTCCTCAAACCTGCACTGAAAAACACAGGAGACCAGTTTTCGCTTTGAAGAATAGGAGACAAGGATTTGGAGAAAGAGACACATGGTCATTTCCATTGAAAGAAAAGTGAAAAATAGGAGATAGGGAGCACAAGAAGGGTTTGGCAGCAGGGATACTGTGGCAGGGAGAGAGCTCAGAAATGGAGGTGCATTTTGGTGAAAAGGGCCAGATAGAGAGAATTYATGAAATAAAGAGGAAGGAAGAATAGTACCTAGGTAACTCCGAGAGCTAAAGGGGAATTAATTCATTTTGCCATGAGTTTGACTTATAGAAGGAATGAAGTGCATGTTATTGTACTTCATATATAAGTGAAGTTTAAAGATATTTCAAGTTAAATATGACTAGGGCATAAAGTTAAATATGATGAGGGCATACATGAAAACATTCCCGATCCATTTTGTTTGGGTCCTAGAAACATTAATAAGAATTAAATACTTGTTTTCACAGAATATTTTTACCTGGAATCCCATAATTTTCACTGAATTAATTCAGAACTTTAATGAAGTTACTAAATGAGGTGATATGACTCAGGTGATCAAATCAGACTCCAAACTAAGAAAGTGGCTTATGATTACAGTTAGAAACCAGCAGATTTTCAAGGCCACTGAATTAATTGACCACAAAGAGCTTTTAATATTCATATATTTCTATCCTGGATCCTCCGGGCAGCAATATGAGATGGATAATGAAGGGTACATAGAAATGTTTTCCCCAAAGTCATACTCCAAATCATGGATTGATCCCAGAACAGACCTACTGTCCTACACATTCTCCACAGACCACTTCTCTATCTCATCCACCAGGAAGTTTTTGCTTTATTCTTCTCATGAATTGCCATTTATTTCTGTTCCTGAATGAAAGGAATCATATTAAGAAAATATATATATACATGAAGCAAGATGCTATGATAGATGTAGTTAAAGACAGAGAAAAATAAAATCATGCAAACAAGGACAATAAAATTTGCTGACAAAAGGACTCATACTGCAGGGAATCAAAGATTTGTTTGTATACGAGTTCTTTGGCATAACTGTCTACTCTTGTTGCATAAAGTTATTTTTCTTGTCAGAAAGTGAAAGTCTACTATATCTGAAGGCAATAAAACAAGTAGGTAAAAATTAGAACAAGAAATAAAAGGTTCATGGACAGAATAGACACATTTCCAAACTCCAAGAGAGTCGACAAATGAAGTAACTTATATTGTCAATTTATAATTCYTTTCTGGCAATAAGAAGGATGCCTAGGGAGTTCAGAGAAGCTAACAGAACTATAATATTCATGCTATCTTTAAAAATGGATCAAGGCTAAAAACGAACTCAGTATTGTGCAATCTTTTATCCTAATGTGGCATAGCAGCGAAGAACTATTATTTCCTTAGAAAAGATATCTTAACTTAAAGAAGTGAGCTTTCTATGTGATTAAAATGTTTGAGGAAGTATTGAAAAAGCTGCTAAATAGTGTGGTTACTGAAGAATAGAAACAATAACTTAAGAAATTGTTAGAGCTGCAACCCACTGCTCAAGTGTTTTTAGTCTGATTTACAACATTTCGGTGACTTAGATATAGACTTTCCCCCCACTTTATTATGGAGGGAAGTCAAGTTTTAACTGTCTCATGGCATGTTAGCTAGGCTTTCAAAGAAAATACTCTTTGGGATTTACACTAAAAAGGTTATCTATTTGATAGGTATTTATCCAGGATGTTTGTACTCATGCTATTTCAAAACTTGCATCGTATTTAGCCTTAGAATCAAAAAATGGTTAAAGGATCATTATCTATTCAAGGACTTTTCAAGCAAATATAAAACTTCTCGCAAATCTGGCCCATTGATGTTGCCATCAATAAATGCAAAATCACTCAGTTTACTGTATAAAATAACACTCATAAAAGTCTGAAACATGTGATTTTGAGTAAGTCACAAGTTGTATGTACAACAACATGATGTGTTTATCACTGATTGCAGGAAGAACAGTCTAAAACAAATGCAGTTTATAGTTCATCAGAGATTTTATCACATCTGCATGGTAAGCATATGTGAGCATAATGAAGGATGGTAAACAATATAGAAAGCACTATGTCAGGTAGAGAATAAAAAATGTGAAATGTTTCAGGTGATGTTTTAAAAGTCTGCAAAGTTAAATTATTTGGAGAATAAAGTAGCATTTGTACTATTTGTTTTCTTGAAAATATATTTTCATAAGGAGTGGACTAAGAAAAAGAGCAGACAACAGATGTGAATTCCTTTTTTTGATCTTGTGTTCATGATGAATACAGGTTTGCTGTTATTTCAAGCAATTATGCTTATGTGGCAGAAAATCACAGTAAAGACCAGGCAGTTTGTTTTACCCTCACTGGGATATTACCCTACTTTTTTCCCCATTGAAAGTAGAGAGCATCACATTCTTAAGAACTCAAAATGTGTTTAGACTCATGCAGAACACTCAGAACAAAAATTTTAGGGCTGACCTCCCATGCAGAGTGTTCCTTGTCTGAAAAATCATGATAAAAGTTCTTCTAGCTGAATACATTATTTTTTTGTTGTCTGAAACAAATTATCTTCTCAAGTGTTGTCCTTTTATGTTATCTAGCTCTTCATTTCCCAATTTTAAGATGCAAATGTTACTTTGAGAAACTGGGAGAATATTTGGACGTATAAATCCTTCAGAGTGATAACATAATCCCAKTGTTCCAGATGAAGAATGCTAGACAATTGTAAATCACTGCTGAATTAGATGAGAAGGCATTAACCATTGGGCTAAGGTTGTAAAATCATTATGTAGAAACGGAAACATTTAAAATAAATTTTATTTTTAATAGATAGCTCTTTGAAATATGCGCTTGTACATACTCAAATGTCAGCGCACTGAATGAAGGGGGCAATCTCAGAGAAAAAAATATCAGTGGAAAATCCTGTAATCATAAGACATATGAATGAGAGGAGTAAACTGATGGTGCACAGGTACTGCACTTTTGGTTTATTTCTGAACTCTGAAAATTTCACCTTGGTAATATAGTGTATGTGTGTGTGTGTGTGTGTGTGTGTGTGTGTGTGTGTGTGTGTGTGTGTGGTGTGAACAGGCAGAATGGAGAGCATGTTCACACAGGTGTCACTGGCTTAATTTCTTTTCTCAGTAAAAGAAAATCATCTTCAAGACTGATGCCAGAGACTTAGTTCTTTCAAAATGCATGGGCATAAGGTAGAGGAGAGGGGAAAGAAAGGATGTGTTTCCAATGTGTTGGAAAACTGACGATCTCTAAATTAAAGTATAAAAAGTTTGTGTGCCTTATAAATGTAGATAGAGTCAGGCAATATTTCTACCAGCAATGTCTTGCCTGTGTGGCAATTCTGGTATTCCACAGAAGACTTTTAAAAGTTGGTTGTAGTTATATTAGCAAAATCGTAAGTTGTTTCTCTTGTTGAAATTTTAATTATTTTTCTTGGAAGGTAAACTTCTCATCTACTTCATGAAGGACATACTGCCTTGTGCAATATAATATTTCTTTCTCTGGTTTCCCAATAAATATTYTGTTCTCCTTCCAGCTGCACAATTGCTTCATTCTTCCTTCTTCTCCTCTCATCACATCCCATTGCCACATTCTAGTAATTTCCCATTTCCTCCTGACCAGGCTCAGTACAGATGACAATAACTATTGTTGATAACATCACCATCAATTTCCTGCTTGAATAAAGCATTCCTTGTACCAGTGAAAGGATGGAGACAAACAGATCAGGATGTTGGTAAACTATACACAGGATGAATTCTGTGATCTGGAATACATATTGGTACTATATATACTTTATTTGCATGTTATTATTCCTTTACTAATTGATTCATTCAACAAGAATTCTTAGATAGAATCATTAAAGTAGCAGGTATTTCAGAATCACACAGGMAAGCTAAGGTTGGAAGAGACCTCTAGAGATCCTCTAGTCCAACCTTCCTGCGCCAGCAGRGACACCCAGAGCACGGGGCACAGAGTGGCATCCAGGCGGGTTTGGAAGACCTCCAGAGAAGGAGACTCCACAACCTYCCTGGGCAGCCTGTGCCAGGACTCTGTCACCCTCACAGGGAAGAAGTTCCTCCTCACATGCAGGTGGAGCTGCCTGTGTTTCAACTTACACCCATTACCCCTTGTCCTGTCACTGGCCACCACTGAGAAGATCTTGGCCCCTTCCTCCTACATTCCCTCTTCATGTTAATACATATTAATCAGATCCCCTCTCAGCCTTCTCTTCTCCAGGGAAAAAAGGCCCAACTCAGTCAGTCTCTCYTCATACAAGAGATGTTCCAGTCCCTTAATCATCTTGGTTGCCCTCTGCTGGACCCTCTCTAGAAGCTCCACGTCCCTCTTATACTGGAGAGCCCAGTTCTCATTTCAGTTTTCTTAACAAATATCACATAATTCAGACCATTTATTTAATTTAGTTAACTAAGTATTCTTTTGTCTGCTTGTAGTACAAGTTTTCTCTCTCTATTGCTCTAAGTGGTCTCTAATATCTAAGTGGTCTTCCCTAACACTCACTCTGTTTCACTAATTCTTGTACTTTGTCCTTTATGCTAAAGCTAAAATGACTCTTTTCATGAGTTCTAGCAATGGGCATAATGCTTTTAATGTTCCTTTTAACTATAGGACATTTAAAAAAAAGAATTAATTTTACTTGCTATGTCATTTTATCTATTTTTTTTCCATTTTGTATTTTACTTATTTGCCTAACCTCTTGTGATTTATCTTTTATCTCTTTTCTGTACTTTAAATAGTTTCTCTTTGCTTGAATTTGCATAAATACCTGTAACTACCTGAGCTTTTTTTACATCATTTAACCTTCTTTTATAAAGGATAATGTGTTCAAGAATCTTATATTTATTTTCATCTAGTAGCCATTTTTATTTCTGTTAGTATTCATTAATCACTGTGAGGGTGACAAAGCACTGGAACAGGCTGCCCAGAGAGGTTGTGGAGTCTCCTTCTTTGGAGATCTTTAAAACCCGCTTGGATGCAGCCCTGTGCCACGTGCTCTAGGCGCCCCTGCGTGAGGAGGGGGGTTGGACTCGATGACCTCTGAGGTCCCTTCCAACCTTCGGCATTCTATGATTCTATGATTCTATGAATCTTTCCCTGATAACTCCTTTGATATCCTAAAATGTAATTATCTGTAATCAAGCTCCTCTGTACTGCTGTCTCCTTCAAACATTTTTCTAATGTAGTCAGGGAAATTTGTCATTGTTTGAGAYTAATTTACCTATCGGTCCAGGTTCCAACCATATTCGGCAATATTGTTCTTAAACAATAATCCACAAAACTGTATATTTTGTTCCTTTATACTTTCTTGCTTTGTACAATTTCTTGTTGTATGAAGAAGTATCTCTATATGAGATAAGTTAGAATAAGCTATAATTTTTTTTTTTTTNAGAGATTTCTTTTTCTTATCTATAATGTAAATATAACTATAAACTTACTGTCCTTTAAATCTCCTTTTTTTTTTTTTTACTTTTTATGTACTCTCTCAGACTTCTCCCTTACTTTTTTGGCTCTGTTCTACCGTAATGATATTTCATTGTCATGTTTTCCACATCTTTGCTAAGTTAGGAAGTACAGCATTATAAACATCATTCTATTTACAAACATTTTCAATTCTTGGAGTTTTGCTATTGTCAAAATCACCTGGGAGGTTTTGACCTTAAMTAAATACATAGCAAAGTCTTGTTTTGGCATGATATCTCTTATTTTCAGAGTTATTGAAAGTCATACTTTATTATATCATATTTAGAGTTTTCATCTGTTTTATCAAGCTAATTTCAATTTAAAAAAAATCTACTAGCGATACATAAACACGTATAATACAAAAACTTGTATTCAGGGCCAATAGCAAATTTCTTACACATGTAGTCTCAGAATAGTCTTTTTAGGATTTATGAGTGTTTGCAAAGTGCCTGTATCTGCACCAGGTGTGCTTTTAGCTCAAGCATAACAATGATATTTTATTAAAACAGATGGGGCCAACTTCAGCCTTCAGATGCCATACCCACACTGATATGTACCATGAAATAATTTCACTTGCATCAAAATGTTTTGAAGAGCTATATTTTTAACTTATTAGAATTTTTGCATATGCAATGTGCATTGAAACTTACTTTAGATTCCTCCAGATATCTTTCCTTTTATTCTTTGAGAACAGACACACATTTAAAAACTGAAGAGAAAAAATACTATACTTGCATTATATTTCTTTGATTTGTAGAATCAGATCCTAATGCATTTTAATGCAATGACCAGTCTGCATTCTCATTTTAAAACATTTCAATATGGCAAGAATAACTACACCTGTTCACTCAGTTCTCCTAATGAGAAGACATTCGAAAAAGCTTTTAAGAGAGAAAGAGGTGGCAACAAAGTTAATATGTAGCTATTAGGCATGACTTGGGAGGAAGTGTAAGCTCTTTTAATTAGCAACTCAGGAAAACACTGTCAAATCTACATGTTTGAAATAGCCACCATGGAAGACTAGCTTAATTTTAAAAAACGAACACTGTGATTGCCTCCCAACTGACTGTGATGAGAATCTCAAAAAAACTTATTTGTCCTAAAGAATGTCTAACAGAACCTGAAGACACATTTTCCAATGTTGAGCAATCATTACTACCAGAACTTTCATAAAATCCTTTAAACACTGGATCAATCAGTAGCCTGTAGTGGCTCTGTTTTTTAAATACAAATGCACACATATACAAAGATACATACATACAGATTTCTATAAAATCACATTTGCCTGGGATACACCAGAAAAAGCACTGAAAGCACTGACTCTAGATCTGCACACAGTTCACATCAGGTAAGGATGATGAAAAATGGTCTGAGACCACCTCAAGCCAGAAAGACAATGCAAATTATTATTTGCATATGTAATATTGAGGAGGACATTTATAAGCCCTTCTGTCTCTGGACTAACTTGAGGAACATCATGGCTGAAGCATTAACTGGAGTATGCAGAATGGGATTGTTTATTGGACTGACTGCTGTTGCAGAATGACAGGCAGAATCTTTATCTCTGGCACCCACCTGAGCTCAACTTTGCAGTTCTTATAATAGCAAGAAGAATCCCTACTAGAATGAAAAAGAAGATCTCAAAGCCTCAGGGCTGGATGTTCTGAGGAGGTAGAAAACATTCCAATAACAATACTTATGTTTTCTTTTGGGAGGGCAGTAGGTGAATTCTAGTCCAAATTAAGACACCTTAACTTTTGCGTCAAAATGAAAGCTTAAAGACCACGCTCCTGCTATAGAGATCCAGTCAGAACATTCAATGAGGCCTAGAGAGTGATTCAGCTGACCAGCTAGGGTTACGTAAATATATGCTAAAATAAGAACAGTAACAGTTAATTAACTGATCAGCTAAAATGCACTCTGTGACTCCATCAGCTTTGATGATTAGTTCTTCATATAGTTGCCCCTAAGTAAGAATCTAGAGTCATTTGAGATGCTGCAATATACACGGCCTAGATTTCAAGATCATAGAATCATAGATTCATAGAACCCTTGAGGTTGGAAGAGAACTTTAGAGATCATCTAGTCCAACCCCTCTGCACACGCAGGGTCACCTAGAGCATGTGGYACAGGGCTGCGTCCAAGCTGGTTTTGACGATCTCCRGAGAAGGAGACTCCACAACTTCTCTTGGCAACCTGTTCCAGGGCTCTATCACCTTCATTGTTTAGAAATGTTTCCTTAAGTTCTTGTGGAACTTCCGATGCTTCCGATGCGGGTAATCTGTGAGCAACTGGATTGAGTCCGAAGTATGTACTCACCCTAGTGGTATTTTAGATACCTAGTGAACATATAGAAGTCTCTATTTGAACTTGAACCATGCCCCACTGAGTGTTCAACTAACAGCTTGGACTAASGAGACAGTCAAAAAGGGCTACACAAGGGGAATGGCAAAGGAGAATGAGAAGGAAGTACAGTGACAAAGGGCTGCTTGGCTCAGGGTGAATCCATACTGTGACTGAGAAGAGCTCCACAGTCTTAGTGGCAAGTATTTTAGATCTACCATGAGTCTTCTGGAGGTTCAAGAGAGAGGAGTGAAATATGTGGTTCCAGACATGCATTCTAAAAAATTCACTAGAGAAGCAAAAAATCTTACACCAATCTCAAAAAGGCTTATTTTCCTTTTGCTCCTTTCTGCTAAAAACATCGCTTGCTACACGTGACTCAAATCATTCTTCATCATCTCTGGGAAAACTACATGCCAACAGTGTTCTCTGACAGTTTTCTTACACTTCAGCTGGTAACTTAGTATCCTAATCGCTCACTGCAGTAGCCATTATGGGCCTGGAGGGCTCACAGTCTGAACACTGGAAGGGTAGATCTCTACTCTTGAGGAACTGGGGCTTGAAAGCCATTGCAGTCACTGAAGACTAGAACTCTTGACAGACATTGGCCTGTTTTTTGTCTTCGGCAACATGGCTAATTTAAGAAAGGTGTTGTCAGACTKACTCATTCTTTCAAATTTTCTTCTCAAGCCCAGATCATCAATCTCTGCACCAGATATTTGTGGATACGGACTGTAATGATCTCTGCAGGTATAGAACTTGGAAGCAAGGCAGATAGATAGAGAATTTCTTCCAGGTATGTTTCTGTTTAAGGAAATAAATTTATGTCTGCCTGTCATGTCTGTTCCTTATACCTGATAAGTAGTTTAAAATACTTTATAGATTAAGGAGAAAAATTATTGGRTATTCCAGGACAGAAAATCCCTGAAATGAAGCCCGAGAGAAGGCAGAGGTCAGACCAGGTAAGTTTCATACCCAGTGAAAGGAGGAAGGGAAGACTGGAACGAAGGTAAGGAATGGAAGGGGGGAATGAAGGCAGGAAGAAAGGAAGGGAGGAAGGAAATAAGGTAGGAAAATGCAAAACTTAATTCAAGAGAGGCTGCTAAGAAGAAGTGAGAAAATAGTCCTTGCCAGCACAATGAAAGAAAAAGGGGGTAAAAAATAAAAAAAGAGCTAGCTTCCTGTCCCTGTGCTGTTAAGTTTCCCAGGGCGAACATAAATGCAGTAAATTATTAGAAGGAAAATAAATGTGTGTGCAACTGAAATATAAAGTGAAAACTTWAGGGATCTACATTCATTACCTAGACAAGCACAGTGTGATGTAGAACAACACTTAAGCCTCATGTGTGCACAAACAGACAAACAGACACATTAACTGCACAAATATCAGAACTCCAGAGCCTTGTGAGATACCCTGTGGAATCCTATCAGGCCTCCAGGTGCCAACCAAGCAGGACCTGTGTATCTAACTGTTCCTTAGTAATATCTGCCAATTTTTCAGGACCTCCCAGATTCCTGACAGTATCTTAAATGGTACTAGATGCCTACATTTAGGCAAGTGAATTATCTGTTGGATGTTACTTTTACATCTAGCACCTGTTGACCTCAAATGATTTAGCAGTTTTGAATTCCAGTCTGCAGTCATCCTCAGCCTCAGTTTCCCAATAGTGAAAAGGAGACAACTTTTATAAATATTCACTTAATATTTAGTTCCTCAAGTAATGTAAACCATATTTAAGGTCTTGGAGGGGTCATGCATGTAAGTTCACAGCAGGGGGAAAACAGTCTAGAGTCAAATGTCTGTTAAGGTCATTGTTTGTTACTAGTGAAAAGTAATTAGGAATGTCAAAAATGTGATCAAATACTTGATACTTTCTGTTAACTTTTTTTGATTATCTGGTGTCTGTTTCTCTCATAGTGTTTCACAAGTATTTGTAATAGAGATTATCATATTGTACTGTAATATTAAGCAAGTGATACAATTTCAAATTATCTTAAATGATTAGAACAACCTTAATCAGAACTAGTCTCCAGTGGGAAGTCATTTGACTGAACTGCTTTTATCTCTGTGGATCAGGAATCGAGGCTTTGATGAAGCTGCAAAGTTTGAGAGAGTTACATGCAAGGTAGCGACCCCATATATTTTAATATTTTCATGTATGTTTCTACCATTCAACTTTTTTTCTCAGCAGATGAAGTTATGTCTGACTATGATTCTGCATAAAGTCTATAATTTGCACTAAGGATATGCACGAGACCTATGTGCAAAAAAAATTCATAAGTTTCTTCAATGTTTCTGTCTAGACTACATTCTAACATTTATGACTAATCTAATCGTTCTCCAGTAYTTGAGAATTAGTTAACCAAAAAATAGAATTTATTCTGTTAAATTTGCAGTATCATTTGCATCTTCAAATATAGAGTAGCACTGCATTAAACAGTCACTACCAATTTTTACATGAAAGATATAGTAACTCAGTACATGTCAAATTATGAAAGCTAATAATAATTGTGTATATATATACATATATGAACATATACATATATTCTAGTATGATAATAAGCATACATGAACCAACTCTTGGGACTGAACCTGTCTGGGGCCTACAAGATATATTTTACAAGTGTTGTTCCTGTACTGCATTAATAGCATGTAAAAATTTCATTTGCAAAAATATACACAGATAGTCTATAAACAGAGTAGTTAAGGAAGGCATAGCTAATATAGATTTTTAAAAAATAAATTGATAAGCTAAAGAAAAAATATCCATTTTGCAAAGTTCATAGCAAACAGGCTATTTCCTATTAGAAAGTCCACGTATGTTAAGCACTATGAATAAATCTTCCTAGGTCTAAGCACAGTTAAGTGCCTACCTTTCCTAAATATTCAAGGGAGAAAAAGCACAAGGAGTTAATTTTTGTGATCTAATGAATGATAATCATGAAATCCTTTTATCTGAAAAACACTTTTAAACTAGAATGCTAATTCAATTAGCTAGATTTTGCTGTTGAGAGCTGTCTGAATAGAGTATATTTGTTCTCAGATGTATGTTTTTCCATGGATATTAATTATATCTTTGTGATATTCCCTCTCCAGTTCTGAACATCTACTAAGACCTGTGCTACTACATCATACTTAATAGGAGTGTGATGGTTGTTGCTTAGGCAACAGAATGAATAAATGCAGGTCAGAATGTGCTTCTAGAAAAACAAAAGCAGCAATATGGAACAGCATGAAGAACAAACACGCCGAACCGATTTTTACTGCATTGAAATACAAGAATTGTTCTATAACTAACCTATTTTAGTAACCTGTTTAATTTAATGAGCTTATAAATATGTTTTAATATGTAAGCAATTTTAATAAAGGTAAACTTGTTCTCATATTAAAGAAGACTGAAGCACATTTAAGTTTGGAGAAATCTGCTTTTTTTCTGTTAATATATCAGTTCTTTCTCCTCCCATTTCCCTAYATACTTTCCTCTTTAATATTTTGGTTAAACATTTTGACAAACACTTCTACCATTTTCATGAGAGTCTTGCATCTATGTAATGCTAATATATATTTTAAAAAATAATTCATAGAGAAAATGGTATTTATTATCTTTTTATTTCCAGTAAAATACTGGAAAGATTCAATTTCTGATGCAAACAATAAACTGAAATATATAACAATATGCTGAACTTTTTTGAAATTAATAATGGAATAATTATTAAATTACTAAGACATAATTGTTTTGTTACTGAATAATTTTGCAGCTTTTTGCTTAATCATTGGATTTAAGGGTTTAATCTTCCAGTCACATATGGATGCAAACAAAACTAACATTAAGAGTCCCTGTGTCATTTACCTGTGGTATATATTTAAGAAGGAAGTGCCTCAGAAAAAGGATTAGATCACGACAAGTAGGGAGCATTAGCTCTCACACGAGCACGCAGGCATAACTTAATCTGCCTGACACCTGAAAAAGTTTGATTTGAGGGCAGAATCTCCTGCTGAATGTGTATGCTTATTTAAGAACAGCAATAACAGATTTAGGAAATTAGAGTCTTATACAAACTCCAGCAGAATGTAGATCAGGCTCCTCTATAGCTAGGGGATATTTGGAAAGCTTTCCAAGGCAGTTGCTCTAGCTCCTAGGGGCTCATCATCTACCTGAGGTAGGTGCACCCCTCTGCATTTCTCATGCCACCTACAGCCTCTTGTGAACAATTTCCTTCGGTAATCTCTTTAAGACTAAATGAACAAGCCCTTATGTAACTAATGCTCCTTTATCTCTCTATATCTACATATATCTACATATATATAGTTATATAAGAATTTATAGCTGCATTTTGGGAAACTGTAGCTTGAAATATTTCTTAGCTTGCTGGGCTGGCAGCAGACACTTGCAGCTTTGTTTTTCTTTTCAAGAATATTTAAAGGGAAAGGTTCTTATTATTTTTATTGATATAAATGAAGGTCACATGGCAGACATGTAAAAACAGGAGGAAGCCTCCACACTCTTCTAATGTAGAAATGACATGAATTTGTTCTATAATTTTCTAATCAGTAACCCATGGCACACTTTGAGGTTGGCAAAATAAATGAAATAGGAAAACCAGGACTCAAATGATGGTTTTCTAGTGATAATATTGAAAATAATTTTCATTTCTGTTTCTTATATACCAGGAGTAAGTTAGGAAAAGTTAGAACTGTTTCCAGATGTACACCATAACTAAAAATCTTAAATAAGGGGTATTAATAATACTTTAAGATCTGATAATTTGTAAAAAATGTGGTGAGGATTTTTGCAAGAGATACAACTAATAGGAATACTGAGGCAGAAAGAAGAGTGATTATATAACAGTCTTGCTTTTCTCTTTACTCTCAATATTCATTTCTATAGGAAGTTTGCAGATCTCAAGTCTATGCCATTTTATATCTCTCAGACATATTATAAATTCTGAAGTACATAAAATTTTACTTCATTCACATATTCCTGATACATCTTTAGAGTCAAAACAGGAAATCTGAGCTATTTAAAGGAATGTGTTACTTCTCCAAACAGGGCACAAGTTTCAACAAGTGAATCTCATAGCCTGATTTAAGATGCAAAAGCATTTAACTGAGACCTCCAGACCCTCTTACAGAGATAGCATATTTTATTCAGTTCCTATTTATCTGTAACTAAAATTCCTCTCAGTACAAGAATAGCACTACATGTTATTTAATTATTATTATGATAGTGTTAACATCTAAATAAAAATAAAAATGTGATATATTGCAGATAGGGGATTGTACAGCTTTTACATGTTTAAAATTGCCTCCTGCTGAGCATCAATTAAAAGAATTATGCTTTTTTTTTAACATGAAGATTGATGAGGGAGAGAGAAAGAACATTTATATTCAGTTTTTATTTTACTGTATTCCTGGCTCAAATATTTTGTAACATGTATAATTTGGAAGTTTATCTTAGGACAATTTATATATTAATTTAGCTAGACATAGAAAAGTGAAACACTAACAGATCTTCTCAGTGCAATGCAGAAGAGCTTTAAGATTTCTAYGATCACAGAAGAGACAGACAAAAAAAAAGGCAGCTACAGTGTATATATATACAGCTATGCACAGAAGATTTCTTACCATAAATTGCACATTGTCAAATCCATTAGCCAGCAAGTGGTTTTCATACTGAGGTAGCCCAATATTTTCCAACCATTGTCCCACTGTCTGGACAGGGCATCGGGGTCCTGTAGGAGGGTGAAGAGGGAGGCGTTTAAGCAAAGAGTAACCATCCACTGGATAATAGCGGTAGTCCTGGGCTGAGAGGTGGCATTGCCACATCGTGTTCCTGGAAAAGTTGGTATCAAACGAGCCCGCCAGCTTGACAGATTAATRTTTTCAGCAAGCAGAAAAGTCAGATGTAAAACATAGTTTACAGGGCAGTACGCAGCAAAAGATCTGATCCTCGCTCTACATTTCTTAGTTATTAATCTTTACTACAGACTGGTACGTCATACAGTAGGAAAAAAAAAAAAAGAAAAAAAAAAACCCATATCAAGCTGTCAGCTAAGCTGTTCTCCGTTATATGTGATTGTTGGAATACTCCACAATGAGCAATGCACTGCCAGCAGCAAGAATTCTTTTTATCAAGTACTCCTACACTCATCAGTATGCAGCTCCATGCTCCTTGCTCCCCCTTGCTCGCTCCCCTTCATTACCCAGCCTAGGCTACACCTCGCATTTTCAATAATAGCCATCAGATAAGGCAGATTTTTTTTTTGTCTGCAAGCTGTAAGCCTGCTGCTGCTGCTTCCTCCTACACACCCATCCAAGCGTCAATCTTGAATGATGAGAGCAGTCAAAACAAATGCAGAAAATAGCAAGATTCAAAAGCAACCTGGAGCACTGAAATCTGAATAGAATCTTCATACCCGTTACGCTTTACATATCTGTTTGTTGTAGATTTTTTACGTTTCACAAGACATTAGCAAATGCAAAACACAAGCCATAGCCCATGGCACGTTTTTATGTGCATTCTCTTTTCCCTTTTTAATACAGCATTTGCTGCAGTCTGTATTTCTGCTTATGTCACAGTAAAATGCTTTAATGAATCAATAACGAGTACATTTTACAGTTTCTCTCCTGTAGTACTGCAAAAGGCTGCACAAACTGCACTACAATTTTAGTCAACGTAATTTGATTATCTGCATGATTTCTTCAACCGTAAAATATTATAAGACGCAGGAAAACCTTCATGCCAACATGTGAAATGATTCGACTCGAAAAGGTCACCATTTGAAATGCATAATTATTTTTACTAAAAAAAAAAAAAGTTTATTTCTTTTTGCTACAAAATACAAATGATTGTGGACATATTTATAGTGTTGCCATAATTTGTAGAGAGGACATATATTTTCCTACTATAATATTTTTAAAAAGAGAGAAGAGGATATATTTCACATTAAAACTAAAATTTCTTTCCTGCAAAAGTAACTAAATATCTCAAGATATATTTTCCATCAATATTGATTTTTTGAGATTGATTGTCCCAAGATAGAAACATTTGATAGCTTTCAGTATCAAATAATCAATATCAAATAAACCTCAAAGAGGAATGTTTGTTAAACTTCTTTTTCACAACAGGATATAGGGTTACAGAACTCAGCAACAAAAATGGCAGATTATGGAATACTGGAACAAATGACAGATAATGGAATATTCAGAGTATAATTCTAAGATCTCCAGCAGAACTTCAGTTATTAAACACATTCATTTCTTCATTTTTTCTATCCATTCTGGATTTCAAGCAACGGCCAGTTTAAAAGAGGACTTTAAATCTACTCATAAGAGAACTGTAGGTATCTGTCAAAGGTATCACTTGGGATCAGTGATATTTTGTCAGAAAAGTGTTTTATAAAAAWTACAAACCTACATTCAGATGATGACTTTATATTAACAACTCTTTGCAAGGTGAATGCARAAGCTTCCTAAGCACTAGCAGTATGGACTTAAAATTGAACTAAATGTTTTAAATTAACTTCCCACTAAAACTCAAAAGCTATTCAGATAGCCTTTGGGCTAGAAATGGATGACCTTTTATTCTCTAATACTGCTGACTGCAGAAAGAATTCAAAAGAGTATTTTATTATTATTGTCTTTTGTTTTCAGACAAGGATGAATGTTATCTGAAGACAAAGTTTGGGAAGAACTGCATGTAGGCTGAACACTTGATTCAAACTGAAGTACGTAATGATTCTGTAGAATAATTTTAGGTGGCCCATAGAAGATGTTTTATGAGGTTGGAAAATAGCAGATTGCTGCAAGATTTCAGATTAAACCATTTCTTCTCACTGTACATCAGTACATGAAGTAAGAAAAGCCATTAGGCATCTAAGAAAAATACTGGAGATTTATCAAAAGAGGTCAATCTATAACTGCTGAATGAACTAGGAATGTTGTCAAGAATTTAATATTCATAGAGTATGGATATATGCAACAAAGAGAATATGTTTTTTTTAATAAGGATACCATTTCAGGCAGAGGAATGGACAATTCATTTCTTTTCAGAGAAAGTACATATTCTAAAATATTTGGAATCTTGGTGTCACAGGGAYGCAAATGAATTTGTTCTCACCTATCTGTAAATCTCCCTACTTATCAAAGTGTTTTTTTTTTCTTCTGTAAATCAATATGTTTGTACAGTGATGGAGCATAATCCTTTCAGGGTTGCATCCAGTCATAGCTATGACAATGCAAGGAGTGTAGTGTATGTTGAGATGAAATAGAGTGGATTTCCCTTGGATTGGCAAATCTGAAAGACTGATCAAATTCTTCAGAGAACAAACTGACAAAGAATTATCTTAAAATAATGAGAATTGAAATCATGCTATTTTTTTTTAATTGATGGAGAAATCATGAATTCCTTTCCAAGATTCCTGAATTTGTCTTCTGTCTTTCCCAATAAGCAGAAAAAGAAACGAAACAGGAAAGATATCTAGTGAAAAATAACCCCACTCTTTGAAAGGATTATATATGACTAAGTGCAATATTTCCCATTCATGCACACACTGTAATGTCTCTGTATCTGGTTGTCCCCCACAAAAAACGTTTAATAACGTAATAAGACACAGCCAATAATGGATGCACCAGTTTCATGGTCAAAATGCTTCTTCCTTACCTTACTATAAACAGCATAGAAGTTATGCTGCCAGTGAATATATGAGACGTGTTTGACTCAATGCCTAGCAACTATTTAAAATTCAAAATTCAGCTTTTGAGTGACTCCATGGGCACACATCCTCATGTAGCTTTGGGTGCTATGTCTATCTGATCTCCATGGCCCCAGCAATGATGATTATAGCACTGTTGGCCCTCCTGTTTGTTACCCTCCAGCTCGATCTTCTTACTCGAACAATTACACATCTGACCCCCATCAATACAACATAACATTGCTCACCAAAGGGAGAGAATATAAGGAGGTGCACAGCCCTCTTGCAGACCTGTTCTCATCCCTGACTCTCTTCTCATTGCTAGAATATCCTCTTATCTRCAAGATCTCTTTAGTTTCCTCCTTTTGTCAAAGAAAGTAGTAGTGGAGAGAAGGCAAAGGAAGGAACTGAGAGCAGAGCCAGGAATGCCAGCATTAGTGCCAAGTGTGTTGTTACTGGAGCTTGCAGCTCACTTGATCTCCTTGTCCTGAGCCAGTAAAGGAGACTGATTGTACCAGGAGGGCCACTCTGATATTTTTTTCTGGGCCAATACAAGTCGGACTTGGAGCAACTGCTGTTGCTGAGAGACCAGAAGAGTGTCTCTTCATTTCACCGAAGACTGTGATTCAGTGCCAGCCCCATTGATGTACAGCTGGAGGCAGTGCCTACTTTGCCTATGTATAAAGCTGGTCCTGGTAACGAAAAATGTAGTGCAGATTGCGAGAACAGGTCTCACCTCCAACACATTTACATTGCACTGTGCTTTTCTGTGATTTTGGAGAACATAAATCCTGTGATAATCCTGCTGTGATACCCCAATCAAAAAAAAGATGTACCTATTCCTGCAAGGAAGCAGTGACGCATAACTCTCTTCAGCAACACAGGGAGAGCAATACTTGGCTCTTTCTTCTCCAAGGCAATAGAGGAAGCACATTCTAGTTATGTCTGCAAGAAAGATGCCATCTGGTATGCTATACAATAATTTCTACAAGACATATCGTTCCCAATGAGACTCAAAATATCTTTATTGTGCTGYTTGGAATTGACTACATGTGTAATAGCAAAGTGCACACGGTCTCAAACATCTTGTAAGGCAGATTTGATCTAGTCACAATAAAATTTATGGTCCCCTCTCTTCTATTACTTCAGCTGTTATTTTTCTTCCTAATGTCTGGAGTGATGGAAAGAAAGAAATGCAGTGATAATCATAATTTACTTGTAGAGAAGGTTCTTCCCAAGTCATTACCTGCTGAACATTGCTAAATACTTCTGGTATTGCAGAATCAAAACTTAGTAGTGATTGACTGAGAGAATTCWGAGCGGAGGCTCTATCACGTATGAAAGGAGAGATCTTTCTGTTGACAGTCAGTTTAGCAGATCTGGTGAAGAAATTGATGCTAGAATAAATACTGCCAACTTAATGTGGCGAATTAAAATCTTTCAGCCTCATGCAATAGTAAGTTTGGATATATTATTCTTTTAGCATTCATGATTTCAGTTGGAGGAGAAAGCTATTTCCAGGCATTAAGATGGAAGTTCTGCTGCAGTAGAGTTTGTGTAACCATGTTCTAGAAAATAAACTAATCTAATGACAAGTATTCCTGGACAAGCAATAAGAATAACTAGGAACAAGATGCTATCTGAGAAAAACTATGCCTAACATTCAGACAGCAAATATAGTTCAAGAAGTTTACTATGGCAGAAGTGCAGTTGTTTTCCAAAAGGTTCTGCTTTACATAAAAGCTTCTGCTTTATCTTATACATTTCAATTATATTATTAGGCCTTTCAAATACTTAGAATTTAAATGATCTTGTACACAAAATTCTGAAAAATGCCGGATATAAAAACTATAACTTCTAACAGCAGATCATGCTAGGTGAGGGTGAATATCCAGAACTGGAACTACTATGAGAAATATTATTCATGGCACATACAGAAATAAAGCAAAATCAATTGAAACAGATTAAATGCAAATAACTAATATATATTATGTAAATGTTACAATTCATTGCTCAGAATAGACAAAAATAATTCCCAGAACACAGCCATCACAAACTAAGAAAATCATCCTTGCAATTCTTTTCTGATTTTATGTTAATATTTAAAACTATTAAAATTGATATTATCACTACATAAGAACAACAACTTGTGTCTGCAATTCTTTTCTGATTTTATGTTAATATTTATAACTATTAAAATTGATATTATCACTACATAAGAACAACAACTTGTGTCTGTAACTATTATAACACATACAAATACACTGAAGACAATGATTCATTTTACTTGACAAATGATTAGTCAACAGTAGAGTGATCTGCACTTTTTGAACTCCGTGGGCCTTTCTAGGAATGTATGTTTCTGACTGTTGATGTATTATTTACCCAGCAACAGCCTAGTTGAAGTACTCTATTCCATCATGAAGCATATATCACTTACAGACACTTCAAAGTTTTTCATGCTCAGCTGATTGCTTTGACAACTTTGATTTAGCCTCCTTGAGCATCCATACTGTTCCCTGAATGAGGCAATGAGGCACTGATCTCATGGAAGAACTGTTATCTAGAGCATAGTCCYTGGACTAGGACTCAAGGGATTTGGTTCTGTTCAAGACTGTTATTAGCATGAAGCTCAGCAACTCATATTTATGATATAAGATAACATATATCTTCGTAAACAAATATTTTGTTTGGGATGATTTTGTTTTTCTGATTTTTTAACTTAAAATTACATTTGGGAGACTCATTTTATTATTTTTGAAGACAACAGGAAAAGCTGATTACAGTATATGACATCATAATAAATATAACATCAACTGCATTTATGCCCTTGGCCCTATAGAACTGCAATTCATAATGCAAACTTCTGAATTACAATACATTAGTAAAGAATAGATAGATGTTTTGCTATGAGAAAACAGGATCAGCTGTACTTAACCACACCACAACTCTGTCTATCTTCAACCATTCACTAGCTTCATTCACTGTCTAGTAGTAGATGCCTACAGCAGAGAATAATGTTGGCATAAAATGGTGCTTTCCTAGCATTCTTCCAGCTTCAAGGAATTTGCAGCTCCATGCTTTCTTGAAAGATTTTTTTATAGTCCTTCCTGGATTTTTCTGCTATAGTTTCTTCTAATTTTAGAGGAAGGCCATAGAGCTTGGTAGTTCATGTAATATGCTGGCAACCAGAGGGTTGTTGCGAGATTAATTTTCCTCTCTTTCTCTCTGTGTTCYATAGGAGATGGAGTTGGCGGGAACTAAGGATGCCGACAGAGGGATAATTGTGGCCTCGTGTTGCACTGACGGATGTTACAGTTAAGAACACATTAAAATTCAGTTTGGTCTTTTTTCATGCACACTGAAGGCGAGAGCAATGACCAAGTGACATGAAACCAAATCTTGAAGGAGCCCCACTATACTATGAAATTATTCTACCTAACATAAATTAGGTAAAATAGGACAAAGATAGCTYGGTTGCATGACATTTTTTTCAGGAATCCTATTACCAGCCAAAGGGTAAATTTATATTATACCTGTTTCACTGAAAATTAATAATGGTTTCTAAAAAATGAGTTAGTTTCTTAAAATAATTTCTGTGCTTGTCTCAGAACTTTTTCGGGATAATAGTAACACTATAGTCACCAGCTATGAGTAATCATTATGACTGTTTTCACCTATAAAGAAATGAAAATTGAAATTTTACATGATACCACGACCAATGAAAACACTTTATTTAATTCAGTAAAGACTTAGGATACTGTTAAAATAGTATACTAAACATACTACCTAGMATTGCTAGAATACAAATAAAATACAACTGCAAAGACAAACACTTCATGCTGTAATTCATCAGTCAATAAAAACAATATACATTATTTAAATCTTGAACAAGCCTTTGTACGTTGTGTACCAAGCAACACTGCAATAGCAACCAAGCAGAGAGAAATATTTGAAGAAAATGTTCAAAACACACTGCACATAAACATATTAAAAAATTAAACCTAACTATGAAATATATGGCAGCCACAATTTCATAGATTTGGAAACTTCTGCAAGACCCTTTGAAAAGCTGTGGAGATATTTTATAAAATGCATTCAAAATGAGGTAATGCAGAACTCATCTTTTGTTYTCTTGTTCCTCACTAGATTCAAAGGCACCCCTGTTCCAAAAAGGCCAGCTTGTAGAATCATCTCTTCCTTGGCATAACTGATCAGGTGAACTCAGCTCTGTTTTTTATTGCTATTCTACCTCTTCTTCCTAGCTTCTTTTTTATAATTCCACCTCTATAGCCTTACAGAATTTGCTTATTTTATCTCCACTGTTACTTATGCTGATGTTATGATCATTTGCTCTTTTGTCACCCTTCATTTGCAGCTACAGCAATCTGCTGTTGTTTTGTTTCACATCTGCCTTTTTCCTTTCACTTATTTTTCTCTCATTTTCCCTTTCAATATTTTTAAAAGTAGAGAAAAACGGTTTGTTTTAAGATTTGCTTTTAGATGTAGGAGAACATATTTTACTTGCCTTAGCTCTTCAAAGTTAATCAGCAGCTATTTRTAAAAATCTGAATCTTAATACTCATATGTAAGGGAAGCAAAGGTAATTTTAAGTATTTTACTACTCATAACAATGAACTACCTCTCTCCCATTTCTTTCTTACCATGTTCAAAATATCAGAAATGAAGGGGGCTTATCAAAGGATTGTGCTGCCATTTAAAGGGATCTCAGCAGGCTGGAGAGATGGGCAGAGGGGAATGGCATGAAGTTCAGCAAAACTGAGTCCTGAACTTGTAGAAAATTAACCCCACACAACGGTACAAGGAAGCACTTGTGTAGGAAGGATCCTGGTGGACAGCTATGTATGTATGTATGTAACTATGTCTTGGCGCACAAGCAGACCATGAGCCAACACATCACGTGAGCCCTGTGGACAAGAAGGCCCATGGTATCCTAGGTTGCATTAAGACAGCATTGTCAGCTGTTGTTCAGGGCGGTGATGATACCCGTCTACTTGGCCCTGGTGAGGCCACATCTGCAGCATCYGTGTCCAGTTCTGGACCCCTCCGTGTAAGTACATGGAGTTGCTGAAGTGAGTCCAGTGGAGGGCTACTGAAATGATTAAGGGACTACAGCATCTCTCATATGAGGAAAGGCTGAAAGAGCAGGGACTGGAGCTTGAAGAACAGAAGGCTTAGAAGAAACATTGTCAATGCCTATTGACAAGTAGTGACATCTGTAGTGAGGATCAGGAAGATGGGGCCACACTCTTTTGAGTGGTGCCAAGTGAGAGTGCAGGAAACAACAGACACAAACTGAAAGACAAGAATTTCTGTCTAAATGTGAGGAAAAGCTCCTTTACTGTGAAGGTGACCGAGTATTGGCACAAGTTGCCCAGCGAGGTGGTGGAATCTCCATTCTTGGAGATATTCAACAGCCATCTGGTCAGTATCCTGGGCAAAATGCTGTAGGTGACCCTGCTTGAGCAGCAGGGTTGGATTACATGATCTTGAAAGGACCCCTCCAATATGATTTGTTCTGTGATTCTGAGAATAATTACAATCAGATACAACTACCACATTTGACTGACAGAATAAGACAAGAAATGACAAAAATGAAGACGTGTTAGGCCTGACTGGCCCTGACCAGCTCCACCTGGAGCCACTCAAAACAAGGAGACCTCCCAGGGCCCAGGAGTCCCATTTCAGTGCAGCCCTGAGCTCTCAACACAACACAGAGTATCTGTCTTGAGCCCTGACTGTGGCCCTGCCTGCTAGATGGACTATGGACCTACACTGTAGGCAGCTTTTCTCCTGCATAGACCCTTCACACAGATATTACAGTTTGTCTTCAGTTCTGTCTTTGGCCCTGCCTCCCAGACTGACTTTGGATTCACCTTTCAGCCTTGTCTCTAGCACCATCTCTGACCCCATCTCTTTTTGTTCCTGCCTGGACTCCCTGACTGGACCCTGGGCCTTTTTCACCACTTATCTGGTGTTTTCAGTGAACCCTATAACCAGCACCTGCTTCTGCCTGGCAAGTTCAGACCTGTGAMTGTGGACACTGCCTGTGCTTGGGTCACCTTTAGCTTCTGGCTTGTCATCCTTAAAGAGAAGTGACTCTCTATTCCCTAACAAAAAGTCAGGATTTCAACAGAGATTTGCCTTATTATACAAAAATTCTAAACCTGACATCTTTATTTACCTCTCACGAATACAGACTGCAATACCAAAAGAAAACTGCAGTATCTTTCAGTGAATGATAAAAACATAATTTAAGTGGGTGGGCAAGCTGGCACAGCTCAGGCAATTCACTGGACTGTTTGCATATAGATGAGGTTATATAAACCCTGTTCCTCTGGTCTGTGAGCTCCCCCCTGCCTGGCTTTTGGACTCTCACCCTCTTATACCTAGAATATGAACTCTGAACCAACCTCCACTCCTCACAGCAGGAGCCTAGCTTCAGGGACTTAACRTTAACTCCTGAAGATAGTGTGAACACCTCTCTAAATTCTGGATGGCATTGTACTTCATCCTGCATGGCCTTTGATTTTAGAAATTGTAATAATACAAAGACAGCTTCCCAGACATAGCTAATAAACGATACCTGAGGCACCATTCCTTTCACTTCTGATTTGTCAAAGCTTGTCTCAGCAAGAGCTAAAATGGCCATACATACAGTCTAAGTAAAAATGTACTAGTCAGGCTAGTTTCACAAACATTTTGCAGCACCTTAAGGATTATGTCCTATACCACAAATACCACCTAAACTGGAGCTTGTTTAATAATCCCCAGCACTGCCCATGGTTATTCCCTGTTCTAGATCTTTTCAGCTCCATTCTCTGTCATTCATTGTTTCAAAACTTTCACGTACTTATTTTTTTATAGCATAAATTTGAGAGGAATGGCTGGTCTCTATATGAATGTCATTTTCACAGGCAAATAGGGATATTTATGCACAAACAGGATAATTTATTCTTTGTAATTATACTTTCTGAAAGACTTCAGAAAGCCAACAAGAAAGCAGAAATAGCACTAAGTAACTGAGACTATCCATCACATCTCATAAATACAAAAMAAGTCAAATTGGACAACACATAAACACTAAAGTGATATTTATCCAAACATGAATGATAAACACGAATAATACACATTTCAGAAAGAAAGAGACTCCAGAACAGTTCCAAATTTTTCATTAAGTCCTACTAGCAATGAATATTTTAACCTTGTCTGTTCAGCATTAAGGATATTTTTAATAACACAATAAGCTAAAATGAAAAGCTAAATATAGCAGAGGATAAAAGTAGCAAAACTAAAGTTTTAGAGAAGTTCCTGGCATTATGGATGCTGAATTAGGGAGTAGTAATGCAAATAATTCTTGAAGGATATTAAGGCATTTAAATACAGTATCTTCCTGAAAAGACATTGCTGAAACAATAAAATCTTGATTCTAATGTTAAGATCATAAAATGCAGGTTAATGATCTGGATTAGAAGGCAATGCCTAACTTTAGTTAGTTCAGTATTCTAAATTACTTCATTTTCTGTAGGTGGAACTAAAACTAGAAACAATTCTGTGTGCTGTAAATTCTATAATAAGCCAAAGATTCTTAACTAGCATGTGATGTTCTTGTGATTACTAGAAATCTGAGCTTGCAAGGATTCATATCTATTTAGTATCTACAGTATCTGCATGGATATAGTATCTACTAGAATAAGAGGGACTGGTGAGTACATCAACTGACCTTTGAAGAAGTATCCGGGTGAGGTCCTGGCAATGTGCTTTAGGTGACCTTGCTTGAGCAGGGGCTTGGACTAGATGATCTCTTTCAGAGGATTCTTTCAATATCTACCATTCTGTGACTCTGTTAAACTGTTATTAATTCRATTTTGGCAGGCTTAGATACCCATACATATTTATTGGAGATAAATTCCATTTTCCCTTCCTGTCTATCTTTGAAGAAATTAAAGATCTGACTTTAATTTGAATACAGTGTCCATACTTTTCAGATATAATTTTTATCATGGTCTCCCTTGCCACGACATCATTAACTCTAATACATTTGGTGGTCAAATACAATGGATGATATCCATGCCATCCCAGACAAATGACCGCCAAGGATATGGAGTAAAATTTTAGAGATTTGTCCTCAATTATCACATTATGCTATTTATTTAGTCTCTTTCAGAAGTAATAATATTCTAATCTCCTTAAAATATTTCCTGGACACACTGTGAAAGCCACATTTTTCAACAGATATTTTACCTCCATTGACATGCTAATTCCTATTATGTGTACATTTTTAACATGGTATTGAACTTGATTCTGCTATGGAATAAATACTGCTCAGTTTAGTGCCATCAGTTAAATTCCATATTAGTAAACATCCGCATAAATGATTACATTGTTTCAAAGTTCAGATTAAACTACGAGAAAAAAACAAACCTAACCAAATGGCTTCTAAGACTCCCAAGTTCTCTGATTTTTTTTTACATGATGACTTGAAATAGCTTTTTACTTCTGGAATTACTGTAGGGTTATTATGAGAGTATCATAGAATGAGGTCATCATTTGCTAATAACTTTTTGAGCATAACAATCATTCTGATATTAACTTTTTGAAATCTGCCAAACTGAATGCTCCTCCTGGACTGTCGTGGTTCACTAAAGAAAAGGGCAAGACCTCTGTCCTACTGGAAATAACTCTGAAAGTGTTTGAGGCCACTTCTCAAACCTCTTATGAGGTTTTCAAACAAATTATTTTATGTTAATTCTTTTATCTCTGGTCTAAATTGGAAAGGTTGTGCAATATCTAACTGTATGGGCACAAAAACATACAATATGCACAGCTCAGTGATTTAGAGACATATCTGACAAAGGAGAAGATTAACTGGGAAGAGCAGATTGCAAAATTAACGCTCAGAAAGTTTTGAGAACTTTTCAAGAGATATTAGGGACCTATTCAATGCTAACAGATTCCAAAAAGTAATGTGACAATTATTTTGAGGAACTTCCTCAACCAGTTAATTTTGTTTTCATTCATATCAGTGCAATTTTGTAAGGCAATATGATAGGCTATTGCATTCAAACTTTTAAAATGAAYATAACTTCTGTGATCTTCTGAACAGTAATGCACAGAATTCTTCTTTACATTACTCTCAAACAAGCTGAAACCTTGACCCTCCATATTAATATTAGTTGTTGCATTCCTGACCTTTAGCATCTTGGAAGTCCCAGTCTAAAGAAAATGTGTTTTTCTAAGTTGTGCATTCTATGTATTTATCTCTAGACTTTATTAGCATTCTCAAGACAAATATCATGAGATAAATATGATATAGGATTACCTCATGCCATATATCTTTCTTACTAACTTGCATGTCTTCTTTATAACTCAGTAATTCTCACTCATTTAAAGAACAGTTATTTGATATGAAAATATTAGAAGAAAAAAAAACAGAAACAAGAGTCTTTTAAGAACAATGTCAAGCACAGAATTCGAAGGTTTATAATGAAACAAAATGAGGACAGAATTACCAAAATTACTTTACTGGAAAGTTACATTTGATGTGGGAAAATAACTTGGAAAAGTATCAGTGTATTAAGTCAGTCCAAATTACATCTTAATCTGCTAATTAAATGAGAGTTTGTGGAAAATCTTTTCCTCAAGTAGAGTCCTGTTGCAGAGCATGTAAATTTAGTACGACACGATCTGATGGTCACAAGTAGACAACAAACAAAATTGGTAACCATCAGGCTATATATATATTTACTGTCTGATGAATGTCAATATGTATGCTTTGCTATTCAGTGTCAGTCTCTATTCCTTTTAGAAAGCCTATCCCAGAAGTGAATTTTTCAAATGTAATGACGGAGTTATTTTACAAAAAGTATTCAAAAAAGACTACCATAGATCACAAAAAACATGGACAAACAGAGACAAAAGGCATATGCTGAGATGATAGAGTGAAAATTCAAAGAAAATGTATCAGAATTAGAGACTGCATGTGTAAATATAAATCTGGTGAATTACATTTTTACTGCATTTTCAGTTTATCTACATCTTTATTTGTAGTAGGCTATTGTATAAGCAGCTCTGATGAATTGGTATATGAAGAGCATATAGCTGAATATTTCATTTGTGATACTTCAGGGTAAAATTGCCAATATAATAGGAATACATGAATAACATAAACTGAAGGAAATACTTGTGGCTTTTTTGCATCAAAACAAAATATAGCTAAAGGCTCTGCATTTTTCCTGCAGTTTGCCTMCTCTTCTTTAAGGTTTGTTTTGGGATTCCGTGGATCATTAAAACAGGTACATCTTTACTTCTTGTTTCATAATGCAGAAGTCAACAAAAAATTAATCCACTTATTTATGATTTCTTCTGTAGAATTTGTATGATCTTTGGGTAAGCTGTGTGGCATGCAATGAGTATCATGTTCTYAGTAAATAAATGCCAAAGCATTTTCGTCTAGACAATTTACAACTCTATGACTTCAATTATCAACTATCCTATAAGCTATGCAATTACATACACTTCAATTACCACTCATGTAGTCTGAAATGCAGCAAAAATAGCAGGTACCATTAAATTAAGCAAAATTCTGAATCCAGAGAACAACTATTGACTCCTAACCAAAAAGAAGTCTCCAGTGCTAGACCAAAGGAGTCCAAGAGATATGATGAGACTGACCAGTGATGATGAGTCAGCATCCCTCATCTTCCATGTCCTACTCAAGTGACTATAGCCAGACAACTGACTGGATACACATACCTTGGTTAAGTATTGAGTGTTAGAGTTACCCGTGAAAGTGCATGACTAAAATCAATTATGTTTAAAATAGACATCATCTTCCTCTCCTTAGTGTCTCATATTGACTTCAGTTATATGACTATATTACTATCTACAGAAATGCTGACATSGTAAGTTAAAATTTTGGGCTCATTTTATAGCTGTGAAATATCAGAATTAAAACCGTGCATATAAGGAAAAGTAGAATCAGGTTAAAATGTGTGGTCCTATTCCCTATGGTGCAATCCTACAAGTGGCAATACGGAGGTCATAGACTTACAGTTTAAAAATTGCAAACTGCCTATGTATTTCCTATTAAAGAAGTATGAAACAGCATTGGGAGCAGACACCAGCTTTTGGGGTTTTCTTCTCCCATCAGAGTCTTCTTTTTTATCAGTAARAGAGTCAGCATCCCTAAGCCTTTTCTTTTTTCCCCCTCTCTRTGATGCCACAGCTATTTTAGTCTTCTTTGCAGCACTGTATCAGCTTCAATGGGAAAGTGGGAGTTGGGAAAGAGGTGATGCTATCCTTATTTTACAGTCTGGTTGTTAAGCTTGCCTGTTGCAAAGCTAGCATTGTGGGTTCGAAACTGTAGGCTTARGAGATCTCCAACTTTCTGAGATGGTTCATGGCTCATTTTATTAAAATACATGAATTAAGCCCATTTTATCAAAGTGCTTAGTTTAAYCACACTGAGAGTTAAAAGGGGGAACTGCTGCAAAATAGACCCTGAATTAGAATTGCAATATATACTTTAAGATGTATAACTTACCACTGTGAAAACTGCCTTATGCCAAAATGCCTACACATATCTAATTAAAATTCAGGCTTAATTAAGTACTTATATTTTATCTGTTTTCTGCCCTYAAGGAAGGAGGATGTTAACAGCTTTGGAGGAAGACCACTTTGCCAAAATTACAACCATATGGCATCAAACAGGAAAAGGCCAGTCTAACAAGGCTTTATTAGCTAAAAGAAAGTCAGATTTCTTTTGAGTGAAATTTTAGCTTTCATAGGCAGAAGCGCACAAGGGAAAATAAAGACTTTGTGTCTGAGCAGTGGCACTCCAGATTATTGAAAGCAAAAAAGATGGAAGAAAGACAGTAAGCTGAGCACGTAGCTGCTTCAGTCAAAGGTYTGAGCAGTTTCAATCACATGTCATAGTTGTACCAGATAGAGCACGAACTCTTTCTCCACTAACTCAGCTTTCCTGGTTGTAACCCCACCTGATTCCATGTCTTCCTACTGTGAAATTCTACCACGTAATATCTGCTTTATTTCCCAGTCTTTGTACTCAAGCTCGTCCTATAGAATGATAAATCCAAAGAGGAAAATTTCTTGCATTTTTCTCCATAATGAGTATTTAAATACAAAGTTTTCAGAAGAAAGAGGAGTCATCAGTAACAATAGCCTTGCTCCTGTGAATACAGAAGGACCAAAAAAAAAAAAAAAAAAAAAAGCAAGAAAAGGTAATTTTTGATTTTTTGATGACTGCCTACAATTTTATCCTGATATCAAAGGCCAGAAAAACTCTACTACAAAATACAAAATTCCATGAACTGTATGTATCCATATGTGACATTAAAACTGTGCTATATGACACAGAAACACAGATATCTACTACTAGATGCATCCAGAAGTTATAAAGTCTTGCTTATGGAAAAACTTATTCCGAATACAGCACAGGACACTGTAGCTCTGCTATTTTCAAATGACAGCAGCTGGTGTGGCTTTAACTCAGGTGTACCTATCAGTATTTTACAGACTTCCTTGCTTCAGACAAACTCTAGAAGAGTCTCAAAGACTCACAGGTCTCTGAATTTGTGGGCAAGTTAAAATATATTGCTAAAACAAATATTTGAAAGATTTGCCTGCTAAAATGGTCTTTTATATGGTATAACTCTGTTACAACACCTCTACAAGAAACAATCAGAATCTGTTGTATTAATCTTTGAAAGTCACTAACTGTGTTAGTCTCACTCAGTAAGTAACAGCTGGAGTCTTGACATGGATATTGAGACATCGATAATGAATCTCACAAGCATAGGAAAGGCACTGTTCTCGCAAAAGGGCAGAAAGTAAATTTTGTAAAAAACAAATTTGCTAAATGTAACAAATTTATTTTTTCTCAACAGAAAAAAAGCTTCATGTAATAAGGTCCAAGTTATTATTGCAGATTAAAAAAAAGATAACAGGAAACTGTATCCTGTATTCTTTCAGGTCGAATAGTGAAGCTGCTCAAGGAACAGATATTTGCCTAGCTGACCAAAGAAACTCTGAGTACTATATATGTGCATGCACATACCAACTGGGCAGTGCATTTACAGACAAAAACCAAAAAGCAAAGTTATTAAATTGTAAATTATTAAATTATAAATCAGCCTCTATATACTAGAACACATTTGCCACAAGTGGTTCTCTCAAATGCCCAGTTCAGCTTTAAACTGATTGTGGATTATTTTGATTGACCTTTCAACATTATTTTCCACTGATTTAATTGATCTGACTTGAAACAGTCCTTTTTTAAGCATGATGACAATACAATAACCATTAACCATGTTAAAAATATTTATCTCTAAAGTAGATAACTCTTTGGTTACTCTCTGTGATTGACTTGCAAGAGTAAATAAACTCTGAATTGTATACCTCTGAACTGCTATTAGCCTTCAGTTAACACAAAAATGTGGCTATGAATGTCCTGAAAGACTGCTTTTTCTTTTTTAACTGTGGAACAATTTGTTTATAATTAGTTTTTTTTTGTTTTGTTTTGTTTTCCCTGAGAAGTGCAGATGGCTGATATTTAAACATACTTGCTTTTCTAAATCTTTGCAGGATGTATATTACTAATCAGTGTAAGTAAAAAAAAAAAAAAAAAGTCTTTCAAAATGTACTGGAAAGGCGTTAAAACAGACAGCTAATCCATTCAACTGCCTCAAGACAAGGCCAGTTTTACCCCAACCATTTTTCTTACTTTTGGCAAACATCCAGAAGTCTTTAAGAATATGTCCAATGTAACAGAGGTTATAATCTCCCTATTAATCTATTTGAATGGTTTATTACTCTTGCCCTTATTTTTTTTTCCAGAAGAGAAAAGRTGGAGATTCATTTCAGCTAGTTTTATATAACTACATCTGAAGTAGGCCTCTAGGCTTCCTCCACAGATACTTTATACTCCTAGCCATGTGCTAAGCTTCAGACATTTAGATGCAATGAATGATACTCTAGAAGTGCCTGCTTATCTAACACAGCATAACTAGCTCTCATGTATACAATGTACACTATGGAATTCTAAATTTAGATATGAAGGAAAGGATCTGTTTGCCTAATCTATCACTATTTTCATCAAGAGCATGATTTCTTAATTTCCTTATGAGATAAACATGTGAGACCATATTAAAAGCTGATGGTATAATAAAAGGCATCTACTGCACTTTTCTTACCTACAAAATTGCCTGTTGACACCTAGCAGGGAATTAGATTGTTTTAGGCAATTTGCTCTAAAAACTCATATTGACTGGTATCCTTTTCATTGCCATTTTGTAGATACTTGAAATAATTTATACATTCAGCAACTTCTTATGAACTGAAAAAAATTCCCCACATTCTCCTTCCTCTCCTCTTCTAAAGATGAGTTCTATACTGTCCTCTCCTAGTCAGCTGCTGGTTCAATTATCCTCCAAGAATTCTTATCAGAAACTGCTAATGGTTCTATGATTATTTCAATCAGTTATGTAACAAAACTAAGATCATTAAATCAGTTTTAAGATACCTTACTTACATCAGGTGCTCTTTTCTTATCTATAATTGAGATTTTAGCTAACAATATTAGTATTTGTTGTATTTGCTACATGCACATAGATGACCCTTTCAGTATATGCAAAAGAAAAAAAGTTAACTATATATTTTTGCCTCCTCAGCAGCTATTACAAACAGCTTTCCATTTCCTAAAGCACCCAAGTTACTAAAGATTTCTTTGTTCTTCTTTTCTCTAATGTAATAACATAACTACTTTACAGTACATTATTTTACATAATATACATACTAACTTATTTTATATTTTTATCGATATAATTATTTTATTTTATMGTTAGTTCCTTCTACTTCTCTTACTAGTTTCATCTCATTGAGTGCTTTGACACTTCTGACTTGTCTTCACATGCTTATATTATTCTAAAATTATTTGGATTAAATTGAACTCAAATTGCTACATAATCACATTCTTCTACCTGCTAAAATCAAATTCTAAATTCCATTTCCTCTACCTTTTTTTTTTTTAGCTCTTCTATTAGAAATTGTAACCAATAAGTCCTAAGTGTTTCTTGAGCAGCCTGTCAATATAATGTCTTTCCAGCAAGAGACAGAATAACCAAAATTTCTCATTACTGTCAAGTTCCATGGCTTTGGTTATGCACCAAGACTACCCCTGTTCTTGTTGATTTGGACACCTACAGACATTCAGCAGTTCTAACTCATCTATCTTCCAGATCTTAAAGCAAACATCCTATTTCTGAAATACAGGGCAACATTTCCCCTCTTCTCTGTCATCTTTTTTTGGGACAAATTTATAGCCTTCACATGGCTGGATTATTAATGTAAAATATATCATAAAATCTCTACAGTGCTAACTTTCTCATAATCTTCAATTAATTCTTGCCTATTCCTCGTTAAATCTTCCATTAATTCTTGTCTTTTCCTCATTCTGTTATTAGTATACAAATAGATAAGGTACTTGGCACACTGACCAATGACTTCTAGTCACTTCTTTAATCCTATTTTAAGTAATCCTATCTCTCTTAGTAATTAGAACTATATCCAAATTCCTTTATTTAAGCTGCAGATTTCCATCCTTGACAAATTGTTCTTAATTTGAAGTTCTGGTTTCCCCATGTAGAGGCTAATGCATGAAGACACTATTTCACTTTTTTTTGTGTGACAGATTTTATCTTTTCCCATTAGCACACACATATTAGTATCCGGTGTGATATGTGTAAAAGTTAAAGCCCTTGCTGTGACAACACCTCTGTAGCTATGCAGTTATGTTTAGCATGTATTTATCTCTGATTGATGCTTGCCTCAAAAGGGAGAGGACAGACAGTAATAACTCTTGAATCTTCAACCTTTTTATCCATGGTGCTAGAGTCTTACAAGCACTTTTGATCATCTTAGGATAATTCTTGGCAATTTCCTTAGTATCAAAGTAAATGTTTATCATATCGTAGTGAGATGCTATGCAACTGCTGCAATTTACAAAGTTTGGTCTGAGAAACACACCAGTCACATTGTCAGTTCCAAGTGGTTCAGATGTCTCCACATCACATTGGAGGTAAAAGGTCACTAGACAACATTATCTTTTATTTCCTCCTGATAACGGAGGGTTTGTATTCTTTGGAGTACGAGAGGCTTTTTCTTCTTCAGCAGTAGGATTTGTTCTTACTTTCTCCCTGTTCAGCATTCATGTAAAACGGCTACGTCGCTTCAGGGGACATCTGCAGCCAACTTACTCCCTGCCGAGTGTTTTACCTCACCAATACTTGTACTGCCACCAAATGGAAAGCTCTGCTTTATCTTTTTGTCACAAAATGCTTCATGGGGATGAAGACCTCATGACCTGTCTGGTTTTGATTCTTTGCTCCTGTCTCACTGTTCTAATTTCTTCTGAAGAGATTCCTCTGGAGACCAAAAAAAACGTTGTTCTAGATTTCACTTGCAATAATATATAGATCAATATTCCTGTACTGCCAGTCAAAGATTTCCTTACAAGAAGTCTCCACAGCTATTATACAAGAAAACTACAGTAYACTACATATAATGCTCAGTAATCCACCTGGTTTCATTCGACATTAAAGGAAGTATCTTTCAACGTATACAGTCAAGGACATTAAATAATTTGCTATGTTTAGTCGTTATGGTTACTTTTTTCACATATATTCAAATAAAACTTTTAAAATATATGGTTCTTAAGATATTTATATATACAGCTATGTACATATATAAACTGATGAAATATTTCAGAATATTCTCTAATAGCTTACTACTTAATTTCCATGCATAAACATAGGTCATCTCTTTACGTCTGGCCATGTTTGCACTTAGAGCAAGAGCCAGGAAGAAGAAGAGAAGGTGAATGATAAGTTCAGTGGAGTGACTTCAGTACTACATGTGGAGATAAAATGTTAAATAAAATGTATCAGATTCCAAATAATACTAGAATCCTTTACAAATTATTCAGGCAAATTCAAATTACAAGGCACCTCTGAGGAGCACTGAGGAATCTGAGATGCTTCTTGTCAATCAGCAATAAGTGCTAAAAGCACAAAGTATAACCTGATTTTGCTCATAACACTTCAAAGCAACGTCTGCATTAGTGCTAAAGAGCTGGCCAAAAAAAAAAAATCAGTAAGAAAAAAATCCCCATACTGTCTTGTGCTAGTTAATATATGGTAAATAACAGAAGGTAAAGCCTTACYGAAGTAAATTCTGTTACTGAAAAAATACTTATCACCATACAAAGGGTCCTCTTTATTTGTTACCATGTTTGCTAATTGCGAGAAATATAGACATTCTGCTGCGTAACACTGCCACTGTACAAATATAAGATAAAAATACACTTTAAGTATCACATGTTCGATAAAATTTGGTATAGTGTATTTAGTCTATCTTTCTTTGCTGCCTGAATTAGGATTTATGAMAGCTGGAAAATGCATAAAGGAATGGAAAGTGAAAAACATAAATGTGAAGCTGCATATAGCCAGCTCAGTAACAGATAAAAATGTCTTTAGCAGAGTCTGCATGCAAGCAAAATTGATTAAATCTAAAGAAATGTAGCTTTGCTTTTACTGCTTGCACATCGCTTGATTTGTTACATTAAGAAAAAAAATATATTATGGTTCTAAACTAGYTGAAGGGAGTGATAGGAAAAACCACTGCCTTGCAGATAGCTGCTGCACAAGAAATTGGAAAAAAAAAATAAGTTGAAACACCAAAGCACCCTCTATAAAAAGGAGAGTGAAGAAAAGAGTAGATCCAACAACTGAAAGAGTTGAAGAACCAAGGGCCACATAGGAACATTAGGAAAAATAAAACATAATAGTAAAAGTCACAAAAGGACTAATTACAAGAGTTGCTGGGAGTTTTTTCTAATCTTAAAAGTAGAACAAAMAGTGAAAAAATAAAACCAGTGATCAGTCATAAGAAGCAAGAGAATAATACTTCCATATTACTAATTTATGTAAATTTGCCTACTCATTGTGTTTGTCTCCTTTTCAGAGCTCTAACTCGTGAAACTTAATAGAACTCTGATTTTGAGTGTGGTGTCTGTGTACATGTATCACATTGAAATAACCAGCAAATCCTGAATTACTTATAATATCTTCAGAAATTACTAATCACCTGTTAACCTAGAGCTCTTCTATGAATAATTCTTCCTACYAATATTGAAATTTTCAGAAAGAAAAAAAGGAGAAAAGTACTCTAGCAGGACAAAATACCTGCTCTCTTTCAGTATATTGATCCTTGTATTCTCCAAAACAAATCAGAATGTGCTTGCTCAATCTGCAATCATACTTGCACTCAAAATCAGGCATTTCCTCATTTTCCTAGATTCTCTTCTGAGTCCTCAACTGAGGACTCAGACTCAGTTAAAATAAGTGTCAGGTTTACTTAGTAGATAAGGCAGAGTTTCCTGCAGTGCAGAGATCATGGTCCGTGAAATGAGTGGTTGCTAATTCTTTTTTTTTTCTTTTTGTCTTAAGCAATAAAGTAGGTAGTCTCCTAACCAATGTAATTGCTTGGAATTGCTAGCAGGCATGTGTCAGTACCGGTGGAGCAACATATCTTTGTCTCAGGACCAAATTATTTAGTCATGCCAGTCACTTTTCTTTCCRTGAGATAGGAAGAAGTTGTAGTAAAATCATTTCAGAATTATCAGTATTGCTGCCTAGATTTGTGCCGACATGCCGACAAGTTACCCATGACTCAGAGCACTTAGAATTCATCATGGTAGGGGAGGTTTTCAAATTTCCCCGTCATTGCTAACACCAGTCTCTGGGTTATGTCATGTCAGCAGCATTTTCAGCACTGTGCCAAATATTGGCTTGAAGCAGCACTAGATAATACAATGACTAAAACAGGGTCCGCAGCTACTGGATTTTATATACCCAAGCTCCATGATTTCAAAGAAAAATTCAGCTGAAAAAGATTGGAAAATATGCCCCAGGTAACGAAAGGCTTCATTACAAAAATATTAATGGAGTACTCACTCTGGTAAGATTTCAAAATAACACTAATGATCCCAATATACTATTCACAGTTACAGCTCTAGGGCACTGGGCCTAATGCATCTCCAAAAGCACACAGCATAGATTCTTTTCATGGTTATTCAAATATCTACAAATGATTTYAACAAAATAGTTTATTTAGCAATATCTTATGTATTATTTCCCAATAGAGAGTAAAGTCATAATTAAACAATAGTTTATTTTTTTCCTTACTTGTTGAGTGATCGTTCATTTCCTCTAGGCCAGTATTAATTCCAGCATCTATTGAACTCATAATTTTATCAATCTACAAAAAGAGAGAACAGTGAAAATAATTGATGGATCCCATCTTTGTTATTTTACTTTGTTTTTTCATGCATAAAATTACAGCATTGTTGTTGTCATTAGGAAAGCGACATTATAATCAAGACTGAAAAAGACAAAAATCAAAGGATCACAAATTTCCTCACTTTGTTTTTTAATCTGCTAATTTTTGTACTCCATGTTTGGAAATAATATTCCTTTCCCTACTGTATAGTTCTCTTTCCCTACAGAATAGATCTTTTTTATACTGACGACTCTAGTTGTCTAATTATATATCAATATTTGAAACTATTTTTGTCTTGCTTCAATACATGGTCACAAAGCAGAAAAAMATGTTTATTAAAAGTATATGATGGAATGGATTTTAATCTTATAGGCTTATTTTGCTTGATGATASCTGTGATCCACTAGAGGACTATTTAACCCATGCTATTAATGAATAATAATATTTTCTTGTGTATTTTAAGGTTCTAAATCAATTGTGCATTTAAGATTTCCAGAGAATTTTCTAGCTCCCTTTTCTGCCATCTGCCCCAGGCCGCTGAATAGGTAGGAAACTGTATTTCCTCCCATAGCAAGTTCATATGGAATTATGTTGTTTCTGAAACAATACTACCCTTTTTCCAAAGTTCATTTGCCCATTTGTAAATGACATTGTACTTACAGGGTCAGAATTAATATCCCTACTATATTCTCTATAACAAGAACGCAAACTAAAAAGTGAATCCAAGGCAAGGATAGTTAAAAAGGAAGGCAGCAACAAAGAACTAGGTTTTATTTAGTTTAACAGCTGGCTCCTGTCACTGTTGACAGGAAAATATGTGGGAATAATCTTGGAATCTGCAGATTTAGAATTCACACCTACTTTTTGATAGACTAAATTTGTCTTACCTTCAAGAAAACCAAACTTTGACATTCCCCTAAAGGGCCATCTTTGACCTTACCAATTGCAAGATTTCATAAAAATGAATCTAAATAAGATTCAAACCTAATTTTAAGTACCCTTCCAGTGAGAAAAAGCTTCTGTACAACAAAAGCTACCTTATGGATATCCTGTCAAACCAGACATTTATATGAGCTGAGAAATTCTTTTTGGAAAAATAGCCAATCATACAAACAAACTCTGTCGTCTATTGCTGAGTTAAAAAACCTTTGAGGGATAGAGAAATACACTTTCCCAGAGCAGCTGTTTCAAAGTTAAGGGCTTACATTTCTATAATAGCAGTAAAGATATAAACATATCCCACTCTTAACTTAATTTACCTCAATAAGACAGGAACTTTCCTGTCTATGAAGACTCATTTACACTCTTGATATTGAGCACAGTAGGAAGAGAAAATGTAATTAAAAGAAAGCTGTATAAAAATACTTTAAATTAAGCTCTAGACCTAAAATGAAAACTTTTGTATGAGCAAGCATATGAACTACAAACTCAGCATGAAAGATTTCCTTTAACAGAAGATTTCCTTTTCCAATTGCACACAAAAATCAGGTAAATGGCAAGTATTGTGTATAGATAAACTATTCAGCAGGTRGTGGATATACAATGCAGACCGAGTTTCTGCATTAACCATGGTGGGTTTTCCATCCCTGGCTTGTTCCCTCGTCTGTTGTCGGGGCTCATTGCCTATTCTTCTGAAGTGGTTGGAAATAATTAGCAAACCCATAAAAAATGGGCATAGCTATTTGCCCATTTTACCAAATTTGCTTTTGTCAGTTGTGAGGGCTTCAGTGGAAAATAATTTGCATGTCACGACATACAGAAACACAGAATTACTTCTGGCTGTCTTCTTTCATTATGGTAACAGTAGGTTTCATTCAATGTGCAGCATTTTGAGCAAAAAATGCATTGCATTTTATGCCAGCTGTCAAACTACATGTATTACACTGTGATACACACCCCCTCAAGATGTGCAATTTGGACAATTCACTKTTTATTTGCTGCCTCTGAAACTACAAAATAACGACATTATCACAGTTCTAAATAGTTGCTTGTAGTATAAGTGAGCTAAACTTACTTCTTCCCATTCCGACGTGAAGGAAGGTGTTCTCTCAGAGTTTCCTTTAGAGCACTGCTGACTTGGTGTGGGTTCACTCCAGTTGCTTCTCGCTTTTTTGTCATTTGGTGGATGGGAGATGAGATTGGAATCAGATTTTGAAACGTTTTTACACAAATGCATTTCAAGCAAAGTCTTTGGTAAAGATCGTATTCTCCCRAGCGTGCACGCACGCTCCACAAAGCCCCCAGTAGTAACAACCCATTGATCACTTATTCTTGCAGCTGGGCCAACCAGCGTACGGTTTTCCACCGGTTTAGTTTTTGTGTGAAATATGGTTCTGTTGACAACTGGTGGCTTTTTTTTCTTAACAGGAGGATCGGTGGTGTTTTCTTTTCGCAGCTGGATCTGCTGGACTGTGTTCCTGTTCAAAATGCTCTTCTCCACTGCACCACTGCACTGGTTTGTTTTGCTGTACAGCTGGAGTGGATTATCAGGTGGGTCACATGCAGGTGATGATCCATGAAGTAAACCTGCAAACTGCTCAGCAGGGTGTCCTTCCGGAAGCTCACTTTCAGTAGATGATTCTCCCTGGCAAAGACGYTCTGAAAAGAGACAGAATATGTTGTTAAAAAAATAATTAAAAACTGTGATAAAATACTATAGACACCAAAACCCTTACTCTAAACAAGATTATTTTCTATGATGCTTAGTTCTCTCTTACATACAGAAACTTCTACAGATATTGCTATCATGAACTGATTTGTTAGCCTCTTACCACACAATTTGTTCTATAAACTTGCCTCATTTATCTTGACTGGTTGATAAACAGAACAAAGCACTGCTACATATTTACTACAGGAGAAAGTGAATTAATAAAGAACGTTTGACTTACTTTCACTTTTCACTTGTTTTTGAGTTGAAATGTGTACAAGTTATACAATTGTGAATGATTAATTAGTTAAACTTTAAGTAATAAAATATATGAAGAACCCATTTAACAGCATTACTTTTAAAATATAAAGATACATATTTTCTTTTAACAGGCCRTTTTTTAATTTGAATTTACAACTATGATTCCTTTTTACTGACTATCTAAAGAATAGATGTGAATGTTGTTTTCAYTTCTGGGAATTTACAAGAATAGTTTAATAGTAACCATTGTAAAAAGAATAGGAAAGCAAACATTTCTAACATCAGCTTGTTTTTTCACTCAGCATAGCATGGCAAATGGAAACTAAAGAAAAAGATTTCTGTATTTTAAATTTCTGTAATTATTTCTGTAAAGAAAAAAGTTTATTTCAACACAATTCAGAGGGGATCATTAAGAATTTATAACTTTTTTTACACCTATACCTGTAGACAGTTTTTTCGCTAGTTGAAGTGGCAGAATTTTGCAGTGGATTCAGAGATTCATATTGTAAGCACATTTGTAGCTTGATTTTGTACAGTTACTTTGTAATTACAAAATAAATAACTTTCTACTTCAAAAACCATAAAAGACAAGCTAAACTTGTAAAATCAAGAACTATAATTAAGCCAGGAAAGGCCAGAATGAAGGTTGCCTGTGTAACCTTTAGTTGTCTTCTGTTTTAGCACAATGAATGTCTTTTGATGTGATCACGTACTATTTTTTCTCAAAGCCAGCCTATTTCATTTAGTGTTCAAAATGAAGTCTTCTCAGCAGAAGAAGCAACATTCAACATTTTATATTCTTGATCAAAAAGACTTGTCCTATCACTTATTCACTGTATGGTATCCAAATACCTACTTGAATACCAAGTTACTCATCACCTCCTGATATCTTTTATGATGCTCATTACTATGGTATCTAAGTACTTCACAAATATGAATTCATGTATCTTTACAAGGTGAGGATATAATGTGATATTATAACCAATTTTATAAATGGGAGATAAGGCTCAAGGAAATTAAACTGAAAAAGTCCACCAATTTTGATATCCACTTTGATGCTCTTTAAAATTAGCTAAGGGTACTTATCCTTATATAACACAGAATATTTTCAAAGCGCAGCTGCTACTGACTTTAGTACTTCTATACATYAGTCAATTATAGAAGTCACTTCTAGAAGTCTCAAATTCAGAATTCAAAAAAGAAGGAATGCGGTTAATCACTACTTGGATAAAGTCTGGTCTCTCTTGATCATCACACAATAGCTCTAACAGAGATGGAATGTAATTWGTCTAGTATTCAACTGCCTTAGCTCTCATATCTTTTCTCTGATACCTTTCAGTTTAACTAGGAACTTTTCTGTAAATTATTTTATAAGAGAAACAAAGATCTCATAGCTATGTGTCCTTCAGCACAGGATTTTCAGCAGTGCACCAAGAAATAAATCTAGTTTGGAAATGGAAGAGTCTCAGATTGCCAGGAAAATAATAGTATATGGTGGTCATGATAAAGATAAGATGCATGCAACATGAATGCAGCACAGTGGCCCTAGAASAGGTAATCCAAAGAGGTTGTAGCATTGCCATCCTTGGAGATTTTCAAGATTTGGCCAAAAAAGCCATGGTTCATCTGACCAAGTGTYGATGATAGTCCTGCTCCAAAGAAGAGGCTGAACTAGATAAGATTCAGAGATCTAGTCTAACCAATACTTCTTTGATCCATTTATAACTCTAAATCTTTTGATTTTGAATCAGGAACTATTAGACCTTAATGTTCTTTTAATACAGCTTTGTATTATTATTTTGTATTTGTTATTTTAGTTTACTAAGCACACAGTAAAGTACTGCTAGTGCTTAATACTATTATGTTCACAGAATAATGAGAATATAGACCTGAGCTACACCACTGCTCTAATTAGTATTGTAACCTACTTCTCACTGCACTGTTCTAAAGAAATCATACAAGGAGACAAAATCCCTTTAATAGACAATCATAAAATAATTCACCAAAGTAGTTTTCTTTCTTATTCTATGCCTATATTTGTTGATTTAAGACCTGAAGCACGAAGGTTCTCCAAATTGCACCACATCTCCAGCTTGTTTTCGTTGTCTTTATGAATGTCCTACTAAAATCTCAGCTTCAGAATTAGATAGCTGATATTGAAATTTGTATTTCCTCTAAGGCTTAGTAGTAATGAGTAAAATTTAGTATTTTGTGTATTWTTTCCTGACTTTTCTTAAACATGAAAATATTCTTGCCCTTTTGAACACAACTGTGCATTGAAAATATCCTTCCTTTAAGCTGCCTATATTGATTATCAATGTCCTGTGCGGTTAGAATTAATCTTAAAACTACCAAAGTGTTTCAGCAACTCAGTTAGCTGTCTCAGTTATCCTTTCTAATGTGTTTTATTTCCTAATCTTATTATATGCTTCTCCACCTTTTCCTTAGATGCTTCTGTTTGTTTCAACTAACATAGCTGAGGCTAAGAAAGGGTATTATTTTTTGCTTCATAGATTTATCCTYGGGTGAACACTAAAATAATGATAACAATTTCTCATGCTTTTCAAGTCTTCTGAGAACAGACTTCCAGATAAAGATCCTGGGAATACTACAGAAAGAGAATAGATAGAGAAGGTCAGACTCTTGGATTCAGTCCTAATGGAGAGACGGGTTTTTTTGATTCTGATAAATTTTCTTTCCTTTTGTAGTAATTTTATTATTGCAATCTTTAAAAAGGCAACAGAAGGAGATCTTGCTGTGTCATAAGATAATACTTTTCTGCCTTATCTTTTCACTTGCAAATAGTATCCTAAATACCTAAACATAAAACAATGACACTTCTACAGATGTTTAGTGTCATTACAAGTGTCATTCACAACTTCCCCATCTGACAGTGTATTTTATGAAAATCACTATGATACTGTCATATCTGTGTTGCAAGGAAAAYTTTTGCAGAACATTTCCAAATATAACTACAAATCAGTTTACTTCTGCCACAGTCTCAAAGCYTCAAGTAAGTATTGTTATTCTCACCAGTTTACATACAACCAACATGGCATTTAGACAGCAGATTGCAATCCAGACAGCTATTTATATGCATRCTGGTTCACCTCAGCACAATTTCTTGTGGTATACATACAGATCTCCATGGAATACCATATCCTGCTTTCAATATTTGAGTATTATAATTTGCAGATGCTTCATCACACTTACATAACTATTTTATGAATCTGACTCCAAATCTGCAGCGCATATTAAAAAAAAAGAGTATACTAAATTCTATGAATTTTGCATTCTTGAGAATGCAAAACTTAGAATTAGCTTATTCACATTTTTGTCTCAAGAGATTCTATGTTCAAAATTGAAGTAGATTTAGTAGAATAACACTTATTAATAATAGTAACAAAAAGAGCTGTAATGGATAAATTATAACTCAGAGCTACATCTTTGAAAAGAATTGCTGTTGCCATGGTACGAGCTTCTAATGTAGAACAAAAAAATARAGATTTGTTCTATAGCTATGGCAACAATTGTATTGTGACACCTGCACTATTAATCTATTCAAGTTCTGTTTCATTTGATCCAGAAAGATGATTTTAGCAGCATACTCTGCATATGTGCTGTATCTGTCCAAAAATGTACTCTCAACTCTCATTTCCACACGCTCAGTTAATTGACAAAACTAAGAGTTACAGCCAAGTAATATTTAGATAGTATCCTTACATCCCATCTTACCATTTATAGAAGCTGGAACCATTTGCAATAGAAGGATGGCACATAAAGCAGTCATTTGTATGGCAAATATTGCCTTAAATATGCTAGAATATCTAGCACTGATATTGAATTTATTGTCAAAATGATATCATAGAATGGACCAATCGTTAAGAAGTGGGGTAAGACAACAAATTCCAAGTATTTAAAAGCAGAAGTGGCAATATTCAGTAAATTTTACCCAGCGAACAGGGGTCTGGGTTCCAGTTCTTTGACGGAACTGCAGCATATTGGCTACAGATCTGTTGGTGAGACAGCATAATGTTCTCTCACTCTRGTAAATATAAAAGCAAAGTACCATGGACCTCTATGGTAGACACAACATGATTATTATATAACTCAAGATGAGTGTGGGCTACTACTGTCATCAGCAAGAACATAGGAAGGAGCAGCAGTTGTCCAGCCAGAGRTGTTTCTCTTTCTGCTTCATCCTAAATCTAGAGAAACCAAATGGGAACGTTGGTATCAATGATCTACCAGCTGTATGCCCAGGTTCCAGTATTACAAGCTTATCAAAACCATTTGTCTCCTGGAAATCACAATAAAAGTCTTTGGATTTTCTGCTTGCTCTTCCTTGCTTCTTTATCACCAGTTCAAATCTATAACATCTGCATTTGCCTAGGTACATTATTCTACTTAATGCATCACTATTGGTAGTTTCACTGTCCACATTTTGTTCCTCTGTTTTACAAAGAAATGTCAGGAAATATAGAAGAGACATCTAGGGCATAAGATAGCTCCCTATGGAGCTTTCTGAATATTAATTCCCAGTCTTTGATGAAGAAAAAGCTTTCAGTGAGGAAGGATATTAGTTGATAATTACTGCCAATTCTAAGCACATTATAATATCCAAATATAGTTCTTGCCCAAAATGGCAGTAATAGGAGTGTAATCTGGTGCAAATATCCACAGTTGATTTTAACTTTTTAGAGACATAATAATTCTCCTGTATATTTTCCTAAGATGTATTTGCTATGCATAGAGTATATTCAGTATTTGAAGGAGACAGAAATGCATTTTTTCATAGAACACAGACAGGATTAAACTTTGATTTAACAGCAAAATTCATCTTACATTGAGAGCTGCAACTGCCGCCTCCATACTGCTGTTTCCATGAGAATTTCTTTCTATGTGACTATATAAGGMATGGCTCCTAGACATCTTTATGATAGACAGCTTTTCATGAACCATCACATCTTACACCACAAGAATCTGTCATATATTTGCTCCTCAAACCAAGAAATCTTCAGAAAAGTAGCATATAATAACATGTAAGTTAAGGACTGAAAATTTTATGCAGATGAAATAGTGTCCAGCTTGTCAATAAGGTGAAGCACTGGTCTTCTTTCACACACACATTCATTCTAAAAATCTGTTACAGTATCTCAACACAACCTCACCGAATAAAAAGAAAAAAAATCATGACYTCCTTGTAAAACTTAAGTAATCTTGCACAAGAAATTCTGCAAAATGAATGAAAATTGATGYAAAATGTAGTTTTGCAGAAAGCTCACATATAATTGCATTGAGAAATTCTGTTGTCATCTCTTGCAGGAGAAAGCTGGGGGCTGAGTGGGATGYGGCTGTGCTCAGAAGGTACATGTTAATTTTACAACATAGTACAGCAGAAAAAAGTAATAGAAGAGGAAAAATTGRTGACACTTAATAATCAAACTCAGTGCAAACCCATATGAATGTGACAGATGAACTCTTAAAACCAAACTCTTTTAATGATGACACTAATGAAATCTAGTTAATTTGTTCCACTCCTGATACTTCACACATCAAATGCAAGGCAGGAATGAAAGAAAAAGTCATCCAGTAACTAGGAACTCGATGTACTTACTGTCAAGGCAAAAAAAGGAAAAATAATGGATGATTTTTAGTGCTGCTTCCAGAAGGAAATATAGCTCAACAATTCCCACAATGTAATTTGAAAGGAAAGATTTGCTTATGCAACAATTTCCTTTCCCCAAGCATGAGACAAATTCAGAAAGAATACAAAATATATGTTTGCTGCTCTACATTGATCATACATTTCTGTCACCCATAACCTTAAAAAAGCAATAATCTCTGATCTGAGCAGTTTTTTTAAGATACTTAAAAGCATGGGACACCCTCTCTGCTCTGCCCTTCTCCACTGTCTCATTTTTCCTCTCTTCTTCCAGCTCCACGTTGAAGTTTCATCTTATGTTTCCAAGCTATCAAGCATGAAATCAATGCTTTCATAAGAAATAATGTAAAATAAAGGCCCAAATCTGAATGGACCCATTTAACTACATGCTTTACTCTTCCCAAAAAAATCAGTAATAGTAAAGAAATTGTACTGCTTTCTGCTAAACTTCATGCTAGGTAGTAGAAGCAAAGGACAGGAAGTACCTATTTCTTACCAGGGTCTAGAAAATGTATCAGACTACAAAATCGCAGCCTTGTTCTAGATCTGCTAAAAYTGTACATGCATTTGCTGAATGAAATCAGAAGACAATTATCATCTTCCAGGCTCTATCACGCATGACACTTTGCTAAGCTGCTTTGCTTAGAGCAAAACATGCCTAAGGATATATAAGGACCAGTGGAAAAAAGTCTGCAGCTGCTTAWGGCAAAACTGCTATAGGTGGATTGGAGAGCAGTCTCTTTCAAACTCTTTGAGTTAACCAAACTCAGATGTTAACCAAACTCTTTGAGTTAACCAAACAGTCCAAAATATACAGGGACTTCTGCATCTCTTAGAAGAGCAGGTATAGGTAAGTAAAAGGTAATAGGTAAAAGCAATAGGTAAGCTTTGTACACTTACATGAATTAAAGAAAGGAGAAAAAAAAAAGATTATGAGAAAGATGTATGAATCACTCTAATTGCTGGTCACAAGCTCTCACAGAGACATTTCCCTAGTATTTCCAAATATAGGTCAGTTATTTTGGCTGGATGCAGAGGAGATGCCATCCACTCTTCTGAACTAAAGCTTCATGYGGAGAGGCAGATATAGAAAAGTTTAATCCAAATGAAACCCTGCTTATATGACTGGTTGAAAAGTCAGGCAATGTAAACACTGTGTACAAAAATCTTGAATGATTTCTTTTCTACCAAGGCCACCCCTCCAGACCAGACATCCTCCAGATAATTGGTGCAAATACATTTAAAAAAATACATCACATGAATAAAATCATTTAAGAGTCCAGGAGCTGCAGATAGGAAAACAGAATCTTAATTGTCTGAAAATATGCTAATATTGAGAAGAATTGCCCTATTACACATAACATATCTCAGATTCTTCTCATTTAATAATGGTAATGGGTTATAGAAAGCTTCTCCCACCTAGAGAACATGGTTTTGTGTGTGCCGAACACTGTCTGCAAAGACATCTAAGCCACCATTTGCCCTTTAGTTTTAACATGCTCTGGTTCCACCTCCCGTGGTCGATCAGGAAGTAGATAGCTATTCACATATTTGGTATGGCTTCTCACTATAAGGTTTGTGAGCGTAAGGTAAATCTCCTCTCACTMTTTCTCACTGAAAATTTAGAAAGGTCTCTATTTCTTTTAACAGAACAATAAACTTCAAAGGCTCAGTATTTTTCATAATAGTAGTGTCTTCTAAAAGGTGATTTCAAGAAGTTCCTCAGAATTGAATGAYTGGATCCAAAGATAAGCGTTCATATTTCTCCTTAGAATTTTTAGGATATCTCTTCCTGTTGTTTCTGTTTTGGAAAGATAGATATTCATTATCAATAGATATGCATTATTTTTGGTGAGAGTGATCTGATATCAAACCATCTCTTCTGGAGCATTTATTTTCAGTCACTGAAGAAAAGGCCTGAACTCTCAGATTCAGCTTCTTTTCATAAAGTCCTTTCTCCCCACTTCCCTGTYCCACTCTCTTCTCTCCTCTCCCAAAGAAAAAATTATTAAAATCCACAGAACCTACTGTATTATCACAAGATTTGCTCTGTAACTTCAGAGTTAATTTCTCTCTTCCATATATTATTGCATTCACTGTGTTTAAGTGTCAACACATTTTCCTGTAAAGTATTTCTGAAACGCAGCCTCTATTTGTCCATTTGTTGCCCAAAGGCAAAGGCTCCCTGATCTGAACCCATTCAAAAATTCTTCTTCAAAAATCACCGTCCCGGTCCATTGCATTAAAGGTGCTATGTGGTCTCTTTGGTTCTCACTGTCATATTTAAGCTGATTTATGGTAAGCAAAATTCACACTTCACAATTTGTGATACAGTCAACATCTTTCTCATCTATGTTGTCAAGGCCCCATCACTATTTTGCTATATTTACTTCAGCTTACATTTGGAATTTTAGCAGAATTGGACCATTCCAATATTCCATGATTCAAAGGGATTTAAAAAAACCCTTTATATTATAAATGCATATTTATAATTTACATAATAAACCAAATCTTATTATTTACCTAATAAACCAAACAGTTCATGCTTTTTTACATAATGGAGTATATAATGTGTGATACAACTGAGTTGAAGCTGTAGAACAGCTGTAGAACATATACATATGTTGAACATATACATATACATTATTCAGCCAAAACCGAAATTCCTTGTATTGGATGAAACTCACTATTGCTGTTAATGACATCTTTGGCTATTCAGGATCAACATGCTAAGACATCTCTGACTCTTCTACCGTTTTAGTTGATGTAGATTTAAAGTGCTACACTGACAAATTTTCTAAACTATCAAACACTCAGGAGAATGGAGTATGCACCAGTAGTTCATTAAATCAATCATAATTAACAAATACTTGCAGAAACAATATCGCCATTGTTTTAATTAGCATATTCCTAATTTAGAACAAATTGAAAAGCAAATGATCACAGTCTCCTAAGATATTTACACGAGTTACTTTTTCCTCTTTTAAAAAAGAGCACAATCATGACATCTCTAAATCTAGTGGCAGCTTGACATATCAGATAGCACAGTAACAAATACCAGTGCTAAACTAATGTTTGCAGATTTTTTACTATAAAATAATCAGAAATGTTAATGAAAATATTTTAATCAAGTTTTCAATTAAAAGTGAGCAAACACCTTAATGATTTCCTTTTGTACCCAATAGGAAAAACAGATGGCAATGAGTGATGAGAGTAATAAATTAAAACTGATCCTAAAAAATACTTTTTAATAAGCAAAATGTTTATACTTTTAACTAGCTCTCAAAAATTCATAAAGACAAAAAAAAGCCAAGTATTTAGTTTATACTTGAATCTTGACAGTTAAAAAATTTTATGTGAACACCTAACACAAAGGAGCACAAGCAAAATTTAGACCAGTCCACTTCTGAAACAGGTTATGACCAAATCTGGAGTAATTTACTTTGAACATTATAATATTAGGAGCATCTCAGCTTAAGTTCTTGAATTATTATTCTGTCTACATGCATTAATATAAATGAAAGAAGACAGTTGAGAATGGGGGAAATGTGACAAACATTAGGTATGTCCAAGGAGACTGTTCTTAAATGAACAAAGAGTAAGCCTAGCTAACGGGATACTGTAATCTTGGTTAAGGTAAAAGCCTTTGATAGAGGCTCTTTTTGGTTGAGGTGTTTGATTCAATTTGGTTGAGCTATTTAATCTTTTGTTCAGAGAATAAAGGATGAAGGCAAAATTGCAAGCAAATGGATAACTACAGTACTGGTAAACACAGAATGAAACTGAGGAAAGATAAGAGGCGTATAGGCTTTTTAAAAAAAAACAACTTTCCTTCCTCCAACCTCCCTTGTTGCTATGTATTCTTGGACAAACTTAAACTTTTTTTAAACCATCTAAAAATATAGGGGGAGATATGTGTTTCCAAAACAAAATGAATTTCACAGATATAGCAATTGATCGGTAGTGGAGTTAAGTTGAAAGAAAAGTTGAAGTGAAATTTGATTTAAATTCACTTTATCTCACAGGCTGACTGTCAATATGAAGATCAAATCAGACTGTAATTTGCAAGTGACTCAAAATATAACTAATCCATCTGGACTTTCATTGTTTTTATTATTTTACAGCARTGCAAAGCACGCAGTAATCACACTAGAGAAGTATACAAGTCTGAATCAAATCAAGTAGTTGCTTCTTACAATTGGTATCTTTCCTCTACTTCAGCTAAACTAAGCTTTACTTTAAAGWCAACATAGTGATGCCTTACTTTATTAAAGGCAAAGACCACAATGAACTGGTCATTTCCAGTGACAGATGCTTTTTGCTAGCTTTTGAAGCCATTTCACTGATTTTATATATAATTTCTATTTCTCATGTGTCATGTGAAGAGTGGCAGAACAATATGATTTTTCTGACCATGGATAATACTCTAAGAATTTATATTCAAAAGTAAGAAACTGTAAATCTTCTTGTGGTGTGAGTACTCCTTAAGTTATCTTGGCAACTAGAGAAACTGGCTCAGAGCAAGTACAAATATTTCATCATATTTTAATTTTGGTTATGGAATTATCACTACAAATCAATATGTAGAAATTTAAAGGTAGGCATTGGATTACTCTCAACTGGTGAGAGGAGACAGTCAAGTTGGCATTCAAGCCAATGCTGTACTATCTTCTCCCAAAGCTGATATATATGGCAAAATGTCTTAAAARACAATACACTCACAGCAGCTGGTTGTGCAAATTCATAAACTTACTGTCAGAAAGAACCATTTGCATCTGCATATAAGAGCACAGAATTAGGAAGTGTGTATGTCCCTGAATAAAATTTACAAAGTTTGCCTTGCCAAAGATTGCCTAAGGTCAATCATGTTTACATGCAACTTTTCTTTCACATATAATAATGCCGTATTTTTGGCATTGCATTTGATGTTTCACTATTCTAAACAGACTTACAGATTTGTCATGAACAATTTCTGGAATAAGTCATAATATTCTTGTCAGTATCACACTCCTAACAATCATAGGAAAACCTTGAAACTGTGAAAAAGAAACAATGCTAAGTTTACGGTAGCTGAATTTTTTTTTTTTAATTGAATAATGAGGTATTTGGGTGTATTAAAAAAAATTGTATAATCCAAAATATGTTTTAGATATTCTACAATATGTAGTTTTTCTTTGCTCATAATTATATGCTAGWTGCCTTTTTGCTTCATTTTTCTCTGGTATTCAGCTATGTCAATAGTGAATTTTCTAGACATTTTCTACATTCACTCACCAGTTCTTTCAACTACGGCAAGTACAGCCCTTCTGCTCTGAGCTGCACACCAGGTTGTAAAGACAATACACTAAGCTAAGCTAACTTTCATACAGTCATGAATCCAGAATTACTTCACTGTGATCAGAAAGACTTTCTCAGGGCTTATTCACAGATCTCTTCAATCTGCAGTTTTACATATGTTGTATGTTTTGACTCTTGAACAGAGATAGCCATACTGACAGGCCTAAGCTCCAAATCCTCAGTCCCACGTGTTTTCTTCTGTAATTATTTTAATTTTTYAGAACAATATGAAAATAAACAAAAAGCACTTCAAACTCAAAACAAAACAAAAACACTAAAGAAACTCAGGTAGTAAATACCTGAGTCAAGCTTCCAGAAGGGTTGGGAGTAGATACCAAGACACAGATGATCTCTAGACTAACACAAGCAAAATTCACCTCAATGGGGCCTTGAAGAAAAATCTCCAAGAGTTTCAATAATATATGGAAAATTGTGAGTGCAGTAGGCAAAGATCCTTCTGTTTCTGCAACAGATTCCTATCTAATGAGGAGGTGGCCTATGTGGGACAGAATTCCAAATACACGTGTCATTGCAACTTAGATTTATTTTTGGAATCAGAAAGATATAAACCAGAGGATAATGATGGTTAAGTTTACAGAATCTACTTTTCCTTATGCTAACTTTATAGAGAGAACCTCAGCCTTAAGACGTAAAGATTCATCCTATAGCTTAATGTGAAGCCATTTATAGAAGTTACACCAAAGAAACAGATGGAGAGTAGAGGGAAAAGAGGAAAAGAGTTTAGTCATTGGGTTGTATCATTCTAAATTTAGGATATTACAAAATATAATGAATGGATTTTAGTCTTCTCACAGTGTTCTTTGGTCTTTTGTCAAAATGGTTGTTTGATAAGCTTTGAAATTACACAGCATATCTACATTCTGGAGAAAATGGAAAATCTGACAATATGCAGGTACACTGTGACTTAGCACAAAGAAAAGTTTGGAAGTGTTAGCCTAAGATGGCAAGTGTTCTGCTTCCTCTATAACTTCAAAGCCTATTAGTTCCCACATTCTTCTTAAAATAAAATGTACAAATACTAATATTGATTTGAAAGCTTCAGCCCTAACTGAGGTATCCTTCCTTGCACATTCTCCGCAGGGCTAAACAATGCAAACACATGGATATAGTTCATAGTTCATAGCTTTTATTGTAGCACTCACAACAGCATCAAGGGCACTTCAGAGCTGAGATCTGAGAGGCAGCTACAATATGTTTTTAGATCCAATCCACCTTCTTTCATATCAACCGCAAAAACACATTTGAAATTACATGTACTACTCTATATAGCGGTCTGTAGGCAGTTGCTTCCAATCATCCTATCTCTAGCTTATAGCTTACTTTGCCTTGACAAAAGAAAACCTTCAATTTCTGTTGGAATACTGCAATTCTAACACTAAATATGGTTTGTCCGGTAAATCTATCACTGTGTCAGATTTCCACTATGAAGAGTAGTTTTCAAGCTAGCCATTTCTATTGCTTGAGAATTCTGGAATGCATAGATTATTTCCTGGGAGATATTTTTGCACGTGAAAAACTAGCTAAGTAATTCACCATTAAGCAGGCATTTTGTGTTCAAAGAAAAATGTAGTTCAGCTGACTTTTTCACTGCAGAACRTTTCAGAACCTTCCAAGTCAATACCTGAATAAAGATTTTACATATTTAGAAAGAATCTTGATTTTTATATATTCCACTGAAGAGGAATAAAATTGCTTGAAAGAGCAATTATTTATTAGAATTTTACACACTGTCAAGAATTATGCAAATCAAGGGATGAAGATATAGGTCATTTATTTCTGAAGAAAACACTTTGTGAAGTATGAAAGGAGAAAAATTGAATTGAGATAATTTAAGCTTCTAGTTGCAGTATCAAACTAAGCCTGAGTCATACAATCACTTTGAAGACAGCTGTAATGATATAAAATGTTACTGTGTACAGCTGTTCACTGTAAGTACTGCACTAGAGACTGTCCACTCCAAAAATAAGTTGTGCTATCCAGTTGAATGAGCACTGGTTTTATTGAAAAATGAGTTAAGCTTGCTTGAACTAGCTGAAGTGGTAATTTTACTTACAGCAAGGGAAAATAGATTCTCATATCACTCCTAGATGTATATATATATATTTTCAATAGAATGATTGGTTAGTAAGTTTAATGGCAAATTTGCTTCTTGTCTGTAAGACTGAAGATGACAGAAAAGTACCTACATGGCACTCGGTATGATAGTGGACATGAAAGCTAGTTTGACTGCAAATGTCAAATGAGTATGAGTGGAAATATCAAACTAGTATTCTGGAAAATAACCTGATGTTTCAGAGTACTAACACAACTTCACACTGGATATAAATTATGTAGACATCCATATTTCAGTCTTGTTGAATGGCTGCATACTTACATGTCTAAAGGAAATTGCCAAAAATCTGTGTATGTAACTTAAAAAGAATACCATTGTTTTTGTCAAATTCTTTCATTAGCACTTAACGTCACAACTGAATCATAAGAGGGAAAAAAAAGAATAAGTGATATATAAAGTGAGCAACAAGGAATAAGGACAAAACTACTTGCAGAAACACATTATATGACTACATTGCAATCACAACATTAACTACAGTGAGTCCAAGATATCTTCTAAAAAACCTTCAAGTTAACGGCAGTCTTGCAATCTCATTGTAGTACATGAGACATGCCCTGAAACTTGCCCTCAAAAAACATAAGGAATTAGTCCATGCTATGCTCTATTTGAATAAGTTTTCAATCTAGAGGCAGTTTAAAGATCACAGTTGCTGCCGTTGTCTAAATATTCTTTGTTAAAACTTAAGATATACTAAGGCAGTTAATTTTACATTTATCTCTGTTATGACAATTAATCTTAGACAAGACAAGAGACCATCAATACATCTGCAAACCTTCTATCTAAAATGCTGTTCTTTCTTTTCAATCTTCTACTGCACACCTTCACCTTCCCAAACCAAGGTACCAGATCTTGTGGCTCGTGGTCTTTCCTCATCTCTCCAAATGATGATTCCAATCCTTAGAGTTTGTCTTAATCTTCCCAGAAAATGACTCAAACCCTATGATTTTTAACTCTTCTTATCAGATATCTCTATTAAGCCCAAATGCTGCACAGCTGTGTTACCTGTTGTATCTCACTGAATGCCTAGTATCCGTCAGCCTAATATCGCAGGGCAAGGTCATGCAAAGATAGATGCTCAAGTCTGAGATACAGTCTTGCTTATCAAGATATTGTTTCCCTCAGGCTAYTTAGAGATCTCTCTGAGGACTAATTAGTCCTCACATAACTCTACACATATACTGCTTACAGTTTCTAAATAAGTTTGCTTATAGCTTYACGTGCTCAGTGTACGTGATAGAATACTGTGAAATTATGACAGCATAGCCCTTTCTAAGATGTGTAAGATACAATTAATATAAACACATATATAAGAACTAGATATTGTTGTACTAATACTTCTGCTATTACTACTGTTAAAGATTACTGGACTGTGGTACAAGTCCTTTCTTTACTGAACACAATCTGTTTGTCTTTGGACTGAGGGAGAAATATCATTTATATTAACTCAGGACAGTCACTTTTTCCTTTCACATCTTTGTCTTCTGGGTTTCCTTGACCTCATTAAATCAGCTTTTTTCATTCCAGTAGAGGCCAAAACTTCACAGGCAAAATGTCTGCACTCTGTCAAAACAAGATGTTCGTATTAACCACCATCCATTAACTTCAGTCTCAAGAGGAAACTCTGACACTGATGGAGGAACACTGTCACTAAAGGAGACATAAAGATACACAGGAATATGTGACTGGGTCAATGAATCTCACAAGTTCTTCACACGAATAGGTACTGGTGCTACCTATTTAGTAAGTGGAAGGTAGTAGGTAGAAATTTAGAGTTTTAAGAGGCCATACATCATAAACATTAATGAATTACAGGACTCAACTCCTCCTCGGATCAATTTATAGTTCATACTACAAAATCCTAGAATTTACACTGTAGTGAGGTAGCTGGGGAGAGTAACAGTTTCTGATCTTCTTCTCAGAAAATGTAATAAACTGCCAATGACCTTAGCATGTGAAACCTCATGCAAAGTCTAGTGAAGTCAATGGAAGAATATATTTTATTATTTCAGAACATATTTAAGAGCTACATTCTTTTTAATACGAATATTTGCTTTATTTTGGGTTTATTTTTTAATTTTATCACTTTTTTATTACAAGTAAATTTTTTGCCTTTGATGAATAGTTAGGATATAAAATCAGCTTTCCAAGTATTTTTAGAAGCAACTTTTTTCTAGCAATAAACAATTTTAACTGCCAGAATTCTCTGGTATAATTTTTCATCAACCAGTATGTAGCAATTTAAGTCTTTATTTTAGAAGTTGACTATTATATTAAGCTACATTTTTGTATTCTGCTGAAACTATTATTATGGAAAAGTTTTAGCATTATGCTAGTCATCTTTACATTCAGTTGTAAAGACATAGAGGCCTTTAGAAAGCAAAATATAATGAAAGTGTTCATAAACAGAATCCATTTAAACAGAATCTATTTAGTTTACATGTAGTTTGTTAAGCTTTCAAATAATGAAAATTAAATAAAGGCATTTACTTTGATATATACATTTGAGTACAGCTTATTTTTTCAGTATGGTCTGCGTGTGATCAGTTAGTGTTTTTTCTCTGTAGTAAGTATATCAATATTTCTAATTAGCTACCAGGGATATAAAAATGTGTTCTGTCTGCATGCAGAAGGGGCTAATAATATGATAAAAACTGAGAGCGCTAATTTTGCTGTCAATTCTATATCCTGTTAATTACATCTTAAATAGGCTGCACTTTTCTTATGGGAATTAGTGATGTTTTGAAAGATTTAAATTGTAGGAAAATATTTTATTTTTTATTTTTTTGCAAGAAGAAAAAAGGTTGTTTTTTTTTAGATAAAGACAAAATTTRTATAGAATTATGTATGTAGGTGAATATGCATATACATAATATGTGAACTGGTCAATTCATTTGAGTTGACCAGTTAATTTACAATATAAGCATATATGAATAAAACTATATRTGTGCTTAGCTGCTACATGGATTGATGTCTCTCTAAAGCTTACCTTCCTCTGACTTGAAAAGAGCAACAAATGTGGATTTTCAGGAAGGGGGAAGTTTTCTTCTTTCTGATTAGTAAAGTGGAACAGGCAAYGCTCTCCTTGCATTGACACTCAAGACTGGGAGCACTGCATAGCTCCAGTATTCAGCCTAATGGATAAGCTTCTCTTGAGCTTCATTTCAAAGTCCTGAATAGCAAAACTTAGATTTTATGAAATCCCTAAATACTACTACTTTTATACCAAATCTAGTTAGTCACTGCATAGATATCACCTTTCATTTTGTTGAATTACAAAAAGCCAAAAAAACAAAAAAGGGAAAAAAAGAAAAAAAAAAGAAAAAAAAAAAGAAAAATCACAGCAATCCAGCAATCTATACTTGCACTGCTTAAATAGGCATTAATAAGAATATTATTTGTAGCATTAATATTCCTTCTCTCCCTAACACTTTTAAGAATAGTATATGTATTAAAGCTAGCTATAATTTTAGCAATGATTCTATAGCAGCATCCTAAAGAGTCTTAGACTTCCTAAATAGTCTGGATATTATTTGAACAAATGGATAGTATTTGACACATCAAGAAACATGTAATCTGGGTATGTTAAGCTAGGGAGACAATACAACCAAGGGAAAGTTGACACAAGTTCAGGGAGAAGATCTCAACATTTAGCATATATTGAATCTATAAAACAGCACATCTAGAAAAATTATTTAGTATGGGGCAAACAGAAAAGTATATACTGAAACTGCTAAGATATAGCTTAATTTAAATATATAATTCTAAGAATTGACATTAAGCTAAATTTCTGTSTGTGAAAAAATCTCTTCATATAGGGGCTGCATTTCTTATTTTATAATTAATGTAGACATGAGTTTATATTTCTGTAAGAAGAAAGCACTTTTTTGATTGTGTTTCATATTTTATACCTATACCTATATTATACCTATATTATRCCTAATATAGACATGAATTTATATTTTGGTAGGGAGAAAACAGCTTTTCTTGTGTTTCACAGGTTAGCTTACATTCAGATATATTCCTGTACTGTAAGATATATGCTTCCCTATCTCATTTCATTTGATATAAAAGACTGGATTCATATTTCAGCTTTTAAGGGGAATGAAAATTAACGGTTCTCAGAATTTTTTCATTTTAAAATGATTGCTGTAAGAACCTCAGCTCTGGTTACTTTATAAAATGAACTGTATTCATCTCTTCATTTTTCTGGGTTTACTACTTTACTGTCTGCTTAAAAAAATACCACCWTTCTCTCTAAACAGCATCGCCATTTCTCAACATCACAAACCAAAAGGCTTATATTGCCTATTTTCACAGTGCTTAACTATCTGGGCATATATTTTTGTTATATACTGAAATGCATACAATATATGTCTTTGAAAAATATTCGGAATTAAATAAACTGTTAGATGCACAGTCATTCATACAAATGCTTTGATCCTGATATCACAAAACACATTTTAAATAACACAAACATGCAGCCACTTCAAAAGACTACAATGGAATCTCCTCTGCAGACTATAATCAACATCATTTATTTTTCTACCATGGAAACTAAACAATATACTTCTCTTTCCCAGTATTTTAAATAGATGAACTAAAATGGGTGATACAAATGTATACATCTCTATATATATATGTATCACACAATATATAAACTGTGATCAGGTTCTCAATGAAGCATGAACATCAGAGAATTAGGCTCAGACATAGATCATTTGCTCTTGTTTGTTCTTAAAACATTAAAATTCTATGTTGAAAATTCTAGGAAAACAAGGCATGTTTATGCAGGAACATGCACAAGTACTTGTATAATTTAGAAGAATCTTTCTCTGCAAAGAATTTATAGATATGAATGCTTTTAATTCTAAGAATGTGCCATTTGCTGAATTAATTAGTTTGTAATATTATACTGTCATACATAAAATTAAATCCCTATGTTTCTCTTCCTTTAATCAACTGTTACGTGCATTGACTCACAGTTGGCAGGAAGAATGTATGAAATGTTAGATAACAAATTCTTATGCAAAATAAAAATAAAAAAAAAAAGCAGTAGCTGCTCATAATTGATTACTATATACCCACAAAACAATTTACTCAGATGAGACAATTACAATGCTAAGGAATTTGAAGAAAGGTTATATTCAATTATTCTCTTAAGTTGACTACAATTTTACAAACCCAGTAATGAATCTTTTGATTAAAAATAATTTTTAGAAATTAAGACTTCAAGAGATTATAAGAAACCTTATGTAAACTGAAATAAATGTCCCTGTAACTAAATTAATACTGACAGTTGTTGCATAAGAGCATGATGCTTAACTGATATTTCCCAGAATAAAGTTCAGTTTCATGATAAGATGGGAAAAATAGGTCAAAACTTCAAAGATGTGGATGTACTGCAAGTTTTTAACACATGGAGAGATTAAATTTCCACCTGCAGTTTTGTGCTCATTTAATCTTGTCTGTAATAAATTACAGTACAATTGGCAGTGATTATAATATATTGCAATTTTCATTTAAAGATGCAAAAGGAGCTTCATGAACATGGCAACATTCCGAGTATCGATTTAAATTCCTTGGAGAGATTTTTTACCATCTGGGAAATGCTTCACACTTAACTTATTTTGAGTAACTCTTTGTAAAATATCAGGGCAGCTCAGTTTTCACCAAACCTTTCTTTATCACAAATCTATAATTCCAATATGCTAGCTAATTATAAAAAAATGCAGAATCACACTTGAACCCTAACTGAGACAACTTTCCCATCTGTTTTGCTCATTCAGACTTTCACTTTCCAACCACTTTAGTAAATACCTTATTGGAAAGGTATATCTCTATTGTTAAGCACATGAATAAAGACAGTCTGCACATATTTACTGGGCATTTCTGGTTCCAGACAAAAGTTCAAGCTCATCAACAGATAATCCCCTGCAAGAATATGCTATATATTTTCATTTCTCAGATATTATGCCATTTATCTTTAAATACTGCAAACACCTTTCACATTTTGGATAAGCATTTTCTATCCCATTACACTTTCTCAGATTTGATATTCTAAAGTATTTAGCAGTTCATAAATTTTGTTCATTCCAGAAATCTGGACTCTCAGAAAAGGACGCCAGAATAATTCCCATGTGTTTAACACACATGTTCTATATTATCCAATTCATTTATGGTTTATGTAGACAATAATTCCAGTGAAGAGTCATTAGAACAAAAAGTGTCCCCCCTAATCTCAGCTCAGGAAAGGATTATGTGTTTTGACCAAATCTGGGAAGGTTGTGAATAGAAGGGTAGCAACTGGAATAGCTTCAGAGATCCAACCACTTATTCCAACCAGAGATCCAACCATTCAGCCACTTACGAAAACTTGGACATCCTGGCTAACTCTACAGTTGTCACGAGCATGATCCGAACTTTAGTGGTAACATGCCCTTGCCTTCATGTTATATAAAATCTCAGTATAATCTTTACTAACATTGAAAGATATAATTTACCCTAAGGCCTCAGCAATGGAGATGATGACAGTTTATTTTAGCAATGTTAAGATAGTTCAGACTTCGTAAGTTCTGCAGAACTTGGCAAAAACATTTCATCCCCMAAATCAGGCCAGTAGTGGGGTGCCTATAGCTGTGATGGTCTGGACCTCTCTTCCAAATACAAAATTTTACATTTGCTATTTATATATTGCTCTAAATCTACACAGGGCCAGACAAGGAACCACTCCTGATCTCCTGGGTATGTGTGAAAACCTGCCATAAGGCTGTGCATCAGCTAGCAGGAGAGTTGCTAAAGAAGAGCAGACAGCAGCTCTCCCTGAACTCTTTTCACACTAGGGACTGAAGATATAAACTGATCCTGTTTTCTTTTTGCACATTACATACCAGGCAAGGATGTAAAAAARCACTCTTGAGGCTTGAAGAATTCTGCATGAACTTGCACTCTCGAGAAAGAGTCAAAAATACTGGAAGTGGAACAAGTTTTTTCAGCACCTCCATCTTTGGCAATAACCATCTAACTGCTACAATTCAAGGGAACAATTGCCATTGGCAGAACATGCTGGGAACAGCATTCCCATCTCATTCCCTTCTTTCACAGATCAGACTGTGTCTGACTGAGACAGATCATCTTTCCTGCTCTTTCTCAGGAAGAGCTTGGGACTCTGTGCCACAGCTTAGCCCATAATGTTCTGCATGCTAACTCCTAAAGCTAGTATTAGGAGTCCTTTATTATTCTATTTATAAATTATATTTTTCCTAAGCATAGATTGACTCCACATCTGAGGAAGCCACAGAGAAAGAGTTATTTCATCTATGGACGGAAGTAATTTTTGCTCCTGGCATACACTTCAAAGCAATTTTTAGAATCTGAAACAGAAATAAGTGATGTACTAAAGTGCCCCAATTTTATCTCCAGCCCTAGAAATATGGGAGGCATGCAGATTTAAATGCTTTTTTAAAGCAAAGAATAAYCCCATGTATTGTCAGTGTGCCAGTCCATTTCAAACCTGTTTTAAATCATTGTTGAGACTTACCATATGCATTTTCTAGTTTAGAATTATAGATCTAGTTCAGAATGATATCCCACTGTTTTTGAACTGATGCATTTTCCTCCAGTGTTTTAGAAATAAAAACCTCTTTCATACTAGTAATTTTAATGTGTTAGAAGATGACTGTATCCAAAATCTGCTGAAATCAGTATGAACATAGCCACTAACACCAATAAGCTTTGGATCAGATTCCTAAAAATATACMCATTTTACCTGTCAATCAGCACTCTAAACATATTTCTTTATTGATTTTAATATATTGTTAGCATCAATTATTCTGGGAAATTTTCTGAAGATAGCCATTATCATAGCTATCTTGCAGAGCATATTATTTTGCTAAATACATATATGCACATTGGATATATGTAGAACCTCCAATGAATGATAAAGTACATATACAAAACTACACTATGTAATTATGTAATTAGACTTTTTTAAAGTCTATTTTTTTCAGAATATGTGGAAAATCTTAATTCATCTAGCAAAAGGTTCATGATGTAACTGTTGGTTTTTGTGTTCTTCAGAAACAGAACAAAATGTCTGGGTGAAAATAGAGAAAGAACAGAGAAGTCCTAGAAGACCTAAAGTTTAGGTTATTCACTAGTAAACTAGAAAACTAGCTTAAATCTCTGCTTGGGACAGATACTTGAATGTAGGATTTTATAGTGTTCTAACTACCAAACTGCTGACTATTTCTTCYCTTGTCTCTCTCATTTTTGCCCTAACTCATTCTTCTTTTCTTTCTCATTCAGTTTCGAGAGGGACACTAATTTTAATGCAGAATAAAAATATTTTTAAATTTCTCATCACATGTTAGTATAATCACATCCCTGACATTTACTTAAGAGAACTGTTGGACCCTTATGTTATTTCTTTCATGTTATTTTCAGCTTAGCTCTTACATTTCCAAAGATTAAATGCAGCATATAATGAATGCTAAGGAAAAAAAAATCTATTAGATGAAAAAATTACTCACTAAGAATCATAAAAATATATTTTTTCTTCATTATCAGTGCCATAATCCTTGAGCTATCAGATTTAGGACTAAAATGAGTAATAGTTGTGAAATACAGTTAATGTCCTTTTATCAATTTGTATATTTTTTTCCTAATACTTTTTTAATTCCAGTACTTAGCAATATTTGTCTAAATTTAATTTGCTAACAGATAGAGTCTTAATTGTACAAGATCTGTTGTCTGGGGTTATGGCAAAGCTTAGTTATTCACAAACTGTTGGATGGTTTTTTTTGGTAGAATTTACTCCATATCGGTATATGAAATAG
>NW_020454272.1:1318323-1442610 GCF_003342845.1 Nothoprocta perdicaria
AGGGAAGGGAAGGGAAGGGAAGGGAAGGGAAGGGAAGGGAAGGGAAGGGAAGGGAAGGGAAGGGAAGGGAAGGGAAGGGCATCTCTAGAAAACAGTTCTTAGAAGGGTGCATGTAGTTCTCAGAAAAAGAAATAAAGCTCCTTTAAGGATAAAACAAGAAAACATCTAATGATAATGAGAAGTTAAAAAAATATTCAAGGCATAATCATCTGTGATCTTTCAAATCCCAGAGGTGAGGAACTACTGTGTGATGCTTTGTAAAGTAACTGTCTTGAGTCTTTATGTAACTGAAATAAGTATGTAAGGCAACCTGAAAGCAACCATGCAGTAATACTGGCAGTATACTTTAGATCAGAACACAYGAAATTATTAAACTTACAGAGATGTCATTTAAAAATCTAAAATCTAAATATCAGGACTCCTGGTGAGCACTATCAGAAAATAATCACTCTTTGATATTACAGTATGTGCTCCCTTTGTGACAGTGACTTACTTTCACTGTTGGAGAAAAAATATTTCCCCATGACTACTGTTGCTATAGGTGATATACCAATTTCTGCTATACTGTGGAATGTAGAAAAATGTTATTCAGGGAAAGAAAATATAACAGTTTAGTAGAATTTCTTGAAAGAAAAACTTAAAAAAAGATTTTTTTTTTACTAAAGTAATACAGACAAAACAGACAACCCTGTCTACAAAACCTTTATTTTTAGCAGTATTATCTTCTTCAGATGATCTCCTTATCATTCCTATGAAATAAATGGCCAAGAAAAAAGATTTTTTTTGTTTTTGAGAAAAGAAGCAAAAGCCAAGAATCTTGTAAATTAAGAACAAGCCTTGAGTAATTGACAGAGTATCCTATAAGAGTCCAACAGTGAGCACCAYCTCACTTGCTTGGGGGGATGCTGTTGTGCTAGTGGGCAGTTAGGTTTATGCTAATTGCTTGAGTAAACAGCAAGTGACTCAAACAATGGGATAATTACAATATTAACAATTAGATTTCCAGGAATTTATCTCAGAAAAGAAAACCAAAGAGTAACATTTCTGTGAGCCCAAAACTTCTGTGATCCCTGTATCCYAGCACAAAAGATACTGTGAAGAACTGAAGACAGAAATCTCATATAATTCTTTTCTTGTAGCTCTCATCTAATAACGGGAATTTTTGACTGAGAAAGTTTTCAAGAGTGTCTCTCCAGTGCTTGGTCAATATTGCAAAATTTTCAAAGGAAAGATATGAGAACTATACAAGGTATGGTTACAGTCTATGGCTTAAATGATCTGTCTCTGCAACTCATCCCATTATAAGTTAAGGAGTTATTTAGCTTCCAGCTGAGTAAGAACAACAAAACAAAGAGTTGACTAAGATGCCAGTTCGATAAATCTGAGAATTGCCTATAGTTATCATGCCTCTAGAAATGGCTAGGATTTGCAAATGAATTATTACAGAAAATAAATTTGCTCTTGAACTTGTATTTCATGACAATTATTGTAACTGGAAAAGATGCACATAACATATATATCATTAGAAATGTAATTATCACATTCATAACCTATTCCTCCAAAAGCTCTTTAAAATCTCTTTCTAGATTTACTGCTATAATAGCTGATGTTCTTTCAGGAAAGCATTGCACAATGTGATGAAGCACTGTTACATCTTTTCTGTTTTCTCATAAAGATATTTATACAACTAAATGAAAGGTAATACATTTTTAATTATTATGCAAATAGGCATATGTCATTTGCCTACAGTTATTTATGTATTTAAGGTGAAGAAAGAGTTAAAGGAATAACTTATATTTGCATCTGATCACAAGGTAATGCGTAGTATTCCTAATGATCATGAAGTAAATTTCCCTGTTTTAGGACAGTCTCTAAGAAATTCTGGTCTCCTGCCTGCAGCTTCACAGCATTGCTCTGTTTCCTTTCTATTACATTGAGGCTTTTAAAACCAGCAAAATTAATTCACATACTGTAACTTTTTCCCCTCTAATACTCAACATTCAGTATYCATAGTAAACAAATAATATGGTAGGAAAAAGCAAATTGTCTGAAAAATAATCAGTTGAATTAAAGATAGGTATGCACTTTGCTCCACACATGCCTATCTGTACATGGTCAGACAGCTCAGAATTTGATCTGAAAACAGATCATATGTTCATCTCATTTCTTGTTTTMATAACACATCCAATGCTATTTGTGACAATAGGCCTTGGAGGTGCCAYATGAATCTACAGTTTTATTTCTTTGATATGCTTGCTTCAAACTGTTTTATTTTCACAGTGTTTCACTATAGACTTAATGATTAGATTATCTTCATACTAACACAGGAGATAAAGTATATTTAGAGTACAGGTGCATACTAGTAGCTACTAAGCAATTTCATTCAGATAATTTAAGCCTGAGAAAAGATAACGCCATATAGGTATTACAGAAGAGATAGGTAAAACTGTTGTTGTGTTTAGTTGGAGAAAGTTAACCATCTAGTTCCAAWATTATTTTGAAATTCAGGTGGTATGGGATTTAGGGGATTATCGTATTTAACTTCTAAACTTTCATGTAATCATTATTGTGAAAGGTCACCTTATTGCAATGCATTACATTCAAATGAAATTACTGGAGTTATTTTCAGCTTCCCAGGCATTTCCTTACTTATTCATTCTGCTATTGGATTTTTGGACACTACACACTGAGTATTGACAGAGTCTTTTAACAATGAGATTTAAATGAACACTAACATTGCAGTTAAATTATATTACATTACAATTATTGTCAAGTACATTATTTAGAAGATGGAAGTTGTAAAGACAATAATTGCTAACAAATGCATGTTTATAAAATTATTTAGGCCTATTTTTCTTTGTTCCTATGGATCAGATCGTACATTTGCCTTAAAAAACTGCGCAAACAGGTTAGAATAAGAAGGAGCAAAAAGACAGACAATACAAGGAGACCTTAAAAGGTCTCCTAAGGAGACCCTAAAAGATCTCTTGGACATCTTTAATGACACATAGAATATGGGCTGAAACAATATGTAGTATAATCTCCAGTACCAGTTCCTGGAATAGCTCTACTATTTCTTACTAATTCCAGTCAATTGAATTTTGAGATATATTGGGGGGAAAAAAAAAAAAAGATAATCGTCACAGTTGAGAATGCTCAAATTAGCAGTTTGGAAAAGCTGTTGGCAGATTTCAGTGTATTGTAATCAGGAACAGGATGAAAAAGAGAGGAAGAAGACTTTGCATTTGACCTTTTAACACATTTCATCTGTAAGACAATTCTCGGTCAACAACACGGAGATCAGCTACAGGTTGGTAACTACAGCTCTTTGAGATGGTGCCTACTTGGTTGTGCAGGTGTTCATATACAGGAGATGAGAATGTTTTAATTGCCACCATTTCTTGAATAAGCTGATGTCATTACAAATCAACATTTTCTTCTCTTTATCAATGGAGAAAAGACATGGATTTTTTTTTTTTTTTGATCAATAAACTCTAAATGAATTTTTGTTTTTCTTTGTAATCCTTCCATTTTGTATTCCACTACTAGTTATCCTCRTATAATTTTACACTGAAAATACAAGGCTTGAAAACTCTAAGTAGACATCATTGTTTGATCTGATCAAATGAAATATCTGAATAAGAAACTAATGTTGACAAATATGTGACTTACTATAAAGAGGATTTGGTAATGTCRCCTAGAGGAACATCTGTCAAGATGTTCAGAATAAATTTTTACTGTAACTAGGAATTCAATAAAGATATGAATTTTAGGCCATCTCTCTGAAACATACTTGCAATTCTTAGATCCTTTTGCAATACAGGAATACACTAAGTATTTTCATTCTCTCCRAAGAGAAAGATTAAACTAGAAGCTTATTTTTGAGCGTAGACCTACATTTCCTTTGGAAGTGACAGTCTCATGAGACAGTCTCACCAGCTAGATCAGGTATTTGCTTCAAATAATGATCTGGACATGTTTCTTGAAGGAAATTAAGGTGTGACTCAAGGGTTATTTTTTTCCTTGAAAAAGAGACACCTATCAAAGACTGAATTTTTGTATTATATATTCTGGATTACTTAAAGAGGAATATTGCCTTCCTGGATGAATGAAGTAGCAATACTCATAGAGAGACAAAAAGATATATAAAAAGAGGTAGAACTCTGAGGACCTATAGTAAAGACAGACTTTGTATCTAAGGAATAAACTGAGTAAATCCTTTCAAGTATCACAGTAATATGAATGAAAACCTGTATGTACTGTGAYGGAAAAATGGTGTGCAAAATTTGTTGAAAATTGAGAGATTTGCTTGGACAGAAAATATTGTCCTTTCTTTTTTTCAAAAAGAAGCTATTACTGAGGATACATTGCAATGAGATTACCTTTAGAAATCTACTTATATTTTTCTTGAATAAATGAAATTCAGATCAGGCTACTTTCTGATCTGAAACAGAGTATGAATTTACACAGAACAGTCTTTAATTGCACAAGCTAATTATACGTAGTACAATAAGATGTAATGAAGTTTGTGTGTTTTAGAGAAAGACACATTATTCTGACCAATTAAGCAGAAATGAGAAATAAAATAGTCCTGATTGTGTGACAATAGGAGAGTGGTAATTTTCAGCCGCAAGTGTTGACTATGTCAAATGGAGGTTATGAAGATGACCATGTTTTTGTCTTATTTGATCTTTGAGCTTTATATAATTTCAAAAGAATTTCAAGGAAGCATATAACAAGACATAGACCCATAAAATTACAGAGACAGCTCACTGGAAACCCTGACTGCCCTCTTCTGGAATTAATGTTTTTGCATATTCAGTTGTCTTTGTTCACATTAAAATTTACATGAGGAATATTCCACTAATCAACCAGCCATCTGATTATCAGGTTTCTATTTTTTCATTTGTATTGTCTTACAGAATGTTTRTTAACCACGTGTTTGGATGATCTAGAAGATGACTAATACCTTACCATGGCAGAGCTCAGGTTATCACTGGCCTTTGCCACAAGAGTGAGTTGTTATCTCAGGGTCGAATTATTCTTCACCAGAACCCTCCAGGCCACCCTCTTCAGAGATGTTTCCAGAAGGTTATTCCCCAGAGCCTTTACTAGGGCTTGGGGTTATTCCTCCACAGGTGTGGGACTTTGCACTTCCCTTTGTTAAACTTTTTCAGGTTTCACTATACCCATTTTTCCTGCCTGTGAGGTCCCTCTGCACAGTTGTGCAATGTGGTGTATCATCTAATTTCTGTTAACATGCTGAGGGTGCATCTGGGCTTGTTACCCAGATTATTAAAGAAAATGACCTGTGGGGGATACTACTGACTGACTTCCAACTGGATTCAGTACCACTGACCACAACACTCTGAGCATGGGCGTTCAGCCAGTTTTCAGTCTACCTTGGTGACTACTTACCTAGTCCAAATTTCATAATCTGTCTCTGGCGATGCTATGGGAGACAGTGATAAAACCTTACTGAAATAAAYGTAGACAAGATCCATTGCTTCTCCCTCACCTACCAAGCCAGCCACCTCATTGTAGAAAGCTATTATGTTCGTTAAGCATGATTTCCCTGTCATAAATCCATGATGACGACTTCAAATCACTTTCCTGTTTTTCACTTTCCTGGAATCGGTATCCAGGATTAGTTGTTTCTTTACCTTCCCAGGCATAAAAGTAAGGCTGACCAGCCAGTAGTTTTCCAGTTCCTCCTTCTCGCCCCTCTTAAAGATAGGGGTGACATTTCCTTTCTTCCTTTGCCATCTTGCCTGATTGCCATGACACTTCAAAGATATTTGAGAGTGGCTTCACAGTGATATCGGCCAGCCCCCTCAACTGTTATGGGTGTATTCCTACCAGGACTTGTGTATGTCCAGCCTATTTATGTCTTCCCTAACACCATCCTTCTCCACTGAGGGGAAGTCTTCATTGCTTCAGGCTTCCCCACTGGTCACAGGAGCTTTCTCTCACCAATAAAGATTAAGGCAAAGAAGTATTCAGTATTCATTATTTGCCGTGAATAATAAGTTTTTTTGTTCTTTCTGGACTTCGTTCTGCTCTTTATACTTTAAAGTGTCCTTTATCTCTTGCAGAAACACAGAGCATCATCTGTATTACTCATGAGTCAAAAGGATTTTAACAGTGAGCAAAATAAATCCTTGGTCCTTTCATTCAGACTAAGATTGTCACTGATCTGTGATGCCATGTACTTAAATAACTCTAGCATACAAACCATGCTCATTTATACCAAAATAATTTAATTTACTGAGGATTAACTGCTGATTTACTTGCAGGAAATTGTACCCTTGAAAAATTTATAAATTATTCCCAGAACTTCAGAATCAGACATTTTGCTTTTGCTATTTTTGATTAGTTTTAAAGACAGTGAAACAAGGAGGAATTCAATTAGCTTTCACTAATTCATAAATCCAATCATCTACATATTAAAAGTGTACAATTGTAATATAGTGTGTATGTAGTATACATTATACCTACAGTTTCAGACCAAACAAAATGCAGTGATTAAAAGACACTATGATCTAAGTGCAACCATACAAGACAAAATTAAAGCAAATGCAAATACTGAAATTAATTTCTATTAACCAGAATTCTGGAAGAGCAGAAAATTGAAGTTCATTACCCAGCTTTAGTGAATTTTCCTTCTGTTTATTTTTGCCTTTCAACTTTAAGGCATATTTGGTATCATTCAACTATCTAAAACACAATTCTAATTACTGAAGAGAATTTACAGTACAAAATGCAAAAGCAAACAAAGAAATTAAGATCCCCCCAAAAGAAATAGATCTGTTATTCAAAATAATAATTATTATTCAAATAAATCATATTAATAATACAAACAATTTGTTTTCAGTTATGCTTGAAAATATTTGCTATATCCATGAGAGTAAGCATTTTTTTTTCCTTTGAAAGATATAGCTGGTCCAGGAAAAGTAATACAAATTCTTTTTGACTATTTTAATTCTTTCTCCATCATAATAGATAGAATTTCTCACTCCTAATTTATATTAAGGAATTTCTTTGACATTACAGTTTTATTCTCATCTAACAAATTTCTGCTCATTTAAAGTTCTATATGAAATTCTACAGAAGCCAATTGATAAGTTTGTATTTAACTTGTACTTTTATATTTACTGCTATTTTATAGCAAGCTGCTTTTATTTGTATCTTAAATAGAGCAATCCTTTAAAAGAAATAACTCCACAAATCCTGTAAATTAGTTTTCACAGAGATGTGTTTCAGTACAATGGCTTTGCCGGACACTATACTGTTCTACCAGCTTTTAGCCTAAATAAAGTAATTAGCAAATGAAATTTGAAGGGACAGAAGTAGCTAAATGCATTCAGTTTTTTTGCTCCTTAACTTTTGCTCTGGGAAGAAGAAAATATTTTAATTAATCCCTTTAAAGCATTTTCATTTGTAAACCTCTACAGACAGATAAAAGCCTTATTTTAGTTACAATCAGTTACAATCACACTACCACACTGTATTTTTACAGACACAGCAAATATATYAATTTTCTTTTTTTAATGAATCTTAGTACTATTGCAGAAACCATGACAGGTTGCTTAGAATTTTCCCTAYCTCTATTCATATTGAGGGATATACAGTTCTACCATTCCATGTATTTCTGTAGAACAGAGTTGGGTTTACTCAAAATATACCATTCTGGAAAAGTGCATWCTAATAATACTGGTCATGTTTAATGAGATTCTTTGGTTAAGCAGCATAAAAAAATAAGGAATAATTTTATATATTTTCAATAAATATAATTTCATTACTAAAACACAGTAATAGAATTGGTACTACTGCTATAATATATAATAATAAAATCTTTTTTTGCACTTAAAATCTCTGTAGTAAAATTGTAGATCTTGCTCAGTTGATTTATTATGTAATACCTAAAACCTTTTTTTGCACTTAAAATATCTGTAGCAAAATTGTGGATTATGCTCAGTTGATTTATTATGTAATACCTAAAGAGAGTGACAGTTATATGACACCTAAAATTCCAGACAAAATCCACAGACCTATAGTTTCTTAAGGCTCTGTTGATAGGCAAGGAAGCTTTTATCTATACCTGGAAGTTCTCTCTCTTCAATRCTGTCTTCCACAGATCCAAAGGAATAATTAGCTGGACTGATTGCAGGAGTGGAAATAAAACTTGCACAGCCAATAGATGAGTTGATTTCAAAATAATCATGGTTGTGATTCATTCGGTGAAATTCCAGAGAAGACACTATTGATGTGCGCTGCTTGGGCTACAAGAAAAATAGAAGTTTGAAGTATAAAATACAGACTTGGTATTTGTTTATAGTTTTTATTACTTTACATATAGTTTTTTAGCATTTGTCTACTTTAATTTTTTTTTAATATCTAAAAGGTTATAAACCAAAAAATTATTTTAAATGACAAGCTCTAGTGAATTAGAATTATTTCCTTCCAAAATCTGGATTAATCTTGATTAGGACAAAAGAATGCATATCCCAATTCTAATCAATTTAATTGGGTTTTACAGCCATGCACATAACAATTGCAATCATCTTTTGATAACAAATGGTGCTCTTCACCAGCTGCATTTCTGGGTATGTCTGGAAAAACAATTAGATTGCTGATGCCAGTATAATTAAATTCACCAAATAATATCAACCACACATCATCTTAAAGCAACTCTCTGMTGCTTATTCAGTGTATGAAGAGCTGCCTTAGATATTCAAAGAGTGAAATATCTAATAGCTGAGGGGAAAAATGTCAGCTTAAAAGACACACATGCAAAGCAAAGCTTAAGGAGTTTTCATGGAGTATCTCTACATTAGTTTGTACCCGTGTATACTTTGAAATTAATCTCTTGATTAATCCCATGTAATGGACTATAGTTGCCTTGCAGAGCTGCATCACAGCACTGCAGAACTGGATGCTTTTTGGATGGACCATAAGGTTCACTCCAGCTCCAATTCCTTATGGCCATTTGACTATGGGACCACACAGGGCTAGCTGAAACTAAAACGTATGAAAACCATACAGTGGGAACTGCACAGCCCTGATGGTCCTCAGCACCGGCTGCTTCTCTCTACAGATCTGCTCCTGTTACGCTGCACCGCTGCTTAGTACAGACAAAACCTCAGTGCTCTAAGCTCCAGCCTGTAAGCCAGGGARCAGACAGAGTTTGCAATGCCATGCCCAAGAGTCTGTTGCCAACCTGCAGCACACATCTCCATACTCAAACTATCCTAACCCCATGATGCTCCTTGCTTCCTCAGATGCAATGACCTGAAATATTAGATGTCTCCCCCAAAACAGAGTAGGCCTTGCAGCCAGGAGTAGGGCTATCTGTGTATTTATCCCTATTGGTATATGACAATGTGAAAAACGGCTTGCAAATTGCTGTCCGAGATAAATAAAATTGCAAAGAGCAAACGGAGAAAGAGGGTAAAAGGAGCTTTAGCTCTTCTTGTTTTAACATGTCAGGCAACCAGAACATTTGCAAGGGTCCAGAATTTGCTATTTATTAGTATCAAAAGCAAGTTATCGCCATGGGAGTAATACGATCTTTCTTGGACCATGAAGTTATTCACTATCCTTTTCGTAGGACTACCTGTTAAAATACAATCTATCCCAGTGGAGCAATTTTCTATTTTATCTGTGGTCTGTTTCATTTTCAGGTTGTGAGCACTGGAATGTTTGTGCTACAAAGACAGAATCAGACTGTTTTCACTGAAAACAATTCTTTCTATTGGAAAGTTAGAAAAAAATAGACATATTTGTATAGTGTTTTGAACTTATGCTGAGCACCTTATCAATTAGCTGTGTTCTGTTAAAACGGAGAAAAACTGAGGAGGGCAAAATCAGGCTTTCATCTGGAACTCTACTATTTGCTTTCTTTAATAAATCAAAAATAGCTTCTACTTTGAAAAGCTGATTCTTAGGGCTAGCAATTTCAACAGAGACAGACTCTGACAATAAACAGTCTGTTTAAAAGTCATTGTTTTGGACCTGAGCCAAAATAATCATCTGATCAAACCAAAAATATCCATGTGTGTTAATTAAATCCAAAACAAACAGTTTTGCTAAACAACAAATTTATCAATGATTTAATTATTTCTAAAACTGAGAAAGATCTTTAGAAAAAGGTCCTTTAGAAAAATGTCAGTAGCCCTTTCCCAAGCACTGGTGTTCTTGCAGTTTTGCAGGAAGTTCATTTCTGAATTGAAAAGGTGACATGYTAGACTTGTTCAATTAATGCCATCCAGACATGCCAGACATCTGGCTATTCTTAAACTGAAACAGTTCCTATCTAAARGGGCAGCTGGCTCCATCTCCATCTCCAAAGCAGTTTCCAAAACAAYGTCTTCCACCTTAGTCCCTTTAGGTCTCCAGACAGTGTTTCCACTTATTGCCCTTTTTTGGGGACAAGAATAGCAACATCTGATGCACCATATGGCCTTTTACTACCTTATTGCTGGTCAGCTACATCTTAGTGTAGATTTTCAGGCCACTGTGGCATCATCTAAAGTTTCACAAAAGCATCTGCCTAAATCTCTGGAAAAAAAAAAAATGTTGTGAAGCATTTTTATTTATATATATWTTTTTTTCTGGAGACCCAAATCATTGGGTCTCCAAATCCAAAATGGACCATTTGGGTCCATCACTATAGACCCAAATAGGCCTATAGTCATTTTCAGAGATGAATATGGAAGTCAGAAACAGGCTTTTCATTTCTTTGTGCTCATAGATAACCATCTGCTACCTTGGGTGATATAAAATTCTTCCTATAGGTACATAACATGTTAAAGGATATGTTAAATGCCTGTGAAGGCATTTATGKCCACAGATTCACCTATGAGTTTTAGCTTTTCTGACTTATTAAAGTCAGAAAAGTTTCCATTCTCCTTTGATTTTGTCCATATATATCATAAATAATGCAATGTATTATTATTCTAGCTTAGATATTAATAGCAATTCAGAAKAAAATATCTCATTTTAACAGGTATTTCCAGTCTTAATATTCTGCACAGAAGTGGCTCAATAAGTTCAGTTAGGCACAGTATGTGTGGAAAGGCTTTTTCTTCTCTGAGTGTATTAACCTCAGAAAATCACTGCTTATAATGTTTGTGCTTACAGATACACATGAAGTTGATAAGCTAGAGACATGCAGTTAACACTCTGTGTTGACTGTGTCTCTGTGTCTCTCTAAAGCATGGTCTGCACATTCCTTGTGCTATTGCTGGGATTAAATTCAACTCCATATTTAGACACTTAAATTTACAGCATAGCTATTTACGTCTACACCATGTATTTAAGCTCCCATTACAATCAACTTAGATCTAGTGAACAAAAACAACAGAGACTAGAAAACAATTCATCTCATCCCAGTCACCTAGGTCTCAGTTCCCTGGAGTTCCGTGGGGCATCCCACTTGACACAGAGCTGCTGTCCAGAGGAGTGTCCTGTGTCATATCTGACAGTCTCCATACAGATGTCTAAGACACCTTTATTGCATAGCAAATTACATGAGATGCCTACTGCTGGCCAAATGAATTGAATTCTACATGTCTATTGAGCGCCATGGAAGAYTGGGCATAAAGCTCCAAGGGGCAGGCTGTCCACGGACCAAAGCATCCTGCTCTCAGATTGAATTCTGTCTTTACCTCCCATGTATATATATATATACACTATAAGACTTAATTCATTTCTTAAAATCTGAATCTGAATTCCTGCTCAGATTTCATCAAAAGCAGATTTTCTTTACTTATTATCTCACATATTTATTTTTATGTGTAAATCTCTTTAAGGATCGATTTGGTCTACTTTAAAATGTTTATTGATGACTATTATTTCAATGGCCATAATATATAAGTCTTAGAAAATCTGACATGATTTCAAAACAAGWTACCAAATCAGAAAAAAATATGTCAATAAAAATGTTGAAGATATTTCACTAACAAGATTTAATTAACTTTCAGATCAAATTTAATAAGAGGAAAATTTTCCTTTCAATTTAGTAGTGAGCACATATCAATGAAAGCATTGAGCTTTGAGAAATGTATAACAGGAAAGGTGTCAAAATATATGAGCTCAATATATGAGCCTATCTATTAGAACTACCAGTAAGGCCATACTTACTGCTTCCATGAATGGAAGCGGTATGCAAATTCTTTAACGTATACATGACTCACCAAGTATCATCATGAACAGGCAAGGGATCATTCTAATAATTTTCAGAACATTTAGGAAGGAGAGTAGGGCAAAATTCCAATTTATCATCAAAATGTTTCTCCARCTTTGAAGTATTCAGCAATATAAGTTCCAACAGAAATTTCTTTATGGCTGCGAACCTCTCAGTCCTTCATTCTTCCACACGATGCTCATTAATTTTTCTCTTTTTCAGGAAGCTTCGGACTGACTTCTCTTATCTTTGGGATATGCACACCATCACAGTGTTTAATGCATTGATTCTCACAGTAGTCCTCTGTGGTACAGCAGTGCTATTAGCCCCATTTTACAGATGCTGAAGTATGGGAGAGAGCTCTCCCAAGTGACAGATACATGGCTTATTAAATCACTGAGGGTCAAAGAGCCTGAAGAAATGCTGCAGCATTCCTGCTGAATTTTATCTGCCTTACATAATTCAACAACTGGCACCACTTTTTCCCCATGTAGAAAATGTATGATGGAACASAGAACTGAGCGCACATTCTCAAATCCTAGCTAGTATGCAAAGTATAGACTTACCAAAAGTTAGCGAACTGTACCCCCTTCCCTAGGCTCATCTCACATTCAAGACACAACGCCAGTGTAGCCATGTGGTCACATAAATCCCTCAGCCTTTGACACCTGCTCAGACATTTCCATTCTTCTCATTCTCATCAGCTCATCCCCCTTCAGAAATCTTCTCTTCTCCAACATCCTTCTTTCTTTCAGATGCTCTTTCTTTCTACATAATCATTGTCTTTCTCATCTCTTCCTTTTCAGTTGTCTTGTTTTATTCCCTCTTGTTTCTCTGTTTTATTTCCTTCAAACCTAGTCATTTCTATCTGAAATTCCCTTCACTGTATCCTATTTGATTCTAGTTCTACTTGCACCTCCAAAACTTAAATCTGTGCTTGGTCTGACTTGTGTCAACAAGGTCTCTCAAAGTGTTCTTTCTTCCACTGACTTCAACAGTCATTACTCCTTATTATCCTTCAGTGCTTCTAATTTTACTTTTTTTCTCCCTTTCAAAAGCAATTTTCACATCACTGTTACAGTTTCCTAATCTCTATTCTCTGCCTCAACATCTCAACATGCCATCTATGTCAGCTTTTCTTCTCTCAGGAATATTCACAAATATCCATAATGTTAATAATTTTCTTGATGAAATATAGAATGTGCAGGCTTCTTCACTTTTTCCTCTCTCCAGAACCTGCTTTGATCTGCAGGAATCAGGTGGCCTGATTAGTTCTCATCACTCAAGAATACTGCCAAAAGTTATTTGGTTTCTAWGATCTGAACTGAGGCGCTCAAGTAGCCTTGAAATTGCAAACATTGTAGATTACAATGGATCTGGGTTTAATTCATCTGCATTAGCTAGAATTGAAAGACTTCGCCGAACTGTTATTAGGCTCCTGAATCAATTATTATGTCAAGCCTCAAAATAACAAGTTAAATAAGCTAAAGACACATTGTCCTTTTAATTAGGTAACCTAATCTTCTCTTATTTCATTTCATAGAATCTTATCTTAAATTATAAGCATGACTATATTTAAAAATAAAATCTACTGAGTTTCAGCATCCATTGTAATATTCTTGCTTTTAACAGTTCAACATCTTAATTTAGTTTTGGAGCAGCAGGCAGAAATTACACGGTGCCTGGCAACAAATATATCACAAGCAGCCACAACAAGGAGCTCGTAAGATCACCAGAATTTAAAAAGTCCAAAAGATAAATAAGTGGTTGCACTGTCTTTTAACTAATTTTTTTTTTTAAGTCCTTTAGGAGTCTTCCATTGGAGTACATAAGTAAAGGTCAGGGATTTGCTTCACCCCATCACCTTCTATCTCTGCTCTTATCTCAATCAATAAATCTGTTCAACTTCTGAGACTGAGAACTAATAAGGACAAGAGCAGATCTTTTGCAGTTTACATTTCCCTTGGTTCCTATTTATATTTTAATTGCAACTATATTGCTGTGAGGTGTAACAGTCCTGAAAATCTGTGAAACCTCTATAGTGGTTTCAATCTTTGACATATGCAATCAGATTTTGAATATACACCATTATTTCTGTCCTGGGAAAAAAATTGCTTGTAATGAGCTCCAGATTGTGAAGAGTAGATTTGATAAATAAGAGGAATGTTTTATTCCTCAGCTATAACAAGTGAAATTTCTAGCCTTCAAAAATACATAAAATGTATTCTTTCAAGTGAGACTGAAAATGGATGCTGTAAGCCCTTTTCCAAAACAGCTCAGTTAAAAATATCTCATATTCACCTATATATTATGCAAGTTGCTTTTATTATTACATTTGAACAGTCAAGGGGTTGGCTGTTCTTTAAACGGCATGCTACACATAGCATGTATGTGTTAAAATGTGGTACAGTTGCTGATAACTAAGGCGCCCTAAACTACCCACTATTCCATAAGAACAAAGGAAAATGCTACAAAGTTGGGGAGATACCCACAATAGCACAACAGGTAAGGTTTTAATCTTCTGAATTCTGAATGCATTGCCTTTTCACATAATTATATATGCACATTCATTGAAAAGTGTCCCCAGAAATGTATGCATAATCTCCTCTTTATCTATGTGTCTACAAGAAGAGCCAGCCACAAGTTTCATTGCAGCACTACTGCTACACGAAATGTTCTCTTGAGCACATGGCATGGTTTAGAACCGCTCCACATTGTTAAGCTCTTTTAGCCTTCAGACCAGGGTCTTCACAGCAGAATTGCCTACTGGGAAGGATCCTTGGCCTGTTAAAATTCCAAATCGGGCTTGGCAGATGATAACTTTGGAGAGAGAGAATTATACAGGACCAAAATTGCCCAAAAAAAAATGTTTTAGTAATTTGACAATACAAATGGCTGAATTCCAGAGCTCAGGAACATTCTATAGGCATTATTCACTAATATAGATATGTTTAGCTGCCCTTCAGTAGATCTTTATGCTCAGTATGTCATCAGGTCAGACCACTAGTTCACTTCCAAATGATTTATGCTTTCATTGAATCAAGAAACTAAAACAATAGAATAACATTCATGATAATAAAGAGGATTATTCTGCTTTAATTTAGACATGTGCCCTGTTGAGCTGAGATTTAATGCGCTCATATACACTGTTTGCTGTTTTCATCGGTGTACTGGGTAGATATGTTTATGTTTTCATATCATCTCAGCTCTAATTAAAATAATCTAAATACAATTATGTTTTATAGTGACTTGTCAAAGGAGAAGACCTTTTACCATTCATTTCTGTAATAATATTTTTGTTAATGTTGTTATTAAGTAGTCACAGAGTATCCATTATGCCCTGTGGAAATTTTTAAAAAATCTCTTTCTCTGGAGGATTTACAAGTTTTCTATGGTAATATAGGAAAAAAAATAGCCTGGTGAGACAATGCTAACCATAATCATTTTTTGTAAGTGGTCCTCCATATTTTAGAATTACAGAAAAATCATGATGTCTGTCCTATTTTCAGTCCTGCATAGATGAATTCCTAATGACCTCTTACTAGCATTGAGAGCATACCTTTTCATTTTTTAGGGCTATTTACAATCTTTACTTATTCATTTGTTTCTTTGTTTATTCATATCAACATCTCTAGTCTGGAGGGGAATCACAGAAATGTTCAATCTGACTCCACAACTAGAATTAGGGACTAATCATGACTGCTGCCAACTACCTTAAAGTCCATCTCAACCTAATGAAATCAGGTTTTCTTATGAATTAGTGAGGAGACAGTGGATGTTGGCATGGAAGGAAACTGATGAATGCAACCTCAATAACATTATATAATGAAGGAAAGTGTGCCAGACCAGGCACACCAATGATGAGGGCTAAAACTGTCCACTAGTGGACCACAGTGTGCATCACTTTTTAGGGCAGCTAGAGAGGTTGGAGTGCACATAATTCTGGATGTGGCTGTTCACCCACTTTCAGCCTTCAGTAGAGGAGGAATCTCTTGGTCCCGCTCTTTCCATTTATATAGATAAATATGCCAGACTCACTGTGCATACTGTGCATAGCTGTACATGAGGCAAAACACACTTGGTAGTCCAAACAAGTMGTAGCTATAAGAGGTTACAACTGCCCCTCAGGATTCTATTTCTGCTTATAAAARATAATCTAATTTCTCTTCTAAACATTTAAACAGTTACATCATTGCTACATGTCTTAACGATAAGAACCATAGCTAGATTTGTAAATTTGTTTAAAAAGGTTAAAAAAATAGAAAAAAAAAAAGATGACTAATGAGAAGACAGCACCTCCAAACCCACAAGAACGATATTTTTACAAAAACAAATGCATAGATCACAGATCTTAGCAATAAAAACAGCAGGAATGAGACAGTGATATGCCATGGCATTGTCAGAAACACTGAAATTCTTTGTTCCTTTGCCTTTTCACCAGAAGCTTCCTTTGCATTACAGAAAGAACACTCTCAGGAAGCTTGCTTATAGACATAAAATCAGGAAAATCTTATTTTATGATAGATAACATGCAAGCCAATTTTAAATCACCTAGGCTTAAACATGAAAAGCTACACATACAGTTAGCTTTGTGAAATATATCTTAGAAAGATGAGAAAATTCAGATGATGGATTAAAATAAAGAATTCGAAGGTGAGTAATCAGAATTCAAATGTTAACTGACCAATGATCAAAAAGCAAGTAGGACCAGGAAATGAAACAGTATCATAGTCAACACAGATGAAGCAAATCAAGTTAAAGCCAGGAGAGCCTTACTAAGTAATGGAGCTGATACCAAAAATATACCATGTTCCACATGCAGCCCAGTTCTGTCCAGGTTTCATCCTGACTGAGTTACTGCAGTTATGGTAGAACAAGCCAGATTTTACTATCACTCTTTAAATTCCAGTTCTGATATAAGTTCTGTTATATAAGTTATATTTTTACTATATGTGATAATGTAAACTAATCTAAAACTTGGAAGGCAGTCTAAAGTTTTAGAAGACTTCAGTTCATGCAGTAGCCTATGTAGTCTTATGCCTCACCTCATTTTTTTTCTTCCAGTTCCTGTTAGCATACTTCACATAGCTATAGATCTTTAAATTGGAACAACTCTTTGTCAAGTCTTCTTTAATCAGCAGATAATGAGTTAAAAGTTTACTAAGATTTATCTGAACAACCAGAACGAATGGTCAGGTGAGTCAAAGCTCTATATTAAAGTTCTATTTGATTCTTATCTGCATATGTTACTTTCCAACAAATACACTTAATATTTTTTTCTTCCTTCATACACTAACCTATGGATCTAGGGGCAGATTCTTACAGACTCTGTGAAACAAAAAGTGAACTTTATGTGATTACRAGCACAAGCCACAGCTAAGGTGCACACGTAGCATAGCAGATGAATCTCTGAATTAATGTTAAATGAGCTAACTTCAGGATTGGATGCAATAGAGGTGGGTGGCACTTTGGCATTGAATTCACTCGATACTGATTCTGAGATGTGAGTTAATATCCTTCCAGATTGCTACACTGTGCCACAGAGATAAGCCATTTGAGCTAGAGTAGGCTTCAGCTTTAATAACAGTGCAGTGAATTGAATAGTTGAGAAATATCTAAAGAGAGGTTTAGTGGGTTTTTAGAGAGCAGGGGAGTCTCATAAGGGATGAGCTGGTACAGTCATAATAAACAGTAGGTTTCTCAGCTCAAAATTCATTGTAATTAACCAAAGAAAGGATAATTTTCCAGAAACATTAGTGAAGAACAGAAATAAAAGAGATGCTCTCAGCTAGGTTTTATGGAGTCAACTTTTTATTACAGTAAGGGGAGAAATTGGGCCAGGTTACGGGACACCGAGAAGAAAAAGGACAAAACACATTCTGAGTACAGTCTGAAGAAATTGTCCATGACCCAGACCTCCCAGGAATCATACTTTGTGTATGAGATTCACTCATCTTGTTATTCTCATACTTTCCAGGTGCAGCATTCCCTTCATTTATTGGCAATGCAGCATCATTGCCTCATCCTTCTTCAGGGACCCCTTGTAACAGATGTAATTGGCAGGGCCCCCAAACAGCTCTGCTTGGAGGGGGAGAGAGGACAGGCCACCCTGCTGTCCTGAGTCATGAGGCAAGATGTTCATTTGACTAAGAACACAACACATATAGACAGACTGCCCCCATGTGACCCACCCCACAGTCTTAAGTGCCTGGCTGAAGAAAATAGGAGGTAGAGTGACCTGCACCTCTAAATCCAGTTCAGCCCCTGCGGCTCTGTCTCTACTCTCCATCCCCTTCCCTTGGCAGATTGTTGCAGGAAAGGAATCTTTAGTTCTCCTTGATGTTGAGTTCCTTCTCACTAGTGGTAATCTGATATATGCACAAATCTCCATAAAAATGAAAATAAAAAACTAATTTGAAAGGCTAGACTCTGGCAGTTTCATCCAAGCTATCAAAGTCTGCAAAGGGCAAAACTGGTAGACAATTCGATGTTTTGCCTTTCACAGACCAAGTCAGTAGTACTTTTCATGTTGGATGCAGAAAATAAATGAGAAAGGGAAATCTGTTTTGGCAATTTATGTGAGCTCTGTTTTGGTTCTGTTCTCTTAGGGTTGTATCTACTGTTTTTAAAGATCTGTTTATTTTGCCTAAATAGTGCAAAAAGACCTTGGCAGACAACAAGGAATTAATTATATTTTGTGCATTGTATATAATTATTCATTAGTATTACATGAGTGGTGAGAGGTCAGTCAAGAACTGAATCCCATTTTATTAAGCTCCAAGAGCTTGCCATGTAAATGAAGGGAACGGGGCAAAATAAAGGATTTAAATATACAGATAGAATTCACACAAATAGTTTACAAACATAACATTGCAAATATCTGTAACTTTTATTTTTTCTGGTTGCGATCTTGGAGGAAGGAGATTAAGTAAACAAAAAAAATATAGAGAGAAACAACATTAATGAAATGCTCATAAAATAAATGGGAAATGAGGAGCATAATGGGTTCTAGAGACCATAACAGATGCAACTCCTGTGTCTATAAGTAAATAGATTTACAACACAGAGTAGGCTACATGTGACATTCTCTTGTTTTCTGCATGGGAAGTAGGGCCACATGAGAGAGATTTTAGCAATGTGGTGAAGTTCTGACCATATATATTGCCCAGCTAGCTTTTGCTCTACAGAATGATGAGAATATTGGGAGTCAGTAAATGATATGATTTAAATTTGAAAATAGCTCCCCAGAATCTTATGAATCCATTGAAAGTTAACTAGCATGAGAACATCACCATTCAGTGTTCTGGGTCCATCTGTTGGCAATATCATGATGGAAACAGCTTTTTAAATGCTATTTTCAATAAGCCATCACAAGACAGCTTGTTCCAACAATATTCCAATACCTTTCTGCCGCCTACCATAAAAAACAACTTAGAGGGAAAGAGGCATTTCAGTACTATAGTGAGGTAGGGTGGGAGAAACAGAGAGACTATAGGAATGAGCAAAACAAGAAACTATAAAAAGAGAAGAGAAKGAGAGGCTGTTATTCTAGAATCCCTGCAATGTAGATTTAAGCCAGGATATGGAACAAATCTATTTTAGTGTCACTGAAGGACAGTCTATTAGAAAAGCTATTATTCTAAGCCATTCTGGTACATTGACACTGCCAACCACAGGAATCCTTAGAGTCTCCTCAGAGAGRATGGCAGGTCTACCTAGTAATTACCTATAATTCTTGAAGACCTTCTGAACTGTGGGTTCCAACAAGGAGGGGGGAAGTTCCATCTCCATCACTTTCAACTCATACAGCACCAAAGCAATACRTCCTTCAGAGCTTTTTATTAAAACATACATTCATCCATTAGTTTGTCTATCAAGCAATATCCTACATACTGATGATACAAAAATGAAAGTGGCCCAGTGTCAGAGATCAGCCATTAATAATGGGCAGGTGGTTACATTTGAATAATTGCTGGAGAGGGRTAGAGGGGCTTTTTATTAAAGATTCACCACAGAAAAGTTTCATAATAGCAATTAGTCAGAGTATAGTTTTAGATTTTCCTTTCTTCTTCTTGTAAAACATTTAAGGTCACAGCTAGCTAAGCAGGGGCTAGGCCAGAAAATCCCCTCAGCTTTCATTTCTCTTGTATTATTCTATGTTCATATGTATCTAAAATAAATTCTTGTATGCTGTTTACTTTCCTCTAAAGTAACCAGCAACTGAATCAAGTTCTTGTTTTGCTTATTTTAAACATGTCATATAGATGAGGCCCAGAATATTTAAGAGATAATGAAAAGAAAGAGATGTATATTTGCTTTATTCCTCAGAGAACTAAGAGAAAACATCCAGATTTCAAAGCACAAAGTATATTGTTTACCAAATACTGGTAGAAATGTATGAGAAAGTTTACAGTTAGGAAGGAGGAAAGTCAAAAAACAATACTATAAAAAAAGGTAAACTCAAGAAGGTTTAAAACACTATGGAACCATGCAAATGGAAATACAGAAAGAGAAAATGTGAAGAGAATAAATGAAGAAGTAATAGGAAAATATAGTCATAAAAACAGAACATATGCCTGTATGAAAATTAACAGTACATACAAAATGCAAAATATTTCATAAAGATTCCATTTAGTATTAATTCTGTGAGAGAAAAAAAAAAGTACTGGTATTTCTCTGTATATTYTTCAGCTCATTCATAAAATATTCAGCTTTCTCCTTGTGTTATCAAAATTGCTTCCTGAGTACAAAAGTATTTTGGATTCTATATATTTATCTTGAGCTATCTATAGGTATATAGTGATAACATCCTAATATGGTACATGCATCATATCCTGCTTGTAAAATAAGAAACACAACTAATAGCAGTATGTTTTCAGTGATCACCTACCTGAGGACGTATAACTTTTACTATGTTTTTAAGTGCGGTGTCTGGTGATGGAGGAGAGCAGTCAGGTGTTGGGCCTGTAGAGCTGTTTCTATGGCTACCAGATCCTGGTGCAGTAATTGCTACCTGGGGTGCATTATCTGTGAATAAAAATAGCATTTATGTGAACTTACACATTTGTTATAAATTTAAAAATCAGAAACTATTTAGAAAACAGAACATGATTCAGAACAATGTTCCAGCTTCCAAAAACTGCTATAGTTTAAATGCATATGGTAAGGAATATATTGCATATGCACTCTTACTTTTTCATTCCATAATTCATTCCATGTTGAGCAAGAATATAGCACTCTCTTAACACTTAAATATATCAAGGTGCAAAACAACACAAATATCTTACATCCGTTTTCCTGAATTACTGATTGTGTATCTCAATGCTGTCATAGTAACAARAGTGATTTAAAAAGTAGGCTTTCTAATGTAGCTCATATGTCATCTTGGTAAATCATGGCATGTAGACTCCAGTTCAACAAGTTATATAAACACACACTCAATTTAGAACATGCTAACAATTTTTAGTCCTACCTTTCCTGAACATTGTAGCTGATTGGCAAGGAATCCTTATATGAAAATGCACTCAGCTTCTCAGAGGAAACGTGTATCCTACATAAAGCTCTGCACCACAGCAGCTACCCTTCAAGAAGCATCTAGGCTAGATGCTAAGCCAACCTAGGGTTGGTTTAGAAATGTCCACACAGCTGCAGATCTCAAGAAACTGCTCTTCAGAACTAATTTCTGCCTTTCAATTATACGGTACTGTAAAGGACCTTTAAAGGGGGTTATTGCCCTTTCTATCTTCTTTAAACACTCTTAASGCTGTTAGAAAAATATAAAGTAACATTAAGTGAGAATCAGGCCAGAGAACTATGAAATTAAGCCTAACTTACCAGCTGTGATGAGAATGACTCAGCCTGAGATCAGAATTTCCACATTCCTTCAAGCCTTTAAAACTATATTATTAACGAAATAATTTAGTCCAGATTATGGTAAAATTTCATTGTCTACACATGGCCATGGTGGTCTTGATTTACGTATTTATAGACCAACTTTCTTTGTGGGCCACAAAGACCTGTGAGTCAAGTTGCTCAAAAAGTTGCAACTCTACATTAAGGCAAAGACYACATTCAAATCGCTTATCTGAGGGCCTTAAATTATAGTTTGCAGAATTCATGAAACAAAGGTTCTTATCTTTTTTCTTTTAAAATTAAAATGTCACATAGTCTTTCCTTCAAAGAAGAGAAAAATATATGTATCAAAAACTATTAAGCTTTCAGAATACAAAGATAAAGCACAGAAAAAAACACAAACAATATTTTTCCTTTAAACAAACATTCCGGGGAGAAAAAAAATTCAAAATTTCATGGTGTCAATCCTCAAAGGAATCAGGCCTCTAACATATAATGGTTTCTTGTAAACAACTTCTTAATTGTGGACAGCTGTTTATTTTCACAGTAGGATCTTCCCATTAGACAACCAATAATTATTTACTACCTGGCTTTGCTCCAACAGAGAGAAACTATTACCATCAAACTAACTAGTGTAAATAATTTGGGACACTTTTTGCATACATACATATATACATATATAGTATTCATAGTTTCATTAAGAATAAATGTGAATATATTTTATTTTATAATTACTTGATTTAATAATTATTATTCTCTCATTTGCTTTCCTCTTTTTGCTGGTAACAAAACTAAAGCAAATTTCTGAATAAAAGTGTTTTGTTTTTCAGGTAACCATAATGAAATTACTGTAACTTTCAGTGCAACTTTTCATGACAAAATAAATTTTACCTCTGAGATTTTCCTAAAACAGTTTAGTTGCTATACTAAGTTTCTGATAAGTGCTATGGATGGGACAAGGTGGGAAGTATTTTGTGCCTCTTTCATTCTCTTCCAGTTCCTGGCTCAAACTACAGTAAGCTAAGGCATGTTTCAGTACAAATCAGATAAGAATAGGCTCGAGGGATCAACGGCAGCTGAAAATTACTGAACTGCAATATGGTCTAACAACACTCTTTCCTGCCTCCATCAGATATGATAAACTGTTACAAAGATGATTTGACTGGAGCCAATCCTCATTAAAAAAAAATGTTTCCATACTCCATTCTCTTTGCTTCATGGCAAAGAGACTGGGATGGGATAAAGGAAATACTATCTTCTTATGTTTTCTACATGCAGAATAGCCAAAATATTTTTTTTTAAGTTTACATAAGCTTTGGTTTTGGATTTAAGCTGACTCATCTAGTGCAAGCAATAAATATAGCCATGCTGATGTACACTGTGGGAAATATTACTAACAGTCTCACAGATAAATTTTTAATATGCTGATTCTTAATTTTCTCACAGTACCATATATGTTTCTGTGAATCTCAGATTCTTAAAACTCTGTTCTCTACTTTTCCCATTTTTTGAAATATATACTTCAAGAAACAGACCATATCAATAATGGTCACAGTACTGTTATTAATATTTTTTACAAAATCACAATGCTTGCCTATACTTACTACTTCTTCCTATATATATATATAGGAATATATATATATATATTGCAAGATATTATTTTAAAGACAAGATCTACTATTTCTACCAGCATTTAAAAAATCTTTTCACTCTCAAATCATTTTAGTCTTATTTAAAACAGAGCTACACCCTTTGATTACACATCACTAGCCTGACTYGAGCTTTACTGAAAATCATTGTATTGAACTATCTCCATCCAGCTCAGTCATTGTTTTAAACTACCTCCAGATCAGCCTTCAAATTAACTATTCCTGTTATTCCATATTTCACCAGCAGCTATTTTATATATTCTTACAGACAAATGAATTTAAGTAGCACTGAACAAGTCCACATAACTGACTTTTAGAAATGTGGCAATTTAAAAGTTTTAGAGTCATTAAATATGAGGCGTGTATATTGTTGCGGCATTTTTTAAAATGCTAAGGGATAAAAGAAAGAGTAAGACAAACATCTCAAAAAATCTATTTTGTTAACACAGTAATTTTATTGACACACTGTTGTATACAATAAAATATCAAAAAATGCTTTTTGCTCTTCCTGTTCATTTTTACCTACTTCCAAGTTCACTATTGAAAGAATTCATATTAGCATACGCTTATTTTGTTCATAATATTTTTAACTCTGAATGTTCTCATGAATATCATGTATCTCAYAAAAGAAATTATAGAAGAATTAGCACTATAACCAGTCTTTCCATAAGAAAAAAGGTTGGGCTATCATCACTGATGTGATAAATACTCAGTGATTCATATGTTGCAATGCAATCTTTAAGTACAAAAAGAATTTTTGGATAAAATGAAAACTGTGTTATGTAATATATTATATGCATCTACTTAATAAGCCTGTTTCTGGAAACAAAACTTGGGACCTAAAGTTAAACTCCCTATTCAAATGCTGGTAACTAAGGTGCCTTCGAAAAATACAGGCATTCATTTTGCTGTCTAGCTTTTGAGTCATTCAGAAACTGATCTTCAGATTTGCAAGGTCACTAGGATTTGTCTGGGAAAGTATAGCTMCATTTCAGCGAGCAATCAGAATTTATAAACTCAATAGAAATGAGCTTAATACAATATTAGAATTTAGGATATAGCCCAATTAACACCAAAGAACTTACCAGGTCACATGATCATGCCCTAAACTTCATAAATTACACTGAAAATATATCCAATGGCTTTAAAGAAGGTCTAATAAGCTAGCTCAGACATATCTATTGCAGATAAGCAGGGTAAGATTCAATTGTGAAAATGCAAGCTGTGTCAAAATCAGTGGTTCCAAGAAATCTAATTTACCTGCAAGAAGCCTGCAGGTACTATGTGATTTCACTGCATTCCTAAACCATTAGCTGAGGACACCCACAGCAGTCAAAGGTCAGCAGATACCTGCCCTTCAGTGTGGGCAACTGAATTAAGATCCTGAAATGATATGAGATGAATCCCATCCTTRCCTTAAAAACTACAGCCATTATTTTCCGGAGATCTTTGTGAAGGTGAGACCTAATTTATTTCTAACAACGTGCTAAGAAAATTGCAGTGCCTCTTTTTTTGAAGTACACRGGACAACAGGAGGTCAATCAAAGAAGGGAGTGCAAGGAACTTGTGTTCACGGTGCCTACTTTACACTTTTAAGGATCATTTAGAACCACCCTGTGCCTAGAGTAATGCATAGTAACCGGRCAGTATCAGCTGATTCAAATTCATACCAAATGCGCTGAATGAAAATACAAATATATGACCTGCCTGTTTTATTTACATATTCCAAATCTTTGTGGAGTCACTTAAATACTTGTATATTTGGCTTTACAGTTTGCTCTAAGGAAGGAAGAAATTGGTATTTAACTTCAGAGGTATGGACCAATAATAATCTAGAACTGGATAGTATGTTATAAATCTAATGATCTATATATATACATTAAATTTCAAAACTTCTAAGACAGTAATACTAAAGAACAAAATACTAAAGATGAACAAAAGCACAAAATCTGGTCATTGTAATCTTATAAACCAATAAATAATAATCTATAAAGCCAATTATAATGGTTTTATAATAAAGCCATCAGAACCTGCATAGATTTATACACTCTGCACCTCCAGAACGTGCAAATATATATATAAATATGAATCTATGTCTGTATATATATACATAGGAAACACCCACAAAAGAATTCCCATACAACTTCCATTTTTTGTTCTGCMCAGTGTGGAAGATTCTACACAATATTCCAAATTATTTAGGTGGGACAAAACTCTCCATCTCTTTTTTTTTTTCTTTTTTTTTTTCTCTCACCCCAGCATGCAAAAAAATGTGAGTAAAGCTCCAGATGAGGCTTGATGTTGTCATGAGTCAAAATGTTTTTCAGTATAGCATAAAAACAGTMTGAAGTTTGATCAGTTCTAGCAGACTCAACTCACTGGTCCTTTGAAAAACTGTTACAGAAAACACTCGATTTCATGCTTTCTCTAGTTTTGTATCTGGCTTTAGAATAATATAGTAGAAGACTGTTGGAATGCCTTTGTCTGTATATGTKGCGTCAATATCCTCTTAGCATCAAATGTGTTATTTGAAAGCATAAACCTGTGACAAGGACACTGGAAGGTTATCATCTGGCTCAGACAGAAATCAACCTTAACATCAGTAGCAACCTTGGAAGGGTGTAAAAGGAGCTAATCTAGAAATAGTACTATTTATACAGGATCACCAAGAGCAGAATTTACACTTGTATTTTCACAGACGTAACAGTCATCAGAAAGACTGCCTTAATGGACTGACGGAGAAGTGACCAATTTCATATATGCCCTATCACGGATATAAGGACTAGGTTTTAGTTCCCATTAGGGAACTAGGGCCATTCTCCACTATCCAGGTTTGACATAATAGAGAAGGAAATGACTCTTTGACTCTTCATCAAAAGAGATAAAGTCACCAAACTCTTTGTTAAACAATCCCAGGATCCTAAGAGCTATGTGGAAGATAAGATTCTTATTTCACATATATATGYACACACATATATAAAAATCTATTATTTCATATATATATATATACACAAATATATATATATAACTTCAGAGACTGACAGCCTCATGGTAAAATGGTGAAAATTTTGGTGGATTTCAGTTATGTAACACATAGTCTGTTGCTAACTGTGCCTGTTGACTTCCAGGTTCGCAGTGGCAAGGCAGGACATACATTGTCAACGGTTCTGCTCAAAAGTTATGGTGCTCATGGTCTCAAGGTCCCTTGAGACTTGTTTATAAGAGATGTTATTCAGTTCAAAACTAAGGCACTTAAGTATAGATATTTGCATACAGATGTGAGCTGTTTCATTTCTACCCCAGTGAATAGTGATCCTGTCAACAGAATCAGAGAGTGATCCTGCTACCTGTCACTCTCTAAGACTAAGTTCATTTCATTCTGTGCTCCACTAACCACATTAAACAGATCTTCACTTACTATACTGAATACTTAGCTGCAGTTAGACATTTTGACATTAAATATTCTCAAGTTTAAACAGGAGTTTAAACCAACCCTTCTGATGCAGAGAAAGAATGACTGTTGCTTATGGTACTGTCTTGAACGTGCAAATAGAGGCATTCACTCTTCCTGAATCCAGAAGCGGTTACTTCTCTTTTTTTTTTTCTTTTTGAGCATGAATACATGCTGTTGTACCCTGTTCCTTAAGATGAAGGAAGGGAAAACTTATGGGAACTTCCAGAAACAATGGCTAAGTTGGTTCTTGCCAAAACAGTGAATCTTGAAAACAATTGTGGAAAGGCATAGCGAAGGCTTCAAAAAGGCCTGACAGGAAATTATATGTAAAGTACATTAAAGATATTATTTTTCTTATGTAAATCTGTCACAATCAGTGTGATGAAAAGTGAAAAGTCTCTATTTGAAAGCTTTTTTGAGAAGGATGACAAAGAATGGCAATTCATCCCTCTGGCTTAACTGCACCTAGAGAGCAACGGCAGGTAAGACGGGAATGTGAATGTGAACTGTGTATGAAAGCAATACCGCAAATTACCTGATATGTTGTTTGCCACAGCTCAAAATGCTGCGAACAGGGATAAGCATTAGACAGATTAAAGAGTACTCAAACACATTGGTTAAACATGAATCAGGAGATTTTAGGAGAAAAAAGTATGAAAGAATTGGGATTTTTTTTGATGGAGGGAGAGAGAAGAAGGGAACAGAGCAKGAGTCAAGACCTCCTTTGAGTCTGTCAGAAGTTGAGACTGTCATTCACTTGCCTGTGTCTACAGAGCATCCTCATGCTTAGCCATGCAGGGCTAAGAAAGGCACAAAGAACACCAATGGAACGGCTGAGAGAAACATATACATGTAAGCTGTTCTTCCTCACCATCACTGGCATTTATGTTTTATAAATTATCATCGGTATTATTTAAATGAATAATGAAGGAAGCACCATTTCAAAATCTGGRTGAATAATGATAACAGAAAATTTCACTATGAATACAAACAGGCTACCTGAATTTTGTGCTACCTATGCTCAGTTCATCCTTAAAGTACCTTAGGGCAACTCTGGCTACTTGATTCTTCTAGCAGTAAAATTATAAGRCAGGACCCCAAGCCAACAAACAGGAAGAAGCCAAAAAAAGCAAGATCAAAACCAAATGGAGTAGGTCACAGGGTGGTAGCAATTGCCATGATTTGATATAGAGCTGTTAAGCAAAAGATTTTTTGGACAGAATGTGTGATATAAAGGTGATGTCTCCTATAAGTGGTGGATCTACTGAAAAGATTCAGAGCAATGGCAAATAGTACGTTCAGCCAGGCATGGACAAATCCAGGAAAAATTAAGGAAACATCCTAGTTCACGAGATGGAGAACAAGACACAAGTGTGATATATAGTAGCCTCAACTGAGGGACTAAGTAATTTTCCATAGCATAGGATTCAGCTTTAAAATGGTTCTTACTTAGCTTTAGTCCTCAAAGCAAATCTTCTCCCCTGCATAGCTGTTCAGYGTGGTATAAATCTAAGAGCTAATGACACGGACAAACTTATGTATTTTGGGACTCCAAGGAGCCAAAATTACTGGAGAAATTTTAAAAGAGCAGATGGAAGACTGAATAATAGAAACAGTAGGTAGCTGAACTTGATACATAGGGAGAACAGTTGGATTAAACTGTTTGAATTTGCTCTTTTGAATTTGTTTTGTTTCCCACACACTTAAACCTGAATAACCATTGTTCTGAACAGGATTGTAAATATATATCTGCAAGTGTCTTGATGAAAGCACTTGAAGCTATAACTGGCCTGATCTTGGATGTGGCAGCTATTTCAGGACAGTGTTTGGAATTAATTATCAGTGAAGTACATTCCAGTGGCAGCGGGAGGGCTGCTTAGTTGTTTCTGCATCATCCACGAGACTTGGGTATGACTATTATCAACTTTTTATTTCCTCTAATCACCCACCTGCACAAATAGACTTGGAACTGCTTCAAGCTTACATAACCCTTGCAATACCAGGCAACAGTCTGGAAAAACATTTCTCATTAAAAACTAATGAGAGATGATGGGTGATTTCCACCATTTCCTGAGTAACCTTTTGAGACTGCCTCTGCAAGCTGTTGATGCCTAATTGAGCATTCAAAAACAATGCTACACAATTGCCATATACTTGGTGCCTGTGAAATGGATTAATGCTTTTTGTTGGCTTTTGCATGTTTGAAASGTTTACAGTGAAATGGCTGCAGTATTCACAGATATTTCAGAGATTTCCACATTTGTCCTGTTCCAGCTTGTAGTTATCATATTTCTGGAAGTTCAGGGGGGAAAAGCACAGGGTTAACATTCTTGTAAAAATGCCGAAGAGAACAGCATAGGCTGGGGAAATGTATGCTGACTTTGAAATTTCTGCCATTGGAGAGTACAGGATTGGGCCTTAGTGCACAAGGTTGCCTCTAGAATACCAGACTTTGCAGAGAAAACTATTGAGAAAATAGCAGATTATAAATGAATTAAGCTACGTTTTCAAATCATCTCACAATGTAACCAGTAAAAGATGATGAAAAGGAAATGTTCTTAAACTATTAAGCTACTGCTTATGATAGCCATGTTCCCCAGGGCGTGAGTTCAATAATACTTACATTTAAGCAGTCTTGAAAAGAAACCTCCCAATATACCCCTAGCAAAGAAATGCAATCTGTGGCCAGAACAGATTGGCATGCTTCAGTTATTTTGAAGCATCAATTCAGAAGTCTCATTATCAGAACACTAAGGTAATAAAGCAAACCATATATTTAAAAGCTTGAAAGCACTAAAATGATATATTAAAATGTTTCAATATTCAGATATTCTTAATTAAATATTCTTATTTACTATCTTGTAAATTGTTGAGTGAATTCTGAAAGTTCAACTGTTAATTTAAAAGTTTTGCATATATTTTGGTATACTACTTAGAACAAGTATTTTGTTCTAAATTAGAAATTTGTATTGTGCTTTGCACAAGAAGATAYTGATTAAGCATAAAGAACTTGTTCAGCAGGTAGAGAGCACTACTAATAAAAGGTTAGACTTTAAAAAAAAAAAGTAATCTTTACTGCTAATTTCAAAGCACACGYAAATATCTATCACAGACCAGATCCAGTCCAATATGTTGCCCCAATGATATCCACATGTTTTAAGAATGATAAAGGGAATACTGCTAATAATTTCAGAATAGCTCTATCAAAGTTCCAACCACAAACAATTAATCTGTAGAGCTTTTAGCACTTAAAAATCATCACTCAATTCCATTATTTAATTTTCAAATATTTTCTAATAATTGACACCTCAAAATAAATTTTCATATATTACTTTATTTTTATTAATACTCAGAATTTTCTTCTGAAAAAAAAGTATTTTCTATTAGTATTCCCCTCCATATTTTGATTTTTAATTAGCTATATAATTCATTTAGATGAAATGACATGTTGCAATAGTATTGTATTGCATTACTAACTCTACTTTCAGTTTGACAAAGCAGCATTTACATTCCTTCAGCTTTAACTGCTTGGAATCTTCTACACAGTTCAACATATTTAATTCARTTTCTGGCTTACAGTGTAGAAAATGCCTCAATGTTTTTTTCTTTTTGTTGGGTTTTAGCTCTACAAAGTAACTCTACAGATTTCCTAAAATTCTTCCTAACATGTGCTCCCATCAGCTGAATCTATTGGGTTTCTTTTAGAGACTGCAGATCTGTGGAATTTTAAGGGTTGCACTTAACTACAGAAAGAAAAGAATAAGATACCACAAAATTTCAGTTAAGATGTAGTTCTATTGATACCAAGTGAATAAAACAAAGTTTCCAGAAAATGGAACTTTGGTCTGCTTTTTTGTTACAGAGTAAAATGGACTTAAAAATGAATAAATAGGCAGAAATAAAGTACTGCTCTCATCTAAACAATGATAACAAAAGAGGTATCATAATTAAGTAGAAGTATGCTTTTTTGCCAAATCTGACAAAGAAAAGCTGGCTTAAAACTATTTAACTCTCTTAACCTCAAGTCATTCAATTGGACTATGTTTGCTTGCTTGCTTGCTTRCTTTTACTTCCTGAAAGAGTGAMATATCCTTTCTCTTTTCCAGACCATATTTCATTGTCATTTTGTCCAAATTTAGAAAGAAACTTCATGTAGASAAAGTTCATCCCGTCTGTTTGAATTCTCCCATAAGGGAGAATTTTTACATTTATTTATTTTTTTCAATGAGTTTCTTAAGAATAATCCGCCATATTGCTCACATAGGAGTTGTTCCTGATGGCCCATAATMTCTCTAAATTGTAACCTTCTTCATTTGAAAAATATACTTTGTGTTTCAAATTCAAAAAAGATTGAATGGATTAACAGGACATATATTTCAGTAGTAATGATCACCAGGGTTCCCTGCTCCTTGTAACTGAAACATTTCTGCTTACTTTGAATTTCCTCAGATATAATCCTTACACTGTGACAGGTAACTGTCCTAAACAAAAAGCACAATTCACAGAACTGCTTTCAGTCTTACTGTCAGAACTTCTAATTGGTATGAACTTCGTATTTCAACTGTCATTATTTAATTAGAATGAGTAACACATTCATTTCACATTGTATTTACAAAGCTGATATCTAGCATTTGAACAAGCATTTTATAAAATGTGTTGTACAATTTCATCTGTTTTGCAATGGTTTCATAAGGTATTTGAAACTTAAATACATAATAAACATGTTAAATTTATCAATAGCTAGTCTTTGTTAGAAATAGTTAGGTTGGTGAGAAAACTATGAGTGTAACCAATAGAATTTACCAAAAAATAAATAAAAACCTTACAAACATTTCCATATATTACATTTAAAATATCCACAGGATTTGTTAATATAGATGAAATAGATGTCAAAGTAATGAAATTACTCTGGGAGACAAATTAGGCTCAGGCCAGTGCTACTGGTAAGAAATTGGTTTTAATTTAATTAAGATTACTTAAATATCTTCTGGCAAATAGAAATTTGTGTACCTGAAAGAAAATGAAGATGGAGATCCTCTGGAGCTGGAGACTAAAACCAAGAATTTTTAGTAACAGTAGCTTTTAATATCTTTATCCAGCATAGATGCTACTGCATACAGCAACATAATGTGTTAATAAAAGAATAATACAGCCTGGAGCACAAAATATGAAACAGTTTTCTGAAGATTTTCCCTGCTTTTTGAAAATAATAAAGCAACTGAGTGTTTTATCAAACCTTTTACCTATAGATTCTTCCAAGATTTCAGTGTTTGAAGGCATACCAAGGGAAAGGGAAATTAGCCTAGTATCCTGTCTGCGCTAGAAACTGATGCCATCACTAGCTAGGAAAGCCGTGTTGCATCTAAATGTATAGGGACTGGCAGTGCTAGCCCACTTCCCTTTTTTTTTCTTTTTTTTTTTCGTCTATACAATATTACCTTAGCAAAACAAAATCTTCTATTTCTTGCACACTCCAAATTTCCTTTGGTTTTTTTTTTTTTTTTTTTCGTCTATACAATATTACCTTAGCAAAACAAAATCTTCTATTTCTTGCACACTCCAAATTTCCTTTGGAGGTGCCCTGCACAAAAATCAAAATAGCGGGAGAATAAAATGAAATCTACGCAAAATAATAGACACTTTTTGGCAAAAAGCTACATGCTGCCATCAGGACTGGCAGATGCAGAAAGGGGGACAGAAGCAGAGAAAATTGAAGTAAATTACATTTTTAAATTATTTATCTTAAAACAAAACAGGAGGGAAAATCTCTCTTTTTACAAAATGCAGCACTGATTACCTTAACTAGGAAACATTTTTTTTCTATTTTTTTTGTCATCTCTGACACTGAACAAAACAAATAAATCTGTTCATTATGTAGAGAAATACTTTATTTTAGAAATCATTTAATTACTAATAATAACACACATTGACATATAACACAAATATTTTGATTTTAACAAAATTTACCAAGCTAAGCCAAGATTTCTGCTTTTCAAATGTACTGGAGTAGAAAAGTTTGTTTAAAAAATCTCATAATACATAACATAAAAAGTGAGTTCTCAGTAACAGTTAAAAGTAACAATTAAAAGTATTGAAATAAAAGTATTAAATACTTAAAGTATTAACTATTAAGTACTTAAGAAGTAAATTAAGAAATTAAATTCATAACTTTTCACAAAGATACTAAATTCTTATAAAACTGGAGAAGACAGTAAAAACTCGTATGAAGCATTTATCTTCACAGTTACTATTTAGGATCTGATTTAGGTCAAAACTGAAATAAAATTATTGACAACTAAATTCAGTGAATTGTATGATAAACTAAAATCAGAGCCAGTTGTGCTGCAGTCTGACAGAAGGAAACTGCTGGAGGCTGTCAGTCAGAAAGACAGATTTTTTTTTCAGTTTKGTTGAGCATTTTGGATTTATTGCTATTTCAGGTGTCCTAAAATTGTGGGGAAAAGAAAAGAGCAAGGCTACTAATTCCCTCCATGCATTCACTCCAAAGCCAGTGGATCTTCCCTATACTTGAGGAAGCACAGGAGGCACAGTGCAGTAGATCCCTACAGAGAAGAAATGATGAGAAGCAGAGATGGAGGAATGGGCAGAGCTGTGATTTAAGGAATGCTCAACTTTTGTTAGCAGAGCTACCAAACTGACATATGGATGTGGTTGGGATTTTTTTTGAAAACCATTTTCACCATATAAAAACTGATTGATCAAAATTTTGGGGGGGAAACATATCATTTTCTTAATATTTTCTCCAGAAATTATTCTCAGCGAAGGATGTAACTTCTGATGTGTGATTTCAAGACCAATGAGAGAGACAACAAAGATTGCAGGACAGATACCACCCAAACCTGATTTTTTGCTCATTCAGTTCAGGGTTCCTACTGGAGCGCAACGCAGGTGTGATAGCGTGGGGCAAGGCCTAAGGGTGTGCATCTGTATAAGAGGAGGAAAGATTCACAGCCTGTTTATGATCTGTAGAGGCCTTGAGACTACTGTGAAGCTGAGAACTAACCCGTTATCTGGTTGTAGGGAGTTTGAAGGCAGCTCTGCAGCTGCGAAAACAGGGGYCTTATCTGGTGGTGAGGAGCAACTGAGGAATTTGGAGGCGGCCGTGCCAGAAGGCATGGGGCCAACCAAAACACAGCCGACCTCTAAGCCCGTTTGGAGGTCAAACCTGAGGCGAGGGAGAGGAAGATGATGAAGGCGGGACCCTCATAAYGAGACCAGAGACCCCCACTGGTGGGCGCGCATGCGCACACCGGGCAAAATTGGATAACGAAAAAGGTGGAGCTTTGCCCGCCCTCTGGTACGCCTCCTGACACGTGGTGGCCCTACGTGGCGGGATGCGCCAGATATAAAAAATAATCGTGGATCAGAGTSGGGGAGAGACTTCCAACCGAGACCTACGTTGTCTCCGCGGGGATGCCCACAAGCTTGGAGCCTGTCAGCCACCTCTGGTCCACGGCGGGGGAATGATCGGTCTCGCTGTCCTGCTGGCAAGTATCCTCTCGTAAGTAATTGCTACATAGGCGCCTCGTTCCACAGGTAGTTGCTAAGTAGTYGTCTTGCTTTAGTGTGATGTTAGTGTGAAGTGTCCTAAATAAACTAAGGGGTGGATTTTGCTTTCAGTGCGTGTGCTTTCAATTGCTGAGCCCCGAACCCATCCAGAACAGCATCTTGGCTTGACATGGATTTGGGATGCACCTAGGATTTGAAACATGGGCCTGGTGTTGAAAAGCACTTCAACATTGTAWGATAATACTGTATTTGCTGACATTATAGCCTGGCATTTAGGATTCTCAGTATGATCTCCTATGTCTTGTACAAGTGCCCTAATACAGGACATAGAAATAGAAGGGATGATACAAATCCATCAGATCTAATCCCAGAACTGCAGGCAATCATATAATAATTTTGCTGAGAGGCCGGAGATCAGGAGCAYGGTGAATGTGAGAACCTTCTGAGAATGTCCACATAAGAATGTCTAAAATATAGATCTATATAAAATATAGATTACAGTTTCTAATGATTAATCATTCTAAGTAAAGCAGTTTTGCCATGTTAAACAGAGAGACCRAACAGAGAACAAATTCAACCTAGACAAAACTTCCCAGTTTCAACTAGACTGTTTCTGAAATCCACTTTACCCTTGTTTTTCTTTTTAATAGCATTTGAACTGTATTGCATTAGAGTCTGCTGCCTAGGGAGAATAATGACTCTTAAGGATGAGATTTCACAAAAGAAGGACTCCATTTCATGCCAATACAAAATAAGAGAATATGTAAACTGTTAAGTATTACACTATAAGAGGTATAAAGGCCGTTATAGGCAGTTTCTTCCTACTAGATTCTAATTTAGAGTAATTTTCAATCTGAATAGGCGTTTTAGAAAATTATTTTACTGGTACGCTACGAGACATATAATACTAGATAAATGCTTACTGAAGATCTTTCTGTAGTGCTTTATATCCATTATACAAACTAGTACTCCTCTAAAACATACCAGATGTATGTAAAATATAAACAAATTAATTGTAGCATATAACTGTACTATTACTGCAATTACTAGCAATGTAATGTTTTTTATGGCAAAAAAAAATATTCCTCACATAGTAAAATAATAATCACATATAAAAGTGCTTATATCTGCTGAAGTATAAAATAATTTGAGGAACACTTTWAAGTGTTAGCTTATTCCATAGTACAGCATGTTTTGTACATAGCCCTTGTATCCATACACCCATGGTAGAAATCCAACTTGCAAAGGATGCTGCAAATAAAAGCCATTTAACAAAGAAAAAAGTCAAATACAGATAAATAATATTTGCATATTGGCATTAAAATGCAGAGTACCTTGAAATAATTATTTTCTTTTGAATTATTGTCTTGATTTGAAAAAAAACTGAGTTGTCTGACAGCATGCAGTCAAGTGTATAATGAGATCATCCGAGATGGTAATCACACCGGAATGGATGAAGCTCAGTCTTCATCAGAATGTATGTGCTTTGAGGAGAGATACTTTCAGCACAAGTTTCCCTGCAAAAATCATTCAAAGCTCGCTTGAAAGCTAGCTTTTCTTAAATTGTACTTTAATGATTAATAATAACAAGTAATGAATCAACACCAAATGTTTAACATACGTCAAGCAGCAGCCTCTTTCCTTATCTTCCCAGAGAAAATGTAGGCTAGTCCATGGAARGTGAAATTACTTTAATCATATAAACATGTTTATTGGAGCATACCAAACAGGTAGAGATTTTTAGGTGTTTTGACTATAAACRGATTATCTGGTATCACTTATTCCCATGTGCTTTACCTTCCTAAGTGGCAAAATATTTTAAGAATATTTTTAAGAACAATAATTCCTTGTTAAGGATGCTATCAAAGATATTATCCAGTGGAGAATGTGAAGGGGAGCAATTATTTTAATTATATACTAAAACCTTCTTAGAGAGATTATATGGTTGTAAAGAAAAGTACATTAAAACTGAAGTATGTAAGAATTATAGTGGCTTCCGTAACCTTAATTCAGCCTTTTTGTGCATATGCATTCTGAGGAAGTCTTTAATGACATGATTGCAATATTGTTTTTTCCCCATAAAGCTTCTGCTTCATTATTTTTACCCAAATAGAGAAGAAAGATTCATATGATAATATGCTTCCATCTGAAGAAAATGTTAAATGACAGCAACTAAGACTACAATTTTTTAACCAACTGATTTATCTAATTTATATCCAAGAATTCAGGATGCGCTAGCAAAAAAGTTGTCCCAAAAATTGTGCTATTTTTTAATAGGACTTGGAATACTGATAATGTTAGAGAAGACTGGAAAAAAAAAAAAAAAAGCTAATGAAATAAGCCAAGCAGTTATAGAGTTTCAGTCTGACATCAGGATTAAGCGAATAGCTTATATAGATCATGATTAGTAACAAATGAAAGGTATATAATTCATGCCAATTACACAGAATCACAGAATCATGGAATGGTTGACGTTGGAAGGGAACTCTAGAGATTGCTAGTCCAACCCCACACTRCTYAAGCAGGCACACCTAGAGCATGTGGCACAGGGTGACATCCAGGCAGGGTTTGAAGATCTCCAGGGAAGGAGACTCCACAACCTCCCTGGGCAGCCTGTTCCACTGCTCTGTCACCCTTGTGCTACAGAAGTTCTTCATCACATGGAGATGGAACTTCTTGTCTTTCAACTTATATCCATTGCCCCTTGTCCTATCACTGGCCACCACTGAGAAGAGGTTGGCCCCTTCCTCCCTACATTCACCCTTCAGGTATTTATACATATTAATCAGATCTCCTCTCAGCCTTCTCTTCTCCAGAGAAAACAGGCCCAACTCACTTAGTCTTTCTTCAYAGGATTGATGCTACATTCCCTTAATCATCTTAGYTGCTTTCTGCTGAACCCTCTCTAGATGCTCCACATCCCTCTTATACTGGGAAGCCCAAAACTGGCCCCAACACTCCAGGTGCCTCACCAGAGCTGAGGAGAGGGGCAGAATCACCTCCCTTGAACTGCTGGCACCATCCTCCTGATGCAGCCAGGATCCCATTGGCCTTCTTGGCCACGAGGGCACACTGCTGACTCATGGTTAACTTGGTGTCAACCAAGACTCCCAGGTCCCTCTCCATGGAGCTGCTCTCCAGCAGGTCAGCCCCTAATCTGTATTGGGGCCTGGGGTTATTCCTTCACAGGTGCAGGACCCTGCACTTGTCCTTGTTGAACCTCACTAGATTCCTCTCTGCCCAACTCTCCACCCTGTCTAGATCCCAGCACAGCCCTCCGGAGTGTCGGCCACTCCACCCAGCTTGGGATCATCTGCARATTTTCTCAGAGTGTCCTCCGTCCCCTTGTCCAAGTCACTGATGAACAAGTTGAACAGCACCGGGCCCAGTACTGACCCTTGTGGGACACGACTGGTCACAGGCCTCCAACTGGACTCAGCTCCATTTATCACCACCCTCTGAGCTCTGCCACCCAGCCAATTCTCAATCTACCTCACTGTCTACCTGTCCAGCCCACACTTCCAGAGCTTTCCTATGAGGATGTTATGGGAGACAGTGTCAAAAGCCTTGCTGAAGTCAAGGCAGACAACATCCATGTTTCTCCCATCATCCAGCCAGCCAGTCATCCCATTGTAGAAGGCTATCAGGTTCATCAAACTGAGAAACTGGTCCTGATTTATCAGCCTGATGTTTAAATGAAATTTTAAGCTTGTTTAAYAAGAGTAAACAAATCTAACGTGACATTCACTTTTGTAGTACAATTGGGTTAATATTACATTTGGCTTATTAAGATATTGTAAGTTGGTCTGTGTTTGCATCTGGTGCATAAAAAAAATAAAATAGGTAGGCCCAAATGCATATGCATAAGAACTACCCACTGTATTTACTTCACTACTTCACTTGCACTGTTCAAACTGTCCAAATGAAAAAAAAAAAAAGTAAGTTTTACTCATCTTTATCCTGCAAATATGTTTAGAGGTTATGGTTAAAAAGCCAGTGAATATTTCCTTTACTTAGTATTATCTGTTGAGATTTTGAAAGTGGCCAGTTAAATGTGCAAGAAGCATCCAAGGAAATATGATCAGTCAAAAAAACAATGATCAGTGAGTATTTCCACTGTCTGCTYCTCAACTTGTGATGCTGAAGCTGTATTTTTGATAGATAAATGCTTCTTTTAACAAAGTGTAAGAAGTGAAATGAAACAAAATGAAACAAAGAAGTAAGATTTTTTTTTCTTCCAAATACAGAATTATTTTTTAAAGTATTGTTTTGCCATTAGAACCAATCACTCAAAGACTGAAGAAATTGGAGGATTCTACTTTTTTCGCTATTGCTTAATATAGGAAGTTTGTCCATAACAGAAGTTTATCCAAGTACAAAATCGATATTTAAAACTCAGATTAAAGAAATGATTGTGTAGAGAAATCCATTTTATCTGATGATCTATCCTGCTTACATGAGAGGCATCTGCTTGACAAAGAATTATTGAAATTCTTTATCATTCAACTCCTCTTATTAGTTTATTTCATTAATATATCCATAATTTCAGTCACATCATAATTAAATTGGTACTTATTTGTGCCATAGGGATTACATAYTGCTTTTCATCTCCCTTTGTAACTTTAAGGATAGTAAGCATCCTATGAAGTAAGCTGATTCCTACATAATTGCAATAATTATACAAAGAAGACACATTTGAACATATTCACTGTTGGTATAGCTCTACTCCTAGCCCGCAAGGGCCATATCACAGAATCACAGAATCACAGAATCACAGAATGACTGAGGTTGGAAGTGACTTCTTGAGAACATCTAGTCCAAGCCCCTGGCTCAAGCAGGGACACCTAGAGCATGTGGCACAGGGTCACATCCAGGTAGATTTGGAAGATCTCCACGGATGGAGACTCCACAATCTCCACAATGGCAACCTGTGCCATTTCTCACCTYCATGGTAAAACAGAGGTCCCCTTACAGGTATGCGCTCCTGATTTCAGCCAAAATCAGAAGAAAAGAGAAAAAAATCTGACCAAAACCACTTCATTTTTAAGTCTTATACTCGAAGATGSATACTTTTTGATGTCAGATCAAATTTTAATTATGTAATTCTTAATTTTACAATGATCTTTCCTTTCAAAGAAGAAATATATGGCAAAGCCTTAAAGAAATCASTGGCAAAACACTCCCTGTCATCTGTTTCTGACATGCAAATAACTTAAAGACCTTCTAGTCAAAACTGGTAGTTAGTAACACCTAGAAACAAAACAGAAATCATCACAGCACCAGAAACACATGGGAACTGCACTCCTTTGAACAACACCTTACTCAATACTAACATAAAGCATCCTAATGGATGCTAATGCAAGAATTGTAACAATTGTTGTAGAAATACAAAAAAAAAGAAAGTGGGTATGAAAGTGTTAATATAATAAAACAGACCTCCTGAACTGTCTACATCCTTAAGATTTATGCTTGGAGCAAAGAAAAATTGATTAGTGTTATTAATTTAATTGTATTATGGGAGTAAAAGCAGATTAAGAATCCTTGCTGTTTTGCATCAGTAGAAAACTCCTGGAAGACAGAGGCAAATTAGTGCTTGCCAGAAAGTGCTAAATTGTCCCCTGTTTTAAGAAAAGAAGCCTGTATGTCTAGAACAGTTACAGCATGATTGTAATGATAAATTAGTATTCAATTCTAGAGTAGCCTCTATTTCTTCTTCTCATGGCTCTTAGAAAAATACCCAGAAAATGTCCACAGTATTGTTCCTATAGTCAAATATAATTAAATGGGATAAGAAACTAAAAAAATTCTTGCTGGCTTTGAAATAATTCCCTTGAAGTAACTATGATTTAAGATCAAGGCAATAATTTAGCAATTCAGATTGCATCCCTGTGATGTTTTGTCTTTTGCAAGCAATAGAAAAACAATCTGAGAAAACAGAATTAGAAATAGCCAGAAAATACTTACAAATAGAAAAAAAATATACATTTTTAATTTACATTATAGTTATATCACCAAAAACTCTCCAAATATAATTTTAAGATTTTTTTCTTTTACAATTTTGAAAGGTGTTTAAGACAATTTGAACTGAAGAAAAAAATCAAAATTCACTAGAGAAGAACTATTGTATATTTTATTTTTCCATCAGCACTCCCTCAWTCTCTATTAAAATTCCAAGTGAAATTACAAAATCCTAATTGTAGACATATGTTAGTGCATTAGACAAGGATACTTTTGATAAGCACTGTGCATTCTGTACTATGGCAGTAGGAATGACAAATATGAAATGTGTCATTGCTGAAATTCAGTTCAAAGAAGGTTAGTTTGGGTTCCAAAACACTGTGTTCTGGCAAAGATGTGTATCTTGGAGCTCTGAATGTGATCCTTACATCTTTATAAATTTATCTGTTTAACAAGTAATTTGAGAAATTCTGTACTATAGCCAAATTCTCTCCATATGGCCCAGAAACAAATAAAAGTAGAGAATAAGTGATGCACATGTCTCATAACTAAGGTTACATATTTTAAGAAGAATAACTGCTTCATATTTTGCTAAGAATAAGTTATTGGCTGAAGAATACAAGCAAAAAATTTTCAGAAAACATTTTCAATTTTCATAGAACCACAGAATCATAGAATCATTAAGGTTGGAAGGGATCTTTCTAGTCCAACCGCCTCGCACATGCAGGGTCACCTACGGCACGTGGCACAGGGCTGYGTCCAAGCAGRTTTTGAAGATCTCCAGAGAAGAAGWCTCCACARCCTCCCTGGGCAGCCTGTTCGAGGGCTCTGTCACCCTCACTTTCAAGAGTTTTTTTCCTTAAATTCCTATGGAACTTTTGGTGCCTCAGCTTGTGGCCATTTCCTCTAGTCCTGTTGGTGGCCACTACCAACAATGAGGCTGTCCCCTCCTCCTCACTCCCTCCTTGAGGTCACACTGATCACGTCCCCCGTCAGACTGATCAGGTSSCCCCTCAGCCATCTCTTCTCCAGGCTGAACAGGCCCAGCTCTCTCAGCCTTTGCTCATAGGGCAGATGTTCTAGGCCCCTGATCATCCTCGTAGACCTGTGCTGGACTTTCTCCAGTAGTTCCATGTACAACTCTCTCTTCCAGAACTGGACACAGTGCTCCACGTCTGGCTTCACCAAGGCTGTGTATAGGGGGACGATCACCTCCCTCGGCCTGCTGGAGACAATCTTCTTAATGCGCCCCAGGATCCCATTGGCCTTCTTGGCCACAAGAGCACACTGCTGCCTCATGGTGAACTTATCGTCCACCATGACGTCCAGGTCTCTCTCTGCAGAGTCCAGAAGGTCAGCGTCCAGCCTGTACTGTGGTTTGGGAATATTCCTGGCCAGGTGCAGGACCTTGTACTTTTCCTTGTTGAACCTGAGGAGGTTTCTCACTCCTCAGTTGTCCAGTTTGTCCAGGTCCATCTGGTTGGCAGATACCCTTAATAGCCTCCTAGGGTATCAACTACTCCTCCCAGTTTGGTATCACTAACAAACTTGCTGAGAGGGCACTCTGTCCCTTCCTGCAGGCCATTGATGAATAAATTGAACAGGATTGAGCTAAGGACTGACCCCTGGGGGACACCRCTAAATACAAGCCTCCAACTAGACACACTCAACACACAGAAGAACTACAATCTTTGGAGATACTGATCTCCTTGAAATAAGCAGAATGATTTATAGGATGAGGGACCTTTGTCTGGTCCTTGAGCACACTCCCAGGCCTCACTGTCTCTGTCTATCCCCTAGGGGCCTCCCTCAACCTTATCCAGGACCAGGACTCCATTTCATCCTARTCTAGGCTTGTCAGTCCCTGCTCAATGATGCTGTAGTGGTGCTGGTGGCTGAATGGCCATGGAATCCATTGATCCTGCCCCTGACTCATGGMCCCTCTTCCCAGCTTGACCTTGAACCTGTCTTGTCATCATGGATCTGTCTGGCAGCCACTGAGCTGAACTCTACCTCCAGATTGACTTCCTGGCTTGACCTCAGGCCTATCTCACCATGATGAACCTGCCTAGAGATCCAGACTCTTGGTGGAACATGATCATGATCTCTGGGTCTGCCCTCTCACTGGGGTACTGGGGAACTTGACCTTGGATGGCAAGTTCTCTGTCCTTCCAGCCTTGCTATCCCTCTTAACTTTACAATCGCGAGGGTGAATCCAGTCCTTGCTGCTCCCTGACAGTTGGCTCAAGCTAGTTTGAGCACATGCAGCCTGGCCTGAAGCTGAGCAGGGACCTATATTCTGCCATGCAAGCGTCCCTGTCAACCTTGACCATAACTGGCAGGCAACTTCGCTGCCCAGCTTTAGACCTTCCTCATCACATACATATGTGCGCAGTGATGGGGGCTCTTGGTTGAACCTGGACACAATCTCCATTTCTCCCTCATTGCGGGTGACAGACCCTGGCTAGAAAGACTCTTGCTGCCTAGATATGCCATCCCCTGTGGTTCTCTGGCCTGAGGGAACTGCTGGCCCTTAATCCTTCCTGATTGAGTCCCAGTCCTTAGGAAATGCAGCACTTCTGGTAACAGCGACTTGGAATATGCCCCACAGAACCAAAAGCTTTATAGAGTAATCAGTTGCCTCAAAAGCACGAACCATCTGCTATATACTGCAGTTACTTCCTTTGGAAAGAGACTGTCTCCTTTTTCTCTGCAGCTAACATGACTTTTCTTGATCATTGAAAGTATTTAATCTAGAGGAGWAAGAATGGAGATAATGTGTTTAAGTGCACTATATCCTGTTATTTCTGGCTTTTAAAGTGTGTTTAAATGAAATACCGCATTTCTGGTGTTTTAGTATCCGTCTTTCTCTTTGAACCATTTTAGGAAGTGGAMTTCCAAAGGTCCATACATGACCCTTTGGATCAATTATAGTTTGAAAATGAGAAAGCATTAAGCCCAGCCTCTATAATTTCTGTTTCATAAGACAGGTCACATAGCATGCAAGCAATTTTGTATGTGTGACAATGCTCCTTTCTTACAGCCACTTTGCACCAGCTTGCTTATAGCTAGAAAATAACCACAGAAATGAGGCTRTAAATTTCTTACTGAAGAAAAGATGCGGATCTTATCCTAGTCGCAATCTAGAGAATTGCAATTCTCTAGTTCAAATACTCAGGATAGATCTTATGAAGGTTTGTTACTGAAGACAATCAGAGAACTGATGATCTGGCAGTGTACTTCACTTACCAAGGCAAGGTTTACTGAATGATTTTGCCAACTATGTAGAAAATACATAACTTTGATTACAATGTTATCACTGATAGGATATTTTTCAGTTCATGTTTCTAAACAACTGCYTCCTAGATATCTGATATCTGAGATTGTTAAAACAGTGGTAGAGAGCAAACATGGGAATGTTTTAAATTTCATTTATACATATATAGTGTGTGTCTACATATTTATACTTACATATAAATATATACTTGTAGGTATATATTTATCAAAATAGAGAAGAGGTTTCAAAAAGATTTAGGCATATTTTCTCCCTAATTATAGGAGAAAGATATCACAGTGAGAAAGTGAAAACAATGATGCTGTAGACAGATCAGCTTGGGGACAATATAAAAATTAATATAATATAATAATAAATATTTTATATATATATACATGATGTGTATACACAACATGGTATATATATTTATGCATACAGTAGTAAGTCAATGACAGACATTTTTCTTAGTTAAAGAAAAACTGCTAACATGAAGCAGCAAAAATAATAAAAACATGTTATTCACTATAGATATTTCATTATCTTGCACAAGTCATTGTCATTTAACTGAAAGTAAATTTTCTAACAGATGTCATGACTGGCAAGACCAAGTTTTATCTAAAATACATTTAAATGAATAGATAACTAGAAGAGCTGCAAGGTAGCTCCTCCTTGATGTTTCAGTCTCCTGCCTTGTGTTTGCCTGCCACAGGGTAGTAACAACACATCTCAGGCTAAGAGCTCAGTATAAGCTAAGCACCCAAGTATTTACTCTGTTTATCAAGTGGATTTTGCAGTCAAACTGGGCTGGAAATTTCCAGTTCACCTGGAAATTAAGAACCCAGTTTGACTGCAAAAACTTCACTTAGTGAAGTTCTGCTAAGTTCTGCTTGACTGCAGTCACTCTGAGGTAACATCACTGAAATAAAAAATGGTCCTTAAGCTGAAACTCCCTTGTCCAAGGAAATTTTTATGCAGTATACAGGCAGTGATGTTTCTTCCCTTTACTGAGATGCTGTCTTAACACCTTCTGCAGTCTAGGCAGCCAGCCCAAATGGGCATTTTTTTGAAGTTACTCACAGAAAATAAAGATTTTGAAAAGTCCTCTATGTCGTTAATGATGCTCACTGAGAACATAAAAAGCTTTCAAGCAGTAATGGGCATCAATTGCTATTAATAATTTAGCACAGAGACTTCCACCCAGTCCCACCTTTAGGGACTTTCTGCAGTAGAAACTATAGAGGCAGACAGAAAGGAACATAAAGTAGGGACACACACTGAATTCCAGCCAAAAAACCATGTTTCTAAGATTTTTGTAATGTGGCCAGATTCCATTCTGTGTTTCTGCTAAATAAAATGGGTATGACATCAGGCAGTGGAAGAAGGGAACATGTGCAAAACACCCAAGCTACCAAGGATGTAAAATGATAAGTCCATAAGGGTCCTCAACAGCACAGGTTCAAATGCAACCCAACTTCACTAACATGGTGCTGCGTACCATCTACTGCTCGGTATTCTACACACCACATATCTAAGAGACACCACAATCAAAACTGTGCAAACCTCATGAAGATATTTCGTATTAGCATTACGCTATCCAGTGCTTCAAGCTTCAAACATTCATTAAAATATTATACCTTTCACAGGATGATAGATTTGTTGCTAATAGTTCACAAAACTTAATGCCTTATGAACTACTATAATTTTATGGCTGTTTTCAAAGTTAAATATGTTGCTTTTTTTAATGGAGGGCTAGGTGGAAAATTAAAATGAGCAATAGAAATGTTGACCTTCAGGAAAGTATATCCTATTCTAGAATATCCCAATGGAAAGATTAATACATTTATGATGTATGATTTTATACAAAAGAAAGCATCTCAAAGATCAATTTCTGTTTTATTTAGAAAAAATGAAATGGCTAGACTTCCCCCAAAAGTTGTTTAATGCCTTTCCTCTCCCTATAAAAAGATCTCACATTTTTTTAAATTATACTTTGTTGTTGTTGTCCTCTTATGTCAGTAAATATTTCAGAATATCCCTRTCAAGTGTTAGCTGTTAGCTTAACAGTAGAGATACTGTGGAATAGAGATGCCAACATACTCTGCCAACGCTGTCCCATCAATTTATTGCAGAAACAAAGAACAGCTCAACTCAGATTCAGATACMCATGCAATCTTTTTACTTTTAGATCAGTCCTAATGAGAAGCAATTGTTTTAGCTGCCAGCATAAACCAATAATGTAGGTCTGCATCTTCCTAAATAAACCTAATACGTTGCAAACAGTAAGACATAAAATTGCACGATATTAAGGCTCTCAGAGGTGGAAGTAACAGAAACTTTATGACTACTTTTATTTCCTTCCCATTCAGTTTTTCTYCCTTATATGTATTATTTACCATTTGTTGCATGCTCTCATGTTTCAGGAAAAAACCTTCAGGAACTTGGAAATAATTGGGAAAACCACAGAGCAGTCTTGTCTTCTTTTGTTTTTTTCCCTCCCCCGGTAGATCAAAGAGTGATGCCAGTTAGTTGCTTCCTGGCAGGGGCAGTTTATAATTATAGTAATAACTATAACATGTAGCTGCACAGCTTGAAAGGACCAGTCAGAAAAACCCTTCTTCCTTCCCAACAGAGGGAAGGAGAATTTTCTGTCACTGTGTGCAGTCAGTATCACTTCCACTGGCAAGAGGCAGCAGGGCTGCAGACACTTTACCAGTGTCTGATCACCTGGGGAAAGGAGATTGACAGATGGAATTTTATATTCCAAGTGCTGCCCTGTGCAATGAACATGTTACATGTAATGAACTTTACACGTAATGCGGTACAAAAACTTGGAACAGTATTCCCAAAGTTAGCAGCACTCAGTGACAAAAGAACAAGGAAAAGCAGGAAAAAGGAATGCAAATTAGATACTTGTTTTAAGTGAATKATACCTGAAGCCATACATAGCTTACTCATGCAATAAATATGTAGCAACATTCACATACCATTATGGATAAAATTAAGTAAATTATTACTCTCACTGACACAGTTGATATTATTTGGGTCATTTTTAGTGTAAGATAATAGTCAACATGATTACAGATATGACTTACAAGTCATGCCAGTTATTTAATTATTATATTTATTGCTTAAAATAAAACTACATTTTGGAATCTGCGCAGTCACACAGTCAAATGTTATTCCAATRAAATTTAAAGGAAAAGATCATAGCAGTATACGGAATTTGAGGAAATAAAAACAGAAGGATTACAATACTGTCAGCTTGTTCAGTGATGCAAATTTGCTGCTCTTGTCATATGTGAAAAAGATGATGGATGCCCTTGTGAATGTCCTACCCTACCACTACATTAATTACTCTCTAGGCCTTAGACAGACTTCATATTTAACCRCACACAAAATGCATTTTCAGATTAAGACCTAAAAAATGTCCTTTTTTAGAATCTGTTTTCCTACTGAACTTAATATTTACAATGACTAAGAAATATGTCTACCTTCAGCAGAAAGCAGGTTCCCAAAGCTTGATATTTCATCTAGTGAAAAGTCTACCAGCCATTTCTAATACTAATTAAAATGGAAATCCTTGCAGTTGGGCCCCATTACTATGGTAGTAGATAATGAGACAGCTTATTGGCTAYGGGCTTGGCAATCTTCCCATGGTAATAAATGTTTATAGTGAATAATAAAGTAGAAGTTTGAAAAACAGAGCTAATATGGCATTTTCTCACTTTATCACATGAGAAAACATAAAATTGTTGAGCATTGAACAGTCTACTGATTTTCTAAGATTGCCAGAGTCAATTATCAAGAAAGCAGAGCTTCAGCTACATGAGAAAGGTCAAATTTATGCAACTACTCTATAAAGATGTTGTCCTATTTTATGCCATCTATTTGATTGCTAATGCAGCTTCCCTCAAGCCTTCTCTTGCACAACTGTTTTGGAGAGGCAAATTTTTCCATTYAGCACTTTATTACTGTGCCTGATTCATCTCAAGCACAGTTTGTTCCAGTTCTACAGCCTCTGCAAAAATCAAGATGGTGCTTCCCTCAGACAGAATAGATGGCTAACACGATGTTAGTCAATAATCACCTGTCATTCATATATCTTTCCCAAATTATGATTCATAATCAAGATAATACCAGTTGAAATGGCCCATTTCAAGCAGCTGTGTGCTGCTGAGACTTCTCATTTGTCAGAGCAGTCCCATTCATTGCACAAGAGCATTCCAATTAATTATAATGTAATTATTATTTTCTTAAATTGTTTTACGAGGTAATGACTAAAAAAGAGTTCAAACAAGGGTAATGGAGGAAAGTATGTATTTTTGGAGAATGTAAATAAAATCCTTGTAAATACTATAATTCATATTAGTCAACATTTTATAGTCTTTTAACTATTGCTGTTCATTCCTAACAGCTATTACTGTTCAAAACTGCACAGCAGAAATAGATGTTTGCCAAACTGAAAAGCTTTTTCTGTGTCATTTAATATTTCTATCAGTTTTCATTCACTATTCCATTTTCTAAAAGGGAGCTGACCTTCCTTTACAYAATATGGAAATGCAGAAGAACTTTAAATTTTGTATTAGTTCTATAAATAGAATACTAACTACTTCTTTAAAAAAGTAACGCAGGACGTGCTGCAAAAGGCTGTGTTTAGAGAAATGTGATTTCTAGCTTTGCATTTTCTATTTCTTCCTATGTGTATCTAGAAAGATCATTTAAACCTTTATTTTATCTTCCCTTCTATAGCATTCTGATATTAATTTACCTTATGGTAGGTTAATGAAGGCTATAATTGTGTTGAGATTAGTAGACTGAAAGTACTTTATTCTTAAAAATATCGTGAGTAGGTGCAATTCTATACCCACCATAATTTTACACTTACACCAAAGATTATGTACAGGATTTTTTGGTGATTTACCTTGTCTTGAGGAAGGTATTCTTGCTATCTCTAGGGAACAAGGTTTTTTGGTCACTGCTATGTCTATTGAATCACAAAAACTGCTGATGTTTTCTGAAGGAATTACATCCAAAGGAACGGAGGGTATTGCTTCCAATGCATAAATTCTCTTCTTTGAATAGGATTCCTGAAAAGCAAAAATGCAACTTGGTAAAAGATAAACTTGGTGGACAACAACACAAGAAAAGAACCAGGTTCAGTAAGACKGTTTAAAATCAAATTAAATATATCCCATTCTGATGAAATACAATTTTTAATTACATGGAAGGATTACTTGCATGCTGGAACAAAGAGTAAACATTTTTGTTTTTGCAGCATTGTATAGGTACAGAGATTTATTTATCCATCAAACTTGACATTTAGAAGGTGCTCTACCTTGTATCTTAATACACCTGTTTTGGTAGGTTCTTATTAAGAACATCTCTCTTATTCACATTTTTTCACTGCATCTCATGAAAGAAACAACTGCATTCACCGTGACAATCATTTTGCCTTTGGGAATGATTTTACAATATTTTTATCTTATAAATAACCAGGCTAAAGTTCTGTCATGTATATTCTGAAGTCAAAACTCCAAAATATGAGTGGGGATTGATGTCTTCTATACATTCTGAATGAACAGACTGGCTTAAGATCCCTTAACAGTGATCCATATGGTGAATTTCTGCCACTAGCACAGGCTGAGGAACAGGAATTAGCCAGAAGTTTTGCTGGTAAACTAAACTGCTTAATCCAGCAAAACATGTCTGCTTCAGAACATGAATAAGCACATACCATGCCAATTCACTAGAGTGTCTTGATTTCTGTCATTTTTATCTCAGCAGAAAGCAATTGCGTGGACAAAGACATATATTCCCACATCTTCCATACCTCAGACATTTGGATGAATAGGAAAGTCAAGCACTACATACAAATCAAATATGATACAGTAAGACACAAAGGACTAGAGAACTTCTTGGCATTATTCAGAAAATGACTGAAGAATGCGATGCCCAGAACAGGATAAMAATTTCTTTTTCAATAAGAAAAATTCATACTGCCCAAGGCAGACTGTTGTAGATAAYAGGTCCTTTTTATACTGTAAATTATGTATACTGTTAGCTGACTCTACCAAAATTTTGGCTTTTATCATGACCTGATTTTCCTGTTCAAGTTCAAAATCTGGTAATAATTCAAAGTTTCTGGAATGAAAGAATCAAAATGGTAGGAACAGTAACTTCAAAATTCAGCTTGATGACTAGAGTAGAACCAAGTTTTAACATAGGCTGGCCTGCCATTACCTTAAAATGAATACTGGAAACATTTAACAGACAAAAATCATCTTAGTAAAGCAAACAAAATATTAATCGGCATTCCTAATAAAAATATTTATGCTAGAAAACAACACAAGACCAGTAGTTAGTGTTCAGAAACATATGCCTAAGAAGATCCTGGTTTTGTCTTTTCATCTGTCCCTTTCTTCTACGTATGTTTACTCAGAGTATGAGCTCTTTGAATTAACAATCTTCCTGAAATATAYAAATAATAAATAGCTTAAGCTAGAGAACTCTAGATATATAACAATTAGGCAAAGTTCATCAGTGGCCAATTACATCTTCCAAAAAGTAAGTACAATTTTATTACTGGACTTAATGTGTTAAGTGGAATAAATAAMCCTTAGATGTAACCCACAGAAAACTTTAAAATCTTTGTTATTTATCAATAGAAGTACTAATTCTGAATTATAAAATATTTCTGCCTTTTTATCATTATGAATACAGAAAATGTTTCTCACTAGATTGCACGAGGTAGCTGTGGAGTGTGGAGGCACTGAAGTGGCAGAAGTGCAACTGCAAGAAAAGAGAAGGATTCCTTTCCCTTTGAAAAAATTGATTTGTTACTCAGTTCACTTCTGTCTGTTGTATTATGTCTAAGGCAAAAGACTTATTCTAATAATGCAGTGCTACAAAAGCAAAATGTTGAACATGCAGGTTTCTGTAAGAATAAGGTGAACTGCAGTAGTCCCAGCAATAGTAAATCCATCTAGAGAAGTATACAAAAAAAATACTGTTGCTTAACACTGTCATTGAAGGCTGAACTGAAACTGTGATCATCTTCTGAATTCAGCTACATTTAAAATGACTTCAGAACATAAGAACAGATATACTGGATCAGACAATGTCTCTGTTCTATCATTTGGTCTGCAGAGGTGGCCAACAGTGCTTGCCTGGAGAACAGCATAAGACCAGCCTAAGCCTGTAGTGACACCAAGGCTGCAACTCTCTGAGAGTTAAGCACCTCATGACCAAAAAAGTGTTGTCTTTGTTTTTGTTCACCAATTGAAGTTTCTATAATTAATTTGCCCAGTTGCCTTTGGAGCATAAGTTTGCTTTTACAGGTTGCATGCTCCCCATTTTGTTTATAACCTGCCTTACTTGTCTTATTTGTTACTCCCTGGTGTTGTACTTTAGAAGACCATAAATGGTGGTTCCTTTTTTATCCTACCTGATCCACTCATGATTTTRCCGATATCCATCACACTATTCCTTGTCCTCTCTGTTAAGAAATGAAAAACTCTGCTCTATTCACATAGCTGTTCCAGACTGTTAACCATCCCTGTCACCCCTCACTCTTTCAACCTTCAGTGATGTGGCAGAGGGATCAAGTTTTCACATTACATTCATTATGTGGCCTCACCAACTATTTATACAGTGACATAATGATGTCCTCCTTTTTGTTCTCTATTCCCTTCCTAATTACTCCTAAAATCCAATTTGCTTTTCTTTTCTGATTATTCAACATTGTGTAAATAATGTTGTAAGAATACAAATGTCAGGCAAGAATAAATAAAAGTGATGAGTTTACTGGGAAAATGGTTGGATTGTACATAGCGGATGAGTAAACTCTATCCCTAAGTATGCAAATATCATGCCAGTATGCCAACTAAAAGTTGAATAAATCAGAGTCAAAAAGAATTGCTAGTGATGAAGAATGTCTGAAATTCTATCAGCTGAACTATTAAGTGAAGTTAATCCTTAATTAAAAATGCATTTGTATCAAAAAGCATCAAGTAACATAATTGTTTCTTTTTCCAGCATTAAAAGCTCTTCAACAATCTCTTCAATAATATCAGTTCTGTTGTCACACTTCACCCAATGCAATGTGCAGTAACTCTATAGTAATCCTACATATGTCTTAGATATATTCCTCTGCATAATAAATCCTTTTAAAGAAATATACCTGCATTATTATAGAGCAATCTTTATTCCTGACAGCAAAATAATCTGAGTTTAATTTTAAACAATTAGAAATGATTCAATCTTGAATTTTTATAAACTGTTCTAAAAAGTTAAAGATGAAATACGTAACTGGCCATCTATTGCCAAGATAAAAACTGTTCTTATTTGCAATTAGATCTTCAGAAAATTAATATGCCATTCTGGCAGTATATTGAAATGAGTATTTTAGTGGAGAGTATAAAAATGTAAACACAATAGATGTGAAAGAAGAAAAGTGAGAGAAAGTGAGTCACTGAGAAAGCACTGGGGAACAAGTTGCCCATACTAATAAGATGTGACACTTTTGCCTTCTCGGTAAGAAGCAGTAATGTTAGGCTGCTGCAAAGATGCCAGGGATATACGGTACCCCTTACTGAGAGGTCTCCAGCCAACTGGACCTCTTCTGAGCACATACTTGATTGTGTAATACTTATTAAAGGTAATCCAAAACAGGACTAGAGAATAGAAAAAGAAAAAAAAAAAAAAGAAATTTGATTGCTGAACGAAAGGGAGAGAGTTTGCTTCTAAGAAGTACTAATGGCAACCATAAAAAGTAAAATATATGTCTGAAAAAAAATCCATGAGTAAAACTTCAAAAACCACATATTTTTATTTATTGCTTTCCCTCTTGTTTCTGCCAAATTTTCATCTTCTAGATGCTCTTGCATCCCTTGTAAGAATCAGTCTGACTAATGCATGCTTAAGGTCTGGACATATATAAACTACACTTTGTATGACCTAAAATAAAAAAAAAGATAGAGACTCAGTAAGCACCTAATCTGCACTGACATCCTGACAGGAAGAAAGACTTTCTTATTTAACTGAAAACATCATTCTCCTGTCCTACAAAAATCAAGTCAGTTGAAGCTTCATTAATCTTCTGGAACATGGGAAAACATATAAACAACTGCTAGATCAACAATGACAGAAAACTTGCTCTTTATGAATGTTCCATTCTGCCTAATGCACCATTTCTCCACAGGGATAATCCACATCGGCATGCTCTCTGTCACCACCAGGTAACTATGAATTACAATGCAGAGATTCTTCTTGATCTTCTGGCATCTAGAATATCCATATTTAAAGGCCATTCTGTTTCTTGCCATTTGGGCATTTCACTAGATCCAAATTTGCAAGTCTCTCTTTTCATTTATGATTCATTATCATTAAACACTGTCATCACAATTTATGTAAAACATCTAATAAGAATCACATGGGTTAGACAAACAGTTAATTTTAAAGCACTTCTGTAGAAAAGAGAGGGAACATAAATGTGCCTAAACATACTTATACTTGAAATACCACGGATTTCAGAACAGGCTGTACTTCAATCACTTTTGTCTATCTGCAAGAATTTTTACAATGAGTGTCAGTGAAATTTATCATATTAACTTTCATTGGAAATAAGCTTTTTGTTAAGCACACTAAAGCTAGTTAACACTTTGGATGGCAATACGACTAGAAGCAAAAAGCAGAGCAGTGTGATATTAACAATCAGAATCTCTTCCTTTTAAACAGAGGAAATATTTGCAGTGACAGGTGTTTCATGTACTAAAAAAAATAAAAACAAGCTTACCCACATTTCTTGAAGATTATTGATACAAAGTTAGCTACTCTTGACATTTGGGACAATTTAATTTATTTATGAGCACCTAATAGACTCCCACTTTTTAGGCTTTAGCTTGGAAATTATTTACAGAGAATAAAATTAAATTCAACTTCCTGCTGTAGTTCACCTCTGGTAAGGACATACGCATATCTGGTAAGGGCTTGACTGGAAAGAGAATGATTAGTTAGTAGTTTTAGTGTCTTTAAATTATATTGTCAGAAAATTTAGACTTTCCAAGAAAACCTCAAGGCTGTAATTACTGATTAGCTGCAAACATATAAGAACTGGAAGTCGGAGGCCCAGGTTTTCCTTTTCTTTCTGAATAGTAAACTTCAAAGGAGAAATATTCTATTAAAGATAAAACGGAAAAAAACAAGGTACACGTCATCTTTAGAAAATTTCCTGCTAAAACAGATAAGGAAGAACAGCCACTAACCCTTTTCTGAAAATTCTGACATCTCCTTGAGATCCTCTGGGTTTTGGTGTACACTTCTTTGGCTTGCTATATGCCAGAAAATTGCCATGAACAAAGCCAGTGATTGTTCTTACAATTAATTTAGTTAGTGGTCTAAACTGTGCTTAACTATGCTTTAGAAAGAGCATACTATGGTACCTCTTTTGATAATACTTGAGAGAATTATTGATCCTACCAACTCAAAGCTGATAATTCTGATAGTGAGCAATGAACTACTGCACTTATCCTATTTTGATGTTTGTATCAAATGATTGTTAATGTTTGTCAACAGATTGATGGGGCATTTCACATTGAAATGTTCATGACAAGTCACCACAGGCTTGTGGCAGAGATGGCCATGTGAAAGCTGATAGCACACAAATCAGGAAAGGCATCAGTTCTGGCCAGTCACTGAGGTAATTAGCAGAGATTTCTGGCATGCAGTAAAGTGATGGAGAAAGTGCATCAATCTGCAGAGCACTGTGTATCTGTCACAATAACATACTGAGAAAAAACAATTGAAAATATTTACTATTTCATCATAACTCAAAATCACAATCAGTACTTGTATTTGTATGTATTTATTTTACTGCCTCTCCAATCAAAGTAATGCAGTGATATCACTGTAATTTTGTGGCTAGGGAAAACACTATTTATCTATTGCTAATAATTCAACAAAAGTCATTTTTACAGTATCATGTAATTAGAATCATTTTTCATGAGTCAAACTATGATAAATGTTCATTGTTATGACAGCTAAAAACACTTGAGTATGTAATTTGTTACAGAACATATAATAAGGTTCACTTCATGATATATTACAGAATTCAGAAAATCCTCAGTAATCTCATTTGAGAGTTATGATATTGGAGAATCTACTCTGGTCTGCACAAAGTATTTATAATAGAGATTCTAAAAGACTATTCCATTTTACTCTCTCACAAAACATCTGAAACAGTGGGTTGTTGTTGCAGAAATAATACATGTTCCAAGTTATTTGAAATAATTCTTTCTTTCCAGCATCTGAAACAGGCTTTGTGATTACATTTCAGTAAGTCATCCATAGGGCTGGAAAAAAATTCCTACAAAAAAATTTGGACATTTGTTGGCTTGTATTTTTACAGTGTTCCAAAATATAGCACTCAGATAACATATGAATAAATCTTCAGAAAACATTTTTAGAAAGTTACATCTGCACCCCAAATGGACCTTATATGGCCTGAATTACAGCTGTCTGAAAATACAGGTATATTGTGAGCATAATGAGTGCAGCGTTAATCTCCACAGCAGAAGCACTACCCTGTATTTTATGCATTTTTTTCATAATTCTATCTGGTATATATTCAGAATCTCAGTGAAGTTAGATTGTTGCTGGCATGTTAGATGCTTTCTATGCATACAACATTCTGGTCATGAAAAAGAGCAGATATATCTTCTAGTAAATAAGCCACAATGACAAAGCATGTACTGTAAGACTAAAAATCTGGTTTATGCAAATGCTGTTTGTGGCAATGTAGTAAAATGCAATAATTGGTTTAATAAATTATTCTTAGTTTAGCTGAACAAAATGCAATTACAACCTCAAAAGTAATTTCCAGGCTAAATATCCTTTCATTTTTCCCACTGTCTTCATAAACAATGCTAAAAAAAAAAGAAAATCTTTCTTGATTATTAAGCTATAGGAAAACACCTATTTAAAATAAAAGCTATTACATTAAAAAGATAAAATAAGGTGAAACTTCAGCTCCATGGAAACAATACCTTTTAGCAAATTGCTCCTGCTCTTATTGTAGGTTTTAAAATCACACATACACACAAAAAGAGGTTAGCTCAAATGGAAATTTCAGCAAATTAAAAAAAAAGATTCAGAATGAAAAAGTTTAGAATACATAAGCATCACTACTTAGTACGAATACAAGCACTAATTTAATCTTTGTCTGTGAATGCTTTTACATATCATTGCATAACTTGAATGGGACACTTCAAATATGAAGAACATTTTATTTTTGTGCACCACTTCTTTCTAGTATGAGATATAAAAACTCAAGGGAAACCATGAAGCCATGGCCAGAAAATGACTCAGAAAGTGAAAGAAGAGGGGCAGAATAGGTTTGAAGTTTCAAGGGTGTGAGTTTCAATGTTCAAAGCATGCAGAACAACAGGAGGAAGGCTCTTCATATCTGTTTTCTGCCAGGAGTAAAAATCAACTTCTTCCAGGCTCTGAACTTCATTTGGTAGCAGTCTGAAGTTTGGAAGGAGGCTATCAAGGAACATTTTCTACAATACCAGTTAGCTTCATAATCAGATATCGTCATTAATAAAAAGACACTTTTCTTATTTGGAGGTAAAGGATCACAAGAGGTTTATGGAAGAAATGTTAGAGTCACACAGATCGAGACAGTACTTGACTAACAATATATAGAATTGATAATTTTGAAAACTACAGAAAATTAAAAATCATTTTTTCCTAAGCCAATAAAATAAGTATTTTACATGCGGGTTAATGCTTTACAATGTACCTGAAAGGAGCTGTGAAATATGCACAGGAAGAGTGAATGAGAAGTTTTGAATCTGGATCAACAGGCAGTGAACAATTTGCTTTTCTATTTCCTCAAATCCTATCCCTCTAAAACTTTTCTAAGGCTTTCCAATCTGATTATTGCACCTGTATTATTGCACCTGTAAATGAAGAATACTTGGGAGTCCTATGTGGTAAACAGAGGCCTTTTTTGGACACTGATGAAGTGTTTTGCTTCCGAATCTACCTCGTTGTTAAATTTTAACACATAGCAGGAAAGAATCCTAAAGCTCTAAACTGTCTCACTTGGAGGGTAGATGATATCAGTAAAAGGAGACATTATGGAAGACAATTACTTTGAAGGAAATTTTCACAACTTTACCACTTAAATTTATTAAGCTGTCATTTGTTACTAACAGTCTCTGCATTTATTTCTAGAAAATATTCTGCATATGCCTGTGCAGCTTGTTGTCAAGCCTACAAGTGTAGAAGAACATTTCTACAAATTTTATTGTTACAAACCAATGACCTGATGACATAGCAAATGGATTTAATACAAGCTCTATACTAATATCTTTTATTTTATGAAAGGGAATTTCTCATTTCTAAAAGCTTTCCAGTTTGATATTAAGAAATATAAATATAATTGCTTAGTATAAAAACTSTTAGTGTAATGTAAGCTAAGGCTCTCTTAAAAGAAACTCCTCCTACGCTAAAACAGAAAGAAAGAACAAGAAAATGTTCTCAATTTTTTTTCAAATATCAAAATTATTGAAAGTCAAATTATCAAAAACGAACATCTTTTGTTGTCTGGTACACAGCTGAAGAGAAAAGAAGATGCAAAATCAATAGGAGAAGAATACACTTCTATTGTTATTTAAAGCTCCCCATATGCATGGAGAGTTTGGCATGGACTTCCTAATTACAGACCAAATGGTCTTTAAGTAYCTGCAGCAAGCATAATATTTTTAGTGCATATTTATGAAAGCAGCGTGTAGAATTAACCTGGCAGTAAGAGATAATGAAAGAGAAAATAACTTCATATTATAGGTTTTTACAGGATTTTAAATTTATCAAATATTTGTACTGTTGTATTTTAGTTTTGTTTAAATAAACTTTAATTGTTAGCATAATGATTTCTGTGGTGTGGTAATATTTATTGGAAATATTCATTTTTTGCAGCATGCAATTTGAAAATGCGTAGATGGCAGATAATGAAGTGAACGAGGATTATGAGGGTACTAGCAGTCATATTTTTAATTAAATTTGAAATAGGATAACTTTGTATAGGAAGAATTCACAAGAATTCTAGTTTCAAAACAGCCACCACAGTATTTTATGAGAATCCCAGAACCTTGCCCCAGTTCTTCATTTTTATGTGAACACATTGTGAAAGTGCCTGGTGATTCTATTGCTTTCAGTTCTGACTCAACAAAATTAAGTTTTTATTTCAACTCACAAATAATTTAAATGGCTCAAAAAAAAGCAGTGAAAATTCTTAGAGTGAGTACACAGTTAAATAATTCTTAGAATAAAGACCCTTTAATGATACCATGAGGAAAACACAGAATTTGCTAAAGACACTTGTAATTCAGAAAGCCTGCATGTGATATGGAATGACCTAACAGACACATTTGGCTGGTGGATCTTTATTTCTGGATCTTAACACCTGAATCAGATTTCCCTCAGAAAATGATGGGATTCCAGACACCTGTGCTATGAAGCGTCTGGAGTCCTTTGGCCGTAGATAATTGAGAGGAATGAAAAAAAAAAATCATCCTTACCAGAAAGATAGAAACATAGAATCATAGAATGCTTAAGGTTGGAAGGGACCTCAGAGGTCATCGAGTCCAATCCCCCTGCTCACACAGGGTCACCTGGAGCACGTGGCACAGGGCTGCGTCCAAGCGGGTTTGGAAGATCCCCAGAGAAGGAGACTCCACAGCCTCTCTGGGCAGCCTGTTCTAGGGCTCTGTCACCCTCACTGTCAACTGGTGCTTCAGTTTGTGGCCGTTTCCTCTAGTCCTATCGCTGGCCACCACTCAAAAGAGGCCGCCCCCTCCTCCTCACTGCCTCCCTTGAGGTATTTATAGACACTGATAAGGTCACCCCTCAGCCTTCTCTTCTCCAGGCTGAACAGGCCCAGCTCCCTCAGCCTTTGCTCATAGGGCAGATGTTCCAGGCCCCTGATCATCCTCGTAGCCCTGCGCTGGACTCTCTCCGAAATAACACAAAGAGTCATTTATTTAGTTACCTGATTTATTAAGTTACCTCAATCTACTCACAAATCAAAATGCCTGATGAGTTATCACCATTCTAGCTAGGAAAAAAAAAAAAAAAAAAAAAAAAAAAAAAAAAAAAAAAGCACTTCTCACTACCAAGCAATAATGCCTTTCAAGAAATCAGTAGTGGCCTTAAAGTTAAAAGACCTGGCAGATCACATTTTTCTATCAATAAACAGATCCGACATGCCTTACCATGAAAACATACTGTGATGTAGTCTCAAACACTTCCCTTCAAAATCTCTATATTGTGCACTCTTGACTTTGATTTTGTTTTACTGGACCTATAATTCATGAATTCATACTTACTTTGATTAATAGTGATGGAATGATTAATCATGAGGAAAACAATCAGTGTCAGGTTTTATAAAACTGAGGGTTTTTTGGTTTTTTTTTTTTTGCATTTTTGTTGATAAATGGGCTTTTCCTGGTAAAGYTTTAAATGTATGGAAGTCCAAAGGGGATTAATGCTTATGCTTTAATATGTTTACATAATTTGTTGAATTAGGCTTTATGTTCCTTTCAGCCTCAAAATAAGGGGTACTGGTGATAAAAGCAGTTTTCAATGAAATATAACAGCCACAGCAATAAACTCTAGACAGGCRATTTCTTTTGTACACTAGGAAAGGATTCACCATTACAGACTACAAGGAGTTTTTTTCTCAATACTCAATTGTAAGGCAAGTCCCAGGAAAAATAAAGTCCTATCAATTTTACAGATTTCTTCAGAGATTTAGTCTCAGTGTTCTGTGAAGGCATAAATTTCCCCACTACTAAAATCTCCCAAAGAAAAATATTCCCTCACAGTTTTCAGTGTTAGTCTGTCAGTGGCTATGAGATATACCAAAAAAAAAAAAAAAAAAGGAAAGGAAATAGGAAAGAAATAGAAAACTGCTAGGTTCATAAGAGTCCCATAATGTCCAAGTGCCTTAAAACAGCCCTTGATAGTTATATGCTCAAGAGCTCCTGCTTTACCATAGTATGACTTAATGACTAATCCCTTTAGTAGTCTCACTGCCCAGATATCAGCAATGAACTGATCTCTTTTCTCCAGATAYCTCAAATACCATCCTCCTTGACCATAAGCTCTTTTCCTCCCATTCCTGTCTCAGGAGCAACAAAGTATATATGATATCTTTTATTCACAAAAATTTAATATTGAACAGTAATCCCAATTTGGTCAGATTAACCAGGATTTTCTAAGTAAATTTTTAAYAGATTCTCTTAATATTTCTTTTATGAAGCGGCTGAAGCTCAATCATGATTTTTTATTGCAAAGTTGAACTTCTGTGTACTAAAATATTTGCTATATATTATTGCTATCTATTTGCTGTGCAATTCAAATTCAATACTGAAAGCAAAATTATTYCCTGAAAATGTCTAATGCTGTTTCTAGGACTTTACTGCTTATAAGACTATGAAAAAGAGATGCTTATGCCACTTTTGAAATTATCTGCATTACTACTGTGATAAGTTTTAAACAATATTTGCAGAATTAACACTGATCTTCATATTTAGCCCTTAAAAAAAAAAGGCACAGTACAAATTAGACTCTGCATGTTCAGAAGTATATCCAACCAACCTCTTTCCCATAACTACAAGAAATCAAATATGTCATGGAGATCAACTACTCTGGAATATTAAATACCATTAGCTCATTGGGTCATAGACAGACACTGTTGTCATCTTACCTAAAATTAACTTTATTATTTACCATTATACTGTGCATATGAACTATGAATCAATTTTCATGCATATTCTCCTTTGATGTTTAAATACAGTATATTTATATAACTATAAAATCTTTTTTTAATCAGATGAAAACTGAAAAAAAGTAGTGGTTGGTGCACAGAATAATTTACAGACCATTTTCCCAATTTTGAGCTCTCTGGAAGAGTATGCCTTTTAAGATATGGTATCAAGGAACCTTTTTTCATTTTTTTTCTTCATGATAAGATCAGCATTTTCTGACATGTTGGTGGACTGGCATATGTCATATTTTTGTAATATACCTTTGCATACCTTTATCTAAAAAGTATTAAGGCAGATTGTATATATATTAACTTGCCAGGCCATTTCAAGATACTGGTCTTAGACTGAGGTCAGTAATTTGTATTCTGATTGCCTCAGAAAAAGAAAAAATGTTCTCTGCTGCATTCTGAAGTAAAGGTGATAGAGATAACGGATTATCTAATAGCCCAAAAGACTGAAAATAGCAATGACAAATACATTTTTAACTGAATTCACCCCTTTATAATTTGAAGAATTCTCACTATGTAATTTCCTTTTTTATTTCTGTGAGAAAGAAAAACATGGAAAAACAAATCCATCTTCAATTTTACAGATAGAATCAATCTACAAAGGTATGTTGTAATTTCATAAAAGAACAGTGCATATACTCCTTGCTTTGTATCCATAATTAAAATCTTATTAGTTCTTAGAGTATGAAAAATGAGTTACCATAAAATAGAGCTTAAAATTTATACACAAGAATCAAACTAATCTGACTTTGTAAGTTTTGAAAACTTACTTTTTTAAATATATTTACATGAGTATCTCATTATCAGAGATACCAGCCAACAAAGCTTACTTTATTCTATTTTACAAATGCATTGCTCAGCCCTCATACACCCTTTCTAAAAAGAGACAAGGAAAAGATATGTTTTTTTAAATTATGAAATTACTTCAAATGTCACATATGTTCATTACTGGAAGGTTTATGGAATAATTAAATCATAATGACTTAAGAAATAKTTTTTGAAACAAATTCTTAAAAATGAGGAGTTAGCTTGCTCCTATTAWAAATCCAGATAACTCCTACAGCCCTGCACCTTGCCAACTGTCTAAAATGATAGATAGCATGAAGCAGAAAACAGCTACTGAAATGGAAAAGAAATAGAAAAGCTGCTTATAAAAACACAGGGCAGTGCTCATTGTTATGCAAGTACATTAGCTGCCATATCCTGTTTTCACTGACTGCAGTGGAAGCTCTAGCATTGACTTCAAGCAGGTGCAGGTCCCACTGGACCAAAGGGAATAAAAGGTACAGTCAGGGTATGAAAGCAACACTGTATAAAGGCTGGTGAGACAGGATATGTCATTTCAATCTGGTACACAAGAATATGASCAAAGCTATTTAAATGCAGTGCCAAGTAAGGATGCAACTGAAAAAAACAGTCATTTCTAAAAGAAATTTGGCAGGCCTACATTCAGTGCTACAAGAAAGGAGCAGGAAGATATAACAGAAATGAGAGGACTAAAATATAGTGCAGACAGAGAACAAGGGAGACCCAGAAGCAGCAATAAGTATCATCCTGTTCTGTAGCAATACGATACCGCTTGTTCAGGACACAGCTGTGGGCATGTCTTAGTAGATACTGCAGACTAATTTGCTCCAAAAATTAGTGGGATTTAGATGCTAGTATTTTTCCCATTTTTATTTATTTTTCTCTGTAGTATCATAAGCATTTGAAAATGTTTGGGGACTTTTTTTTAACTTACATAATCTTCAAAGCGAAGTTCTAGGCTACATTGTTACATYAGTTGAGCGAGTTATGTATAGTGTCCCCAATTAATTCTATAAAGAAAGTAGCTGGGATGTCATTATATTAATTAGAAGCTGGTCAAAAATAGAGCACATATCCCAAAGGAAAACTACAGAACTGCAGAATTTCATTGCAGCCTGAATCAGAAAGAAATACTGCACAAAATAAGAAGTGTCTGGCTAAGATGGCACTAATAGACACAAAACTCTCTCGCTATTAAACTCAGGCAGATGAACAATACAACTGGATGACTGTATCTCAACATTTAATTTTTAAAAAATGGACTTTGAAATTAAAATAAAGACCACAGATAACATTTCTGAACATTTGTAAAAAACTGTAACAGATAAGAAAGGGTCAAGAGTGAGATGCTATCCTAATGAGTGATTTTTATGATGAAAAGATAAATGTATACCTGAGCGAGAATGGGGAATCCGAGGTTCCTGCATCCATTGCAAGGTGTTAATGCCTCCCATAAACCTGAAGGGCCACACGTATTTTCACCTGCATCTTCTTCTTCTTCCTCTCTCGGTGACAGACATGTTGAAGAAGGCCTCTGCACATAAAGAAGCAGTACTTTCCAATTAAAAACAGTATAAGATAAACATTTTATTTAATAAAAAGATGAACTAAAAAAAAAAATACATTTCTAAATGGCAAAAGGTGAACTGCTATTTTAACGCATCAACTGCTCAACTGTTAATCTTTGTATGAAAATGGTACACATCCTAAGGAAGGTGTATATTGAGTTGCTCGCAATATTACTATAAATATGAATAAATATAAAAATATATATTAWAAGGTATATTTATTTTATTCATTACGAGATAGCTGGTGACTTCTGGTTCATATTACTTTACACGATTTTGCTTCAAAACCTGTCGTAACTTTATTAATCTTAGGATAGCCCAGAGAGTATGAAAACTAATGTTTTTAATGAAATTAAAGGAAATAATAGAAGTCAAGGGGATCTTGCTCTAACAGTCACCTGTTGCATTCATAAAGCAAAAATAAAACTACACTATATTTGCTTGGATCCACCCAAGGGGTCTGCAAAAAAAAAAGGATGAATTCAATCAAAAATTGAGATTTCATTTTTTACTTTAACATCAACAAACACGTTCCCTTACTTTGTATGGCAAATATTTAATTTAAAAACGACCTGGTCTACATTGTCACATGAGCTAGAATGGATGGAAGGTTCTAGAGAAAGTCATTCAGTTCTGAGCACTGAAGCTCCCACTGGGTCAGTGATATGGGAATAAACCTTGTTTTTCAAAAAAAAGATATTCTCATAGTCTACCATGGGCAGAAAGAGTGACCACATGTATGATATTTTGCTATGCAGGGGAGTCCAGCCCCAGATGAAGGAACTTCAGCAGCAACTTTTATTGATTTCAGGAAGAAAAGGAGAAGACATAAACCAGTGATGATTTTAAGAATCTCATGTTAAAAAGAAAGTTACAACAACAACAACAAATTGCAAATTTTACTTCCATCTGATCTTTCCGCCACAGATAATCATTTCGTCCATATTTAAACAGGAATATGCAACAGTTGAGCTAGTCTGCATGATATTTGTTTTTGCAGCCTGATAGTGAATGTTAACTTCAAGAATACTTGTTTGGCTTAAAGAATCTTTCAGAAGTGTCTGGATTTTTGTGCGAATACATTGGTGACAAACACTGACCACCAYAAGCCCATCCAAAGCTCATCAGCTCCAAAGGACAGTTARGAGGCCTGCACAGAACAGGRMCACTTAAGTGTAGGGTTTTTTTTGACCAGTAGAATAAAGATCTGAGGGCATCCTGCTTCTACAGAGAGGTTGGACTAGTCAGTCTTCAAAGGTCCCTTCTAACCACTCTGTGAACTCCGGGAAAAGCATTTTCCTGATGGGAAAAACTGGATGGAAAGAGAAAGCAGGAGCAGCAGCATTGACCAATGGGTCCTGGYAATCAAGGTGAGGCGAAGGCACCACACAGACCGTCGCTAACTCTAACTCTGTAACATCTGAGGCTCATTCAGCCTTCAACCCTCATGCTAACCTCCTATACATATTTGGCCGCAGCAACATAACTTAACAGGAGGAAATTCCTCTAAATTCACAGGGCCTTTGCTGAGGTTACATCCAGCTTCTCCTGTCTGACTCCCCTTGCTTGTCCTTCGTTATGGATTTGATAAACCTAGCCACATCTTTTAAAGTTCTTTTTTTTTTTTTTTATGTGGATTTATTTACCTTTTGTCATAAACGTCAGCTTCTGAAGCACTCTTTCCGTGCTGTTTCGTGAGGTTATTTTGACAGGCGAGTAGTACCACTCGAATGTGTTGCCATAGCAACCGGTATTCCGACATGGATGATTATCAGGGCCGTGTTAACTCTGCAGCGTGTGGGTCGCCAAGGCCTATTATTGCTATGCATTTGCATAGACAAAAGAAGCAAGCTCTGGGTCCTTGCAGTCTATTTATGCTACCGTCTTCCATCGTGTCTGCCCTGTGTTTGTATTTTAAAGCTCCAAATGGTTGCACCACAGAATAAAAGAGTTTCTTGCCCCCTGGAGCCAAAAACGAAGTACTGCAGCAGCGTGAGGTACAGGAGAGTATGCGGCACACATTGCTGCGGCCTGAGAATACGCTATAAATGAATGAAGATGAGAGTTCCATAAAAAAAAAAAGGGGAGTCAACGTACCCTCTAAAAATAAAAAATGCACAACACTGCCATGAGAAATTTTGTTAACRCAACTAAAGGAGGATGAATAATGAAAATGGATCCATCTGAATCATTCAGGGGAGAACTTCTGAGTATCTGGCCATTACAGAAATAGATCAGAAAATATAATTGCTAAAATGTTATTGAAAAATGGAAAAATACATAAGCAGTATGAAAGAGAGATGCGTTATTTATACTAGATGCAATGTATATGAACAGCCTAAAATGGACTGGGGACCATGGGAATTTAAAGCGGTGCCACCAGCATGAATGAGGAGAAATGGGGCCTTTATGCAGTCAGATCTGATCCTGCAGAAAYGGACAAACAGATGTCAAAGCTCATCAGACAGTTGTTCAGAACAGACTGACTAGCAGTCTTATGCAGCGAGGCTTTCCAGGTATGGATGGCATGAACATTGCTATTATACAGACTACTGCAGATTAGGGTTGGCTTTTTCATACTGAACTGATTTCTACCGTCTTCTTGCCCAGATTTTGGCTTCTATTGCTCAAGCACTGAAAAAGACACACTAGGACACATGTATGTGAGGCGATAAGAAGCAGCTATCACTTTCTCACCCACCCCCAGTGCCAGAAGCCCAGCTGTAACCAGATGACAGGCACCAAAGGAGATGTAGGAATAGCTGCAGGARAAGACTGCAGCAGTTGCAAAAAACAGGAAAGGAGTTAATACTGGTATAGTCATAAGACCCTCAAATGGAATAGACTGGGTTTGCATGTCTTAGGGAAATGAGGGCAGCTGGGGGACATGGATGAGATACAGACAGACCTACAAGACATTCACGGACCTCAGACTGTCACACAGGCCACTGCAACTCCTACCCAGAACACCCGATTTCCTGCTGTCCTCCCCCATCCTTCACTCCTTTCTCATAACTCCCTCACTTTTCTGCACTGTGGTAAAAATTAAGTTTACCTTCTCCGAGATCCTTCGGACACCAAAATCTATGCTGATGGGAAGTCTTAAGGAGAGGCTGGGAGAAGTTTAGTGAGGCATATGTATTTATCCCCCCTCCTCATACAAAAGAAATAAAAAGAGAAGAAGAAATCTCTTCTATCACCAAAAAAACCCCACCAACAACTAACAAACAAACAAAAGACCCAAAACAGGCACAGCTGAAAGCCTCTTATACATCCCACTGTATGGTATAAACCATAAGGTGTAACACTTAGCTTCAAAAGGTCAATCCTGCCTAAGGTAAAAGAAGCRTTAAGTGCCAGCACCATATATCTTTTAAACAGATGGAAAAGTTCAAAAGATATTATGTATGCTTTGAAAAAAAAAAAAAGAAAAAGAAAAAAGAAAGAAAGAAAGAAAGAATAATTGTTAGGGAAATCAAAAGGGATTGACACAGAATAAAAATTTTAATAAAAGAGCTATGATTTTTACTGGAACTCCGAAATAAGTATTATAAATTGCTTAGAGCTGGAAAAAAGACTAATACAATTTCTCTATTTGTAAAATAGAACTAATAATAAAAGAGGATAATAATATAGCAGTGAGAGACTAGTAAGATTAAGAGTAAGGTCCCTGGACCATAGCAATGGTAACAAAGTTCTTTTCAGCTTCACTGGGCCCCACATGTCATTTCTGATTTTCATAGCTGACAAGCAGTTAAATTATGTCTTTGAAAATTGGCAGTCTTCATTTTTATGTCTCCATCTGCACAAAAGGCAGAGTCTGTCCAGTAGGAAATTCTAGGCTAAAAACCTGGTTTATCCTGTAAACACGCTTTATGTTCACATGATTATTTAGGTCAGTCAAATTGGCTATCCCAACTTGACATCTTGCTCCCAATTTAACTAATAGCAAGATGGGACAAAGAATACATAGAAAAAAAATAGTGAAAGTCTGTTCTGCTCTTAAAAGTCAAAAGTAAAGGAAAAAGTCAAAAAAGGAAAAGAGAAAGAGAGCAACCTAAATCCAAACTATTCCTGAAGGGCTACAAAGTTCATATCTCAGAAAACTTTATACAATRTATAAAATAGTCCAAAGTTTTGGTTTTCCTTAATATAGATCATAACCATTTCATAAGTACCACAGGAACTCACTATCTAGGCCAGTTTTCTTTATCAATTCAATACATTTTGTAAAATCTCTTCCTTTTATTTTTACTCAGTTTTTAAAGAAAATTGCTCTCTGCTTTTATCTGGACATTTGCAGCACCTCTTGCTAGACAAACTGTGACTTAACCTCCCAGTTTCAGGAGCGAGAGATTTTTTTTATACTTAGGCCAGTGAAATATAAAACCAAACATCAAACTCTACATTTACTTATTGCATCTCTATTTTAGCATAATTGTCATCTATTTGCAGATGCACAGCAAATATCCTTTCAGGCTGTATCCCCTAGAACAAGAAAGCAGCAGAAAAAGAACTAGCAAAGATACAAAATACTAGGACTTTTGTCAGTTCATATTGTATCATAACTTTTACATTAATGAAAGTTAATTGATATTAACTTTTTGTCTATCCTACAGCGTATCATGTTTAAGAAAAACAAGCACTCTACTGTGATTATTACCACAGCTACTGTGCTAAAGCCTAACTTTGCCAAGCACACTGAGCTCTTCGTCCTTTAAACACAGGCTTGGAGTTTAGGATCATTTCAAAATGTGCAGTACTTTTATATTTTTTTATCTCACCTCTCAGAAATGTAGCAACAAAGCTGAAATCAGCCCTTCCTCTGGAAGCCATCGCTCTGGTTATGGGAGGCACAAAGCAACCAGATGTTCGGCAACCTTACTAATGTCACTCAGTCTGGAGCAGTAAGTCAATAGGGTATTTCTTCCGAGGAAATAACCTGACAGTCACACAACCATGCAAATATTTCATAGGATCCTACCCCACAGGATTATAAAGGCATGCTTTTGCCAAGGCTTTGCCTCGTGCCAAAGAGAATCGATTATGTTGTGAAATAAAAAAATAATAAAAACACACTTTATTAGTGTAATTTTATATTCTAGTGAGTAAGGAACTAATAAAAAGGGAGAGCGTTTCTGCTGCTGAGCGGGTGGCGGCGGCCCGCGCTGCTCCCGGCGGCGGTGGCGCCGAGGGGACGGAGCAGGGAGCCGGCGCCGGGAGTTTCCCGCTCCCCGGGCTCCCCCTGCTGGGGCCCGCGCCACGCCGAGGAGAAAACGGGAGCCGGACGGCAGGAAACACAGCGCCGTCCCTTGGGATTTTTACGCAGCAATTCCCTATGTTAACCACACGTCCACTTGTGGGAGTCACAGAATCACAGAATATTTAAGGTTGGAATGGAAGGGACCTCTAGAGATCATCTAGTCCAACCTTCCCGCTCAAGCAGGCACACCTAGAGCATGTGGCACAGGGTGCCACCCAGGCGGGTTTTGAAGACCTCCAGAGAAGGAGACTCCACAACCTCCCTGGGCAGCCTGTTCCAGGGCTCTGKCACCCTAACAGTAAAGAAGTTCCTCCTCACCTGGAGATGGAACTTCCTGTGTTTCAGCTTGTGSCCATTACCCCTCGTCCTATCGCTGGCCACCAATGAGAAGAGCTTGTCCCCTTCTTCCCTGCATTCTCCCCTCCTGAACTCATACATGTTAATCATATCCCCTCTCAGCCTTCTCTTCTCCAGAGAAAACAGGCCCAGTTCATCAGTCTCTCCTCATATGAGACATGCTCCATTCCCTTAATCATCTTAGTTGCGCTCTGCTGGACCCTCTCGAGAAGCTCCACATCCCTCTTATACTGGGGAGCCCAGAACTAAGTCATAAGGAGTCATAGGGATTTTGACATGAACGAGAGTCATTTACAAGACAGGCATCATTTCTCACCGGTGGAACAACCAGGAGATGTCTTGGTGGCCTGGGCAGCGCTTGTCCACCACCTCCAAGACACCCTGCTGCCTGCATGGTGCTTTTCCATTAGCCTTCGTGGCTACCTTGGCCTCCCCGTGCACTGCAAGCCTGCAGCCGTGCCTCCCCGACGCCAGAGCCGGCACCAAACACGCTCTGAGCTGACTGCCCTTTCACCATATACCTGCTATGAATATGCACTGAGTTTGACCGTTTTCAGTGGTATATGAGGCTCTAAAAGAAAGGAAGCTCTAGCAGTCTCAAAGAGGGAGAATCTTGACCTCTCCAGCACCGTACATCAGCCAAACCGAGCATGGCAGGATTCTCTCATTGGGACTTTGCAAAAACACATTTGTCTGAAGCAATTTGATCTCAAAATTTGTTTTGAACTCAAGCGCACAGTCTGCAACTCAGTGGCCAAGTGCTACAGACCCTACCATGATGAGCATGCCAGGAATGCATCATTCCATGYTCAGAGCAGCACCTGAGAGCAAGCAGTAAATATACTGCAGCATTAGATGGCAAGCAATAGGGAAATACAACATGAAATGAGTAGTTAGCTGTAGGATGTACACTATAGAAGAGAAAAACAAAAAGTGAGACTGTAAATGAAGCTTAAAGTGATTCAAAACACGTTTTAATTGTACATTTTAATCTTTTAATCCTTGCGTGTAACGTAAATAGTGACATTTCTGATCCTTTGTACTGCTCTTAAAATAGGAAYTGTATGATACGACAAAAGCTTTAGGATTTAAGAAAAATGAAAAAGCTATTGATTATCAGTCATAAGCTGCAAGAGATGTCTCCTCYTCTATTTGTAAATGAATTATTATTTTTCAAGACAGAAGGTTAATTTTTCATTTGGTTAAAAATAACATTTTCATAGAAGAAAATACAGCTAATCAACAGAAAGTCATGTATTGGGCCACAAGCCTGACTTGACTAGTGTAGTTTTCACTAGAGGCACAAGCTTATGAACTGAATGTGTTTATCTTTCCATGAACAATATTTCATCTTTATGTAACTATTATTGTGAAAAACACTTAATATGTGCTTTTTAAATGCAAAACAAAAGATATTTGAATGTATTTCCATAGGAATCTTAACTATTTTCTGAACTCCTTTTAATTTTTTATGTGGATGAAAGAATACATTGCAAAAAAWTTTTAAATGATAGACAATTTAGGAATTTAAACTGAAAATTTGTAGAACTGTTATTTAACTATAATTAACAGTATTGGCTAAGAATGATGTAGCAGATGTAGTATTTCCATTTTTAGGTATCTTGGGAAACAGCGATTTCTTTTCAGCATGAAAGTATCTGAATGAAGTGACAGCTGCTTGAATCTGCAAYGTTCTAAGCAATGCTCTGATTATAAAAACATAAATATCCATCTTTCAAACTGTTTAAAAATTTAGCATTTAATCTGAGCTAAATATCTTGTCTGTTTTTAATCTATGGGAATATAGATTACCATAGATATTTTGGGCAATTTACCTACTGCATCCTAAGGTATGCATTTGGGACAGAACATTGAATAAATTGCCTTTCAGATGTATTTCTTCTTTTTTTTTCAACAACAGCTCAGGCAGACAGTAAAAGTACATAACATTGTCAAATCAACATTGCTGTTAAGCACTTGCCTAGGTTTGAGTGAGTAACCAATACTTACAAATCAAACCATTTGCATACTTATTATCAATTAATAAAAGTGTTAATATCAAATGCTTTCCTAGTCACAGGAAGAAGCACTTAGCATTTTAGAGGATAAAGTCCAGTAAGGGAATCCAACCCAGCAAGGGTCTACAGCATACAAGGACAAAGCACAGCAGAAATAAGTGTATTTCAAGGGATGCCTTTCCATACCACAGGTACTGTAGATTTGACCTAAGTTACTATGTAGGATGGGTATACCTAAATGTGGGAAATGTAGGTGGTGCAAAAGCATGAATTTGGCAACTTGTTGTGAGTCTCAAAGTTTAAGCACTTGAATAGGAACACTTCCAATTAGGTTAATGGGATTTTTCATATTAATCATGGGCTTATGTGTCTCCTTGAATCAAAGACTGAACGTTCATATTCACATGACTCATTCCAAAATGTGACTCACTGGAAAACTGGTGTACTAGTCAAAAAAGAAGAGACTGATAATGGAAAATATAATACACCGAAGAAAAGCAAAATCAACGGTAATATTTTCAGAAATATTAAAAAAAAAATCAGAAATACTAAAATAAGAAATATTTGCCTTGTGTGCAGGAAAAAGGTAAAACAAATAAAGATTAGCATTTTTGTCTTTAAGTGTCACAGAAAAGAAAGAAAATCTGTTCAGAGAATAACTACAAAGGCATCTCTATTCAATATCACTGCTATCTGAATGTTATCATATAACGTTTACAAAACTCAGTGCAATATAATTGCAAAGCAAATCAGCTGTAAAACATGTATTTTCCTTTTTTTAAAGTTGTGAAAGAGAAGGTGGATAAGTGGGTGGCAGAGTGATTAACTTATAGAAAATGCATTATTTGACATGAAATAGAGCAGAAGGAACAGAWATTAAAGGGAAAAATCAGGTGGTAAGTGAGTAGGCAGAAGTCACCACTTTACTACCCTCCTCCAGTGCATAGTTTTTTAGTTAGCATATATATTCTCAGTAAAAGAGTGCTGCTGAAAGTGCAGTTATTATTCCATTAAGATGCGTTGCCTTATTGAAAGAGGTGGGAGAAAATCATACCTGAATGGGCAAAGCCATGCTAATGAGAAACTATATACAGTATTGAGTTAGTCAATTAAACATGAAGGCTGGAAAAGAGCGGATAATCAAAAAGCCCTTGAACAAAGCATGTACTAGGTTATCTCCAGATCCACTGGCAACAAATTGCTAACAGTTTGCCATATTGAATTCTGAGTACTAAATACACTGTAAAAACCATGCAATGGAATAACTGGCAATCAGTTGAAGGACGCATCTTGATATCTAGTTAGTGAGTTGGCAAAACTGAAGGTCTATCTAGGAAATATCAGTCAAATTGTAATATACTTTTTGACCTCAGGAAAACATGCCAGGGCTCAGACACTTCTCCAGGTATTGGGGAAAAGGATTTCCCCCACCGCACCACCACAACGGGTGCAGAATAGTATCACCTATAGAGGTAAGAGCCATCAGTGCAATAACTTCACTTAAAAGAGGTCCAGATAAACCCCATTTTGTATTCCTACACTTTCTTTAATCAAATTATAGGTCAAAGAAGAATTTAAAATTATCTTGGCTGTGAAAGCAGAAGTTTTGCTATACATACGCTGCTGTAGACAGGAAAAAGTAGTAGGGTGAAGTTCACATACTGCAAGCTCTTCTTCCTGTTTTATGCAATTAAAATTGTGATTTCATTGTGGCAATTTCAACAGTCCAAAAGATTTAGGACAGTTATTGCTCTGCTTGTGCTAGTACATTTCTACTGACACCTGTGGTAAATTCAACACAGAATGGATAGGTCTGTCCCACTACAATCACATCCTTATTTTGTTTTCCAGACATATTCTTGGGTAGCTGAAGATCTACTACTTAAATTTGTTCTTCAGCCAGTGATCATATAGTGTCCTTAAGTGTTCTATAAAATAAAGATAAACAAGTCTGTTAATGACATACCTTCATGKATAATCTTAATATGATTTTTGGCTAAGACTGGCAGGCAGCACTGAGGCTGCTTCTCTGAAGACTGTTAAAAGATCATATTCCAGAGACACTGGGCAAAACACCAATATCAACAGAAATAACAGCAGTAGTATTAAGAGAAACTGCTCATCTCAAGTAACAAGTGAAGCAAATCAAAGTGAAGAGCCGCTTCTGGGATTTTTTTTCATGGCACTRCAGTTGAGACTTGTAAGTTTAGGAAGGACAGGTGCAAAGAGAAAAGAAAAGAGATGATCAAAGATAGCGCAAACCATTYAACTCATGTATGCCTCTGGAAAAGTAAGGAAAACAACGTAAAAACAGGGTGTGTATGGTTCTGATTCCGACTGTAATTCCAATTATAACAGTTATCACACTGAATTCAGCCAAGGGGTTTAGTATACAGAAAAGCTTGAGAAAAGCCAAGGGTTGCATTTACAGCACACTGTTGATCTGTATTAATTCCACAGGCAAACATTTTCCAAGGCACAGTAAATATCAGGTAGCTGTCCCTTAGCTGTGAGTTACTCCTGATCTCTTTATTTTATTAACCTCTAGGAATCTGGTCCAATATATTTTTCTGCTATTCTTTTTCTACTTGTTGAGCTTATTCACAGAGCCTGAAAAAATTCTTCCAATTGAATGCAATGAATCTCCTCCATGATTGGTCAATTAGTTCAAGTCTTATGCACAAAAATACTTCTTTTTCTGTGTGTATCACCTGTAAGGCACATGCTAGCAAAAGAGAATAAAAATAACAGTAAGCATGTAGTCAAAACATGTCTAGCTGTCCAATGTTACTTCAGCTGCTACACAGTTCTTAAGAAAATATTTTTTTGTTTGTTTTATCTTATTGTTGGACACAATTTTGCCCTATGAAGTATTTCATTTCTTTTTATACTTCTCCCTCTTACTGAGAAGAAATGGAAGGAGGACAGGAGGGACTGCTCAGCTAAGAGACTACTTACTAATTCAACTTCAGAAGAATCATAGAAGATATTAGAATGAAATCCTATATATCTGTAGGATCTCCTACATGGACAGACAGACAATACAAGCGTTATTGTCTATCTCTCCATGGATCACGCAGGGATTTACTTAGTTCTGTTAGATTAGTAGGCTCAATCTTCTGATTGCACCATAAGAGGAAAACTTTTCCTGTATGCTTTTCCTCTCACCATATGATTCTTACTCTTTTCATGAATTTCAAAGAGATGATGATCACCAGACTTTATTCATTTGCCAGTGTCAGGCTAAATTACTATATTCTTATGGTTAGACGTATTCTTATGAAATCAGTGTTGATTTCAGGTGTATACCAAAATAGGCACTTAGAAATGTTAATATATTTGTGTGTTAATAATTTATGTATATTAATATATTTATGTGTGGGTAGAACACTAATTTATTTTAATGTCACTTTAAAGCACACAAACTGAAACTGTCGCCAATAGAGTCCTAGAAATATTACATAAATACTTACTTCTGCAGTGTGCAGAGAAGTCAGTGCTAAAGAGTTCTAAAATTATCTTTTTCTTCCTTAGGACTCTATGATAGAAAAGAGTAATTTTTTAAAGCATTCTTTTTCTTCCTTATTAACTCAGTTATCTTTCCCTTAGGGTAAACATCTACATAAGACTGTGAAAAATAAATCTCCCACATATTCACACTGTTCTTCACTATGTGAAGAATATTCTTCACAAACTATTGCAACTATTTTTTTCAAAGATAGCAAAATTATATTTTTAGAAATTAAAATCTACTTGTAACCAAAACTTTTTAAAAGTTCCTTGTACTCTCTATGCATCTARTAGATGGATATTTGGGGCTTGATTAAATAGTCTATACATCAAGATTCAGTGTAGGCCCTCTGTCTAGTTTGTAACTGCCACTCCAGAGCATCATAACTTTTAAAGTCCTTTGGTACATCTGCCAGCCCAACATATGTGCCTCAGCTACCTGCCAGAATGGCTCCAGAAGTCTTTTTGAGCAACTGAGTTGGGGCCTTATGGTAGGCTTTATGGATTCAGCTACCTCATTATAGGCATCCAGAGTCTTTTTAGGCATCATAGGGTACACACTGGCCTTTAATCACTACTCCAGAAGACCTGAGTCTATGTTAAGACCTGAGTCATGAAAAAGACTCAAATACCTTGTACTTCTACAGTGACATGAGACCTGTCTTTAGGTAGGTGAATCCCACCCTCACAGTATTTCGCCTGGTGAAATTGTGGTCAATTAGGGGCAAAGGAACATTAAGCGAACCATGGAAGATCACGATGGAGAGAATCTTTTGTTGTCTTCTAAAGGAGAAGCTGCAAATCTGGTTAGATATGGGACACAGGAGAAGAATCTGAGGAGAGGGGAAGTAGGATAGAAACAAGTGGCAGAATTCCATGATTTTTGTAGGAGGCCTTTAGGCGAGAACAGGGTTTAAGGGAAACATCTCTGTTGACTGATATTCTAGCAAAGAAGAAATCATCACTTCCCCTGCTGATCTGGTTTTATAATGTTATAAAAAACAGGAAGTTGAGGTTAATATTGTCCAACCACCTGTCTGGATGGAAATTACTTAGTATTATTCTCAGTTTATATTTTTCAGAAGTGATTAGAAAAGCTCAAATAAGAGACTTCTTTTTTTTCCACATGTACATTATTTTGGATATTGCATACTTCTAGGATGATGGGCAATAAGGGCACAGAAGAAATGGAAGGTCAAGGTAGTCTACTATGTTCACCTGTAAGCAATGCCCACAATGGCAGACACTACTTAGGCATGATGTGGGAAGAAAAATGCCACAAGAAAAGCAAGAAATATGCTTATAGATAAAAAGGAAGATTCTCTTAAACACCAAATAACACAAAAATTAATTTTAAGTAAARGTAAATATATACTTCATATTGGTATTTCTGCTAGAGTCCTCAGATCCTGGGTAATCCTGTTGACATTAGATTTTTTTTTTTTTTGCTTTTGCATTCATACGAGTATAATGAAGCAGTGCAGCCTTTAGATTACATATATGCTCATTATTATAATGTATGAAATACTCTGAACCAATATGGTCTTTATAAAAAAGTGCAAAAAGCTACTGAGGTTAATTTAAGAAAACACAGCTGTCTAACATGGTTCCTGAGTCGATAAAGTACTATTAGTCATTTGCAGAGCACTCTGAATTTACATACAGCTTTGCAGCCATAAAGACAAACAAGCTCTTTGATCTAAAAAGCTTATATTATAATGACTTTATATGGAAAAAATGCTATACCCATATCCAAGATCCATATGTAAAAGAGATTTAGCTAAGATGAAAGAGTCCAGATCACAGCAAGTGAAGTGGTTAGTAGTCTGCTAAGATTTACATACAAAATAAACTTGCAAATGCAAGGATTACTTASTCAGGAAATGACAAGCTTTAAGAAAGAATAAGCCGGAACTATTCCAAATTAAGCAGGCTGTATGAAAACTATTTGTTCTTTTCTATTCTATCAGATTTTAATATACAAGAATAAATGCAAGCACAAATGCATCAAATGCAAGAAAATGCCCATATGTACTTCACAAGGTCTGCAAACCATAGCAATACACARGTCATCAAGGTAAATCGTGGCAAAYTGAAGCAAAGGGATTAGATACATTTAGGATTCACCAGGGCAAGATAAAAGACATAACTGCATTCAGAGAGATTCATTTGTCTGTAAGCTATTTTCCTGCAAGTATCTGATAGTCAAGGAATTTGACACACACATACATAATTGCATAGACTGCCTAAATATTCCAGAAAAACATTCCAGTGGAAAAGAAGTAGGTACTTCTTAATTCATTTTAGATGAGCCACTCTTTTGGCCAGTATTCCCCTACAGTTCACTTTATTCCACCATACTAAGTGTTGTCATGTTTCAGGATTTTATGTTCTTAAGTGGTGTATGTCTGTCTGTCTGTCTGTCTGTCTGTCGTGTGGTATGTCTATGGAGCGCATTGCAGGACTGTGCAGCAACTGTCCTGCCAGAAGCCTCGGCAGCAGTGAACTGGCTACTTCACCTGCCTGTGAAATGGAAAACTGGGCAAGTAAATTTATTCTGAGATACACGTTGCTGCAGTTAGAATGCCTCTGATGCACAAATCTTTACCACTCCTGCATTTGAAACTTATCATAACCTACAAATACAGCTAGTAATGGAAGTAGTTATTTTAATAATTATCAATCATAGGATAAAAAACTACCTTAAAAACTTCTGAACTTCTCTTGGCTGTTTTTCCTCAATGGGAAATAGCACCGGCCCATTACAAATTAGAAGTACAGGATGTTTTTTATTTGGATGTTAGCTTTAAAAAGAACTTTTAAAGTTGTATAGTCTTATCATCAGAGGGTAGGTAAACCTTTGCAACAAGGGAATGTATTTTAAAAAATAAAGTTTATACTTTCCTGGGAGACATGGCCTTCATATTTTTATTTCCAAAATAGATAAGTCAGTATTTATTTGTAAAATGAGATTCATAACTAAAGTGGATGTATGAGTTGAAGAACAACGATTTTTGCATGACACAATTCTTGCAAAGTCAAAACTTGGCAACACATAAATTATGTATCGCCCTCACTATGGTGGAATTAAAGAAAGCAACAACATTTCAAATACTGAATCACAGCAAGAATTCAAAAATCCATCGTAAGTACCAGCAAAGCAAAAAAAAAGATGGCAACATAACATAACATAACATAACATAACATAACATAACATAACATAACATAACATAACATAACATAACATGATATAACCTCAAGTATATTTGCTGCTTGCTTCCATGAAGTCCCCCCAAAATCAGGTCTTGATGTCTAACTATTTCTTAATTAGTAAGTAGTCAACATAGCTCTTGAATGTGTTTTGGGTGTATTCTCTTTATCCTCAGCCACTGTACATATTTCTAACTTACTGATCAACTTTTGTCTTATATGTCAATAATGCATACGCACGTTTGTAGTATTTTTAAAGAGCACACTTTTTTTTTAATCCACGATATCTATCACTTCTTTTCAGCATACTTGATTACTCTTAGTCTTTATAATACTTCATCCCAACCATTATTTATTTAAATATTAGGTTAAATGATCAATATGATTGTTTATTTTAGTTATCAAATTGCCACCATATCCTTTAACAATAAATTCCACTGATTATTGCTACATAAAATTAAAAATTATTCATTTTGTTTGTGCACGTTTTAACAAAATTGCTCTTTTTATTACAGAACAAAATTAATAAGAATAACTAACTTCAAAATACCATGCATATTCTTAGCCATCTTATTTCAAAATCAGTTCTACCCTTTGAAATCTCCCCTTAGATACAAAATGTTACTGTTATTGTGTTTATACACCCTAACCTGTTGGATTTTTTTTGAACTAAAAGATTGTGTTCTCTTTGAATATGTATGGTCAATATTTTCAGTCATGTTAATGTAAGAAATTTTAAATTACAAATTTTCCATTCTCTCTTAATACACAAGCATCAACTTCATKTTTTGGATGACAGATGTAAGAAGGAATTGACATTTATATGCCTGTGATGAAACCCAAATCATTTTCTTGAGACTATACAGAAACTTTCTTAGTGTTTAAATTTAAATCACTGCTGCCAGCCTGTATCATCTGTTATATAACCACATTAAATTTAATCAGATATACTGCTGCCACTTCTGTGGATTCCCTCTGTAGTGCAGTCTCCATAATCCTACTTGTCTTTACTATCTTCAAATTTATATTGTAAGCAAAAAATAATGGGAGCACCTTATTGTTTTCTTATTCAAGTTTCCTAGTATTTATTCCAGGTAACTAACCCTTTACTATATGACTCTGTGGTTAACAGCACAAAGGTGCTTCATTCTTAAATCTAAACTCATGTCACATATTCAAAGACAGTAAGGTACCTGCATTTGCAAATCAATCATGTAGTTTATGCATTATGATTCTGAACACAATAGCTTAAATGTAAAAGCAAAAGAAAATGCAAGTTGAATATCACCTTTCCAAAATTAAATGGWCTGATATGAAAAAAATACTTCCATTGGCAGCTTCATTTTTTGTAAGTGTACATGGCAGGTTTTCATTATGTTAAAATCAGCGTCGTTTTAGTATTCAAATGACTTTTTAAAAACTATGTTGCCCAAAATATGACAGAATATGACCTTTTTCAATTTCATTCCTAATTGAGAATTGTAGCWGTAAAATAATCTTGTGAACACAGAATAAGACCAAGCTCTTTGAAGAGTTAATATTTTTCATAAATATATTCATTAAATTAAAACATCAAATTTATTAAAGGAAAAGAATGAGATGCACTGCACTGCATTCAATATGCAGAAGCTATATATATATGTATGGGAGTGTAAAAGTTCGTATGAACAAATTCTTGTTTTCCAATCAGTCTGGCTAAAACAAATGAAAAGCAGCAGTGCTTTTCAGTAGTGTTAACAGGAATTTTTTTAGATGGACCAAAAAACAATATTTATGCTTTCTGCTTTTTCTCACTCACAAACATAATGAAGGGAACACATTTTTATAAATGCAGCATATTTTTGTTTGTACTATTATGTTCAGATAATTTCAGATTAATTYACATTAATTCTTACATGAACACATATACAGGAATATCAAACCTGACAACAAACCTGTAATGATGTTAGTTATTGCTCTAAGAATGAAGGAATCTAAATTAAAAAAATTTACTTGCTGAAGCTCTTGAAGATTCCTCACAATGTGCACTTTGGCATTCTTCCCTCCGTTTTCCTAATACACCTGATTCTTCTGGATCCCCGCTTTGCAAGTTATACCCATTTAAGTTTTCTTACCTGCTGTTCAGCTTGCACAGATTGCTTGAATACATGCTTGAGATACAACCTTTAAGCTATAAAATAATTCTAAATTTGACTTTGACATTTTAGTTTGTATTTTAAATTAATGCTATGATATTCAGTAAATTTTCTTCTTTCAGAAGTTCAGACTTTTAATTTTGATCTATCAACCTTGTTAAAAATCTATGCCTTTAACATAGCAATGAAAAGAAATTAGAAAACTCTTACATAAAATGGTTGCTTTTGTTCTTGAAATTACTGAGCCAGACTGCCATCTATTGGAAAATAAATATTTTCAAAAATTATACTTTTTTATGTTTTTTTTTTTTTTTTTTTTAAGAATGCCTGTTATGTAGGCTGTTAGAATCAAGGATTTTCCCTACTTCTTTTTCCATCTCAAATTYGACCCAAAATGGTGTGAAGCACAGCATATAGCACCTTTTCCCACTTTCTGAACAGGAAGATCTCAGTTATGTGGAGGAGCAACTTAAACATTTAGCAGGCAGAGTAAAACTGTAATATGTTACCACTGAACAATAAATTTGTGCAATGCTCTCCCAGCTTTCCTGTGACGCTGTCAGGGCTTCCCTGGTCTTTGCACACATAGATATCTGAGTCAYAATGGCCAAAATTAAAAAGAAAAATGTGGAAGGGTACTGGGTGTAAAAATCTATGAATCCACATATCACCTGCATTCAGTGTCCAAACCACATTTGGGAAAGTGGGAGAACTCTAACTAAAATAATACCTAGGTATGTGAATGACTTTTCAGAACTCTCTGAAATGTTCTAACAAGCCACACTGCCCAGCTTATCTGCAGCCACACCTTTAATTTTGTGCAGAGTGAAAGGTGTTGTCTGGTAACTCATATCTTGTCTGATAACTCATATTATACATTTTTTTTTTTACTGACTAATGAGGATAGATTATCAAATCACAGCAGGAATATCTTACATGACAGTATGTGGAACATATATTAGAAGAAGGACAGAGACATAAAACCCACCACTGAACATTTTGTAGTTTCCAGTATAGCTCTAACTTAACCTTGCTTGCTGTATTCATTATAATGAGCTCTTCAATTAAATCATCAGGTAACTTTTTCTCATCTCACTCTAAATTATCCAACAGCAAGTGTTCACAGTTGATCCTCTTCATTAATTGTGCTCCTTCAGGTAGGTTAAACAGTCTGTTCTGTGTCCCTGCTTAACACGGGGGTTGGACTGGATAATCTCTAGAGGTCCTTTCCAACTTCAGCCATTCTGTGATTCTGTGTAACCCCAAATTTTACCTTTCAGGTTCTAGAATGTGGGAACATTTTTAATCATCTCTCCATATTCCCCCATTCACATTTATATGGTTGTGTCCATTCTTACTCTTAGTCATATGTACTACCCCACTGTCCTCTTCCTCTCTCAGAGGTCCAACTCTTCTAGTCCTCAGGCTTCTGCCCTTTGCTTTTTCACTTTTCCTTTCAATTCTTCTATGCCCCATGGAAACTTAGAGCCCAAACACTGGGCTCTGGGAATTAAGGATGCCTAACTCCAAATTTTTGATCCAAAAGCCGTCTCTTTCAGATGTCATCTAGTCTTAGAGCTGTACAAACTCCGTCTGATTTTAAAATTCTGAGATTTTGTTGATGTCTCATAGTCTTTATAGGCTGATCAGCTTGGACACATCTCCCTTCTAAACCCAAAAGGATATATAAAATATCTATTCTTTAACCTATCATGACATATCAGGCATGCTCTCATCATAACAATATATCTTGATCATCATAAGTCATTTTGAAAGTCAGGATAAATACCACACAATTGGTCAAGAGGAAGCATTACCCAAGAAACTGTGTAGCATTTGCAGTGTAAAATGTAAGGAAGGCTGGAGAAAGTCCATTAGTGTAAAGCATGTCGGTACCACTGATTGAGTGATTGGATGAATAATTTCTGAAATAGAAGACAGGGTTCAATTCTTTCCTTGACTTAAGGAAGTTTGAAACCACATCACCTCCAAAAGAAAAAGTGACATTCTGCAGGTTTTGTACCACTGAGCAACAGGCGTGCAAGACAACTGATCAAGGACAGAAAGAGTACAGAATTTAGTAGTGAACAGGAGGGTCTTAAGGTCTGCCTTCAGGATTGCTTTACTATTTTTGCAGTCATTGTAAATCGCATAAAGAATATTGGAGGGACCAATAGGTTAGTACTTAAGGCCTTTTATTTGGAAGACTGTAAATGTCTTATGCCATTGAGAGAACTGAGCATCACATTTCCCCTTGCCAGATGAAGTAAGTGACAAGTTACTATCTAAAATACTGGGCATCCTCACAATCCTTATGCTAAACAGAAACAGCGAGCCTTGCTCTTTCAAAGAAAAGAGGTTAGCACTCAGAAATTGCCAGGCCTTGGATCCTAAATTGGTAGACATTTCTTTCTGCAGTCTTGAATTTATCTAAACAGTATCTACTCAGAATAATATCATAGATGGTTTGATTCTCTTCAGTAGAATCAGTTGTTTAAAAACATTTCTAGACACACCTGCTTCCTGCTGTTTTCTCTTTTATGTGCCTCTGCTAGGCTCAGGAGACACTTTCTGCTACTCCTTGCTCCACTTGGTCAGGTTTCGATCCACAGGTTAGTATTCCCCACTGAAACTCCTCAATCTTGACCTGATCCTATTCTGAAGAATAGCATGATGAAAGACAGGGGAAAAGATATCTCCTGGCATCCAGATCTTGATGCCTACCTTTGCAGACTGTCCCCAGGGATCACAAAGTGTCATGATTTAGGTTTTGGAAGCAGTCCTAATCACCAAAACTATACATAGTTGAAAAGTCTGCACTGGTCCTAGTCTCTGGAACCAATATTTGTGAAGGAAATGGCATTATCTGACACATTACCCACAAGGACCTAACTTCTGCACCCATTTAGAGTAGCTGTTGGCATGTTGGCAGTCAGGATGAATGTTAGGGGAGCAGCTGCTGAACTCGAGCTGAGGTAAGTGCTAGCTTCTACAGGGACACCTAGTGCAGTTCTCCCCACATGCATTCCCTGGCTCCTGCGGCAGCAGTGAATGTGAACTGAACAAATGCAGTTAACAGGAGACATCCCACTGCCTTCCTGCGATAATTTATGGAAGATTCCCAGTGAGGGGAAACCTAAAGTCCCCCAAAAGTTGTAAGAATCTTTCTCCTTTCTGATACGGATCAGGAATCTACTTTTCACTCTCCCTATCTCTATATGCCTCCACTTATTTATTTCTCCCTGTATTTCTGTGTTCTTATACATAAATACTCATTTAGCTTTCTTCAGTCCTGACCCTACCCTTTCACTTCTTCCACCTACCATGCTCATTTGCCACGTCTCAAAGATAGTTCAGCAGCAAAAAAAAAAAAAGGCTTTATCTCCTCAAAAATTTTATTAATTAGATACCATATTTTGAAGACTTTTTTCACCTCTAAGTCTTTACACAAATGAATACAATTTCAGCCTAATTTGGCTTTGTATTTGCCTGCTGCATGTAAATTACAGATTTAGGAACTGAATACTTCCTATTCACATTCTGTGTAATTTAGGCCTGTAAAAATTTCAGTCAGAGTAGACAGGATTAATGGATTGCATTTTCTCCAAATAGGGGCTGAGCAGATTTAAATAGCAGTTAGCACCTAAATGCAGAAAAAACACTAGAAAGACCTGTAAAAATACTTAAATGAGATCAGTATCTTGTGCAGACTGACTTCAGCTTGAATTATGTATCTAATCACTCAAGCATCCAGAAGGGTTATACAAAAATATTTACTCTACTTTTGGGCACCTATCCATCTTTGTAAATTTCATTCTGTCTATAGTAATAAAATTCCTTAACTTGTTATGCTGTTTTTCCCCCATGTATGAGAGCATATAATTTTTCTTAACATGGAAAAAAAGGAATTGAAAGATGGCAGTTTGCATTTTCTTCCTCATCTGTGCATTATTCCCTGGGCAATCCTATTTACTTTATCTACTGAAGAAGATAGAATTCATTTTTTAAAAAAATTTGCCACCCTGGAATGAAAAAAACCCAGAATCCTACAGCATTTTATTCACAGGAACAATATTAGTGAAGTCAGTTTTGCAACTGTAGCTGGAAATTGCTGAAGTATCAAAACCACAACAATTTTCAGTGTCACACATTTGGCCTTTAATAAAATTAGCCTATCGTAAAAACCATATAATACAATGCCTAGGAAACAAAAATGAAGATGCTTAGCTCCTTACTTGTTTGAGTGTTTCTCATGTAATTTTGCAAACATTTAGTTACAGTAGTGTGTAATATGCAGACTGATTTCAACGCTTTCCCATAAAACTCTCCCCAACACCCTCCATGCTCAAAAGGACAATTAGTCTGAACTTTTGCTCAAATTAGTGGTGGTCAAAGCCATTCTTAATTCTGCTATGTAATACCTTTGTAAATCAAGGGAAACAATAAATTCTAAACCTGTAATGCATATGCTATACTTTTTTTCACTGTTACATTAGACTTGCATTATTCTTGCTGATTATTTCTTTTTTGAATATGCAGGAAGTAAAGCACATAAAAGAAAATATATTTTCTTTATATCATCTTACTTACTACATTAAGCTTGGTTTGGCTTCCACTGGTCACAAATTCTTCCTCTGATACTTTACTAAAATTGTCCAGATAATGGTCTGATATTGTATGAGACAGATCTTCAAAAGAATATTCCTTTTCTTGGCACAATTTGATTTCATCTAGGAGCTTTGATAATTCTCCCGTCACAACTTCACCTTTAAAAACAGACAAAGAATTAGATAATAATTAGAATACCAAGGGTAATTTGTGCCCAGAAAGGAAATGCATAATCGTTAAAATTCTGTGAAATATTTCTGTTATTCTGTATATTATCATCTCGACTGTGACCTTCATGTCCCAGTCCCCAGAAAAGAAAACATAATAGTATCTCATGCTAGAAAGGGAACCACTGGAGATAATTTACATGCTCTTGCATTCCACTGTTCTGTATATTTAGTAAGGATGAAATATAATATATGCTTATTCTTTCTTTCTTCTAACCCTGAAGAAAGGGTTGCTCTCTTTTCCCTGAACTAATTCATGGAACTATGGCACGATATACTGGGCAAAACTCACAAGCTTAAAATATGCCTCTACCAGTCTACTAGTCTAAATACTTACTTTATATGAACACCTTACTGTATATGAACACCTGCATTAGGCTCCAACTATCACTTGCAGGTGAGTCATACAGCTACCTTCAGCAATAAGAGTGAGCATGTAAGTGAACATTAAGTTCTTCTGGGTGTAAGTAAGAAATCCCTTCTCCTGCCCTTAGGTTTTCAAGAGTTGTATTGTTCACTAAGATATAATCCAGTATAATAATACAGAGATTATTCCATTTTAGTCCAACTTTAGAAATAAAATGCTGAAAAGGGCAATAGACTGAGCATATTCAGCTCAGCACACATAAAATGCACACAAATGTACATTCACATGTGCATGTAACTAAAGAAGTACCTGATAAGACTGTATCTGCTTAGTTTAGTTTTATGTYACTTTTCTTCACAGTCATTTTTTCATAACCTTTTATGATAGSTAAGCATAAATGACTACTGGCAAGTTAGGACTGAGATTTTCAAAGCTAAGAACAGAAGTTGTAAATTAGAAGCATCTTATTGTCATTTACCACCTAATTAACAGAAATTTTTACTCAGAAGTCTTGTTGCTCTCAGTCAATGGCAATTTTGCACAAAAATTGTAAACAAAACAAAGCTATAAGTAGGATTATATTCATTGTTCTAATCATAAAATTTAAATCCCCCAAGATGAATGCTAGAGTAAATAAAAAATGGAAGCTAAAGACTGAGAAACTTATTTTCAAATCATGTTTCACTACACTAAAAAGAAGCAAGACTAGACATATACCTACAAATTTATACATTGTTCCCTAGGTCTCATTTCCTCAGTGCAAAAATCCCATGTTCTTCACTTACGCACTTCATTATTTCCCCTTGGACAAGAATGAGATCTGGGTACTGCAGAAGGAACTACAAGTGTGCTGACGGATTTTGCAGTAAGTTTATTCCAACTAGCTAGCTCATTGCTGCCAAAAAAGATATATAAAAGATGAATTTTGCCTACCCTTTTTTCAGTGCAAGCACTAATTACAGTCTCTCCTCTATCCAACTACAATTTTATTCTGAAAGTCCAAGGAAGGTAAATGATATTGCTATTCCTCTTTGACATTTTTGTTTTGTTTTGAAATTATATTGTTAGAGAAAGACAGATGGACAGGAAGCACAATGATGTACCATTTCTTTCTTTTAGGTTCAGATTACAAAGTACACAAGCAAAAGCAAGTTAGCATGTATTCCATTATTTTTACCCTGGAAGTGGAAAAAATGAAATACGAGATCATGAACTTACCTTCAAGAAGTAGAATTTCTTTTAGAAAAATTTATTACTTAATTTCAGCACAGACTTATTTCTGTTGTATACAACAGTTGACTTCATAAATGATCTATTAATGTAGAAAGAAATACTTATCTTCATACAGCATATGTTGGTTCAATATCCCAATGGAAACATGAATGGATCTCCCAAGTCCTATGCAATTAGTCAGAGACTGTAACACAAGGTGCAAGCATGTACATGCAATAGTGATAGGCATGGTACATGACAGATATGGTAGAAGATTTATCTGCAGCAAGAGTGGCAGAGCAGAACCCAAATCACTCTTTAAAAACAGTCATCCAAATACAACAAAATGGAAAAAGGTCGTCCAGGAAAGACAAAGTAAATTGAGCCTGTAACTTGAATGTGAACAACATTTGGCATATGTAGCATGCTTGTGTTATACTTCAYTATGAAATGCATAATGAAAGATAAATTGAAAGATTTAAGATGAACARTGTAACACATTGCAATCCATCAGTGACTTGTTCATCCTGGGAAACCAGTTCTGCACTTCCCATTACGACACAGGTTACAGTATATGTAGTTAAGCTAGTTACTTCTTGGGGGAGAAAAAGCTGCCCAATACCAATAACTTCTTTCATTTGACATATAGAATACATGTGTTAGTGATATAATATTAAAGAAAACTTTAACAGAGCTTGTCCATTCATAGAGCACATGTATTTACTTTTAGCCTTTGGAGATGGAGAAACTTCTGGGGACAAAATGCAAGATTGATGTTCTGCGCATTCCCGTGGGGCTTCCTCTGAAACACTTGCATTTCCTGTTTCCATATATTCTGCAATTTAAAGATATACATAGGCTTAAACTCCTGATTTAATGGGTTTTTATTCCAATTAAAAGTATATTTATACTTTGCTTTTATGAAAGCCTTTTGAATTTTTCATATTATAACCTTACAGTTATTCATAAATAACTTATCTAAAGTATAAAACACTGTAATGGACAGTTATTCCATTCAATCTGCTGTAAACATAAAAATCTCCTTGTAAGCTTAATAAGTAGTGAATACCACAGTGCCCTTTCTGATTCCTTGTAATATCTACAGAACTCTTCTATTCTATGATTATTGTTGAAAGAGTCTTSATCTTAAATTTACTTAGTGTTTTTATTCAAGGAGCAAAAAAAGTAAAAATATTGATCCTGCTAAGACAGTGCATGAAAAAAAAAGAAATATGTGATCTCAAAAACTTAATTTTAATTAGCAGTCTGGAAAAATGCTCTGATTTTTTCCTACTTTTCCTCTTTGAAATTTCTCTCATGCCACCTTCGTGAGAATGTTTATAAAAACATATATATATAAACTGTTGGAATAACTAAATTTCAATTTAATCGCTRTTCTTTTTGTGTATACACAAGCACATACAGTATAGCTCAATGGAGCACCAACGCCTTAATGCATGTTACTGTAGAGTAAATATTAAAAAATAAATTAGAAAYTAATTTATGCAATGAAAATTTTGATTTCTAGACGGATGACTGGTTCACAGTGCAGGCAGCTATTCTGCATCTTCATTTTTTTGATTTCCTTAAGTTGCTTAGGCATGCAGTTTCCAATACCTGGAGGTAATCACAGCAGTACATGGTGCTGCACACACAAAAGCTGCTAAACTACTTTCATCAAAATCACAGTGAAAGCGTGAAAGGGTTTCTGAGAAGTGAAATTTTCCCAATTTAATATCTACAGTCTACAACACACCTGTTAAGCTTGCTTTTATTCATGATTAAATAACAACCCCCCAAACCAAATACAATTTATGATAAAATAGGCCTCTGAGAAAATGAATTTGGAAGTGGCAGAGAAACAGCAAGCTCTTTCAGAATGCTTTGCAGGTGGCTGTTTTGGTTAAGAAGATTTGTTCTAAAGGTGCCATTTAAGCCTAATGGCTCRCAATGGTACCCTGGTTCTTCTATCATGCATTTCTCCATATAACAATTAGGGCTGTCATTTGTTCCTGTAGTGCTAGAAGYAAAGATGTTCAGATGGAAAGGAGAGCTGTAAGTAAGAGACCATAAGGAAACCAATGGTCTGATGAAATACTCTGGAAGATTTTCCATTTCTGTTAGAYACAGTATTTGTTGAGTTAATGTGTGAGTTGGATGTAAAATAGAAATATAAAAAGGAAGGATATAAAAAGGAAGACTAGACTCATCCCAAAAGAGAAGAAAAAAAAAACATTTTTTAACAATTTTGCAACTATCCAAAAGCAAGTCTAAATGGAGTTCTATGAAGCAGGAGTGTAAAATTACTGGCCTTATTAGGAAATATTTGGAATTATTAGGAAATATTAGGAAAGAAAATATAGGGGAGATTGTGAAGAACTTTAATTTTGCTGTCTAATATGCATGTTAAAATGTTTTATCTTTATTCTTTGTGAGGTCCCACTCTCAGACTAATGCTAAAAGCTAAGTTCTAAAGAGGAAATCACAAGTTCAACATACRTCTCATAAATACTTATTTAAAAACTGCACAGTTCCTTTCAGAAGAAGATCTCTACAAAAGGTTCAACATTATGTTGTAGAGGTTGAGAATGACTAATGGAAGTTGTGTTCTTTTWAGAAGCACAGTGAAATCCCTAAAACTTAGACTTCTATGGGACTTTTAGTCTTTATTTTATGTAATTGAAAATGATACCCGATATGTATAACAAATAATGACAACAATTTGATTATGAGAAGCTTCAAGTCCAGGCACTTACCTATAACTTGGGAAGAAGGGAGTATGATACAACTGTTGACTCCTAGAGCAGGTTACAATTCAGTGAGGATTAATACTGTGAATCCCCCAAACTTTCCTTATTTAATAACATTCTTTTCTACAGTAATCTGGTTTTAAACTAGCCTTATTCAATCTAAATAGCACTGTGTGCACARAAAGTCATAATATAGGCCTAGTCACATAGCAATGGAATTAACAACAGTTAATGTGGTGAATACAAATCCTCAAAGATAGCAAGTGCTGGAAAGATGAAATGGGCAGAATTGGAGCTTTCTCAGCTTCTGTGTAGTCTTTAGGCCACAGGTATGTAGAAGGGAAAGTGTTAATATGTAAGCAGAAAGACACAGCTGTCTCTCTTCAGAGGAAAGGGTGCCAGGAATCTCGGCCATGAAAAGAGCACAGCCTAGCTCAGCTGGAGTCACTGCTCCACTGCAAGGAGCAGTAAAAGCCCAGGCTCCAGAGAACAGCTTGCTTTAACCTCAGCTCCTCTAGGTGCTAATTCCTTAGTTAGGAAAAGCATCAAGATTTCTGCTTTGCCTATAAATTTGTATTTCTAGAGTAATGCTTTGCCTCCTGCRGGTTGTATCAGTCTGAAAGAACATCTTCCTTTTCATGAAAGAAAAAAATATTTTAATGAAATATAAAYTCCTTATGAAATATAAACTCCTTTTCCTTTTCATTTATGAGTCTACGTCAGCAAGGCTAAAGGAGTAGATTGGCCACGAGTTCCTCCCAAGAGCAAATTTCACCAAAGAGATTGAACAGCTTTTAAATTCAAAAAGCCAAATTTGATTAGAATCTGAAAACTTGCCTTTTGAAATAGAAGAGTCCTAAAGTAACTAGATTATAGGAATAAAACAGGTTTATAAACCACTCCTCTGAGGCCTCTGCTTTTCACAACATCTGAATGACTAATATRCAACTTAACCTCAGGAAAAAAAACTAAAATCAGTAGTTACTTAAGAGATAGACACATAAGTGAGTATTTGTGCTTGTGTTCAGGGAAGACAAAAATACATTGATGTGATTCTGAGATAGGCAAGGGAATATCTAAACCTCAGATCCCAAGAAATATCTTCCCTAACAGCATCTTAAAACAATTAATGAACATAGTTCATACTGTACAGCTTTTGCACAATAGTCTTATAACAGGAGATGGAAAAAATCAGAAAAGAAGGGATTTGAGATAATAATTCCTTTCCTCTCATAAGGTAGCAAGAAATCCTAGACTGGAAATGTGTGACTGGAAATGTGGAAAGCTTCCATTAAACGAGGCATTTGTAGTGAAGGGAATGGAAGATCTGCTCATCTACAGAACAAGCRGGAGCAAAAGAGAAAGCAAGAATAAACCAAACCAGGCCCGTCCTAATTACACTGCTGCTGTTTAAACAGAGAGGGGAAAGAGTCCCGGTTCTGCTTCCCATTCAAGAAGCTGCATATGCATTTTCCATTTACRAATAACTGGATAACATGTAGGGACAATGTTAGATTTCTTAGCAGCTTGAGCAGAAGAGAGAGGAAATAACTCTCCATTAAAGCTCCTTCCATATTGTCTATGCTTATTGTGCCTTCCTGGTGCTCTTGTCATTTCTAGTTTGTTTATCTACTACCTCCTTTTTTCATAATAACAAGAATTTTGTTTCCAGAAAAAGAGTAAGATTTTAGCAGAGAACATAGTGGGCTATGGAGGAAGAGTTGCGATATGGCATAACATGCACGTGYGTCACATTCACATGTGCTAAAACACAGCTGGTCGGTTTAATTTTAGGCCTACTAGCCTTGGCAGCATCCCTTTTGTCTTCAGTGCCTAATTATAAAGCCCTAAGTGCCAATCATGTTAACTGTTTGTGCGCTGAATGCTGTCATTCCAGTACATCCAAAAAATTTATTCTAATTCYCTGCTCTTTGAGTACAGCTGTTTCTTCATTATCACACAATGAATATAACTGTATTAAGTATTTTAAACTAAGTTCACTACCACTCAGACCTGAGCAAGACACAGAAAATGATGAGAAATAAAAGGAGGACAAAGAATTAGAACTTGAACTACCATTTTTAATAATTCTGTCTAGAATTAACAGTTGAGAAATGCTGATGATGTAGTTTACTCAGCCTTTTTTCAGATGGCTCTTCAAAATGATCTCAACCTTTTTTTTTTTTTTAACTTTTCTTCTAACACAGAATGGCTCAACTTCCCCAAACAGCTGGCAGACTCTYGAAACACACACAAAAATATTATTGCAGGAATTTAAATTGTTTTCTCAGGATAATGGAAAATGATACAAAGATCACTGAAATACTAGGATCCCTTCCAAATCTCACAGGCAGAAGTTTCTATTTATTTTTAGCCTATAATCTGTCAAAAGTAGTTTTGAAATATTCTTAAAGAAAAGCAGAACACCAAAACAAACTTCAGTCCAAGGTTCTCAAGTTCTGAAGGTCTTGCAGGATTACTATTATGGTACGGAAGATAACAGAGATTTCCATTAGGTTATCAAAGATAACAGAGCTCTCACTTTTTCACCCAAGACTAACTGCCCTGTAGGTTTTAGAATGAGCTGAATAACTTTGATATTACTCCTCCACGAACTGCTTCCAAAGAAGTAAATAAATTCCTTCTTTCAAGCATCTTCTTTTCCCTTAAAGGAGTTCCTCATAAATATCCTTTAAACCAAATGGTTATTCTCCCTCAGACCTCTCCTTGCAACTCTCTTTCCCCTCTACGTACAGGAGATAGTACAACTTACAAAGACGAGTAATCTTGGTCACATTATTTCCTTGTTTGTTGCTACCAATCTGTTAATATGCATCTTTCAGCTTTTGTTTCATATTTAGAAAGCCAAAGGTGTGGGGCTGGGACAATCATTTTGCTCTGTATTAGTAGTACATGCCGTGCAGTGATACTCTGGGACCTAATTAAAGCTAATAGGTGAGGGGAAGATAGTAATAGTTCATAGGAATGCTAGAGAACAAAATCTTTTAGAGGCAGCAAGGTGAAAGAATCAGCTCACTTCCCTTGTGTTTGCAAAAGGAAGAAAAATAGGAAGAAACTCTTGCAAAACCTGGCAAGTGATTGACTGACACCATTCATTTCATTTCGTTCTCCCGTAAGTCTGCATGAACAACACAATCTGTAAGCCTTCTCAGGGAGAAACTTGAGACAGGCACATTAACAGAATATATTTGCATGCCATTAATTCTTTCTCAGTGACTGCCCCTTCTCTGCTTGGAAATCATTGAAGTAGAACTCTGCTTGGAAATCACTGAAGTGAAGTAGAACTCAACTATAGCATATTTGAGTTTCCCCAAATCCCAATGGTTTGCTGATCTTTCAGCTACAACTGGATAAATGCTTATATCTCACAGGGGAATATACTAATTTSTCTTTTAAACGAAGGGTGTCATCTGTAATGTCAGTAGTGAATTCTGCCACTCATGCTCTTACTTCTTAATTTTATCTCACAATTGAATCTCTGACAGCTAAAGCTTCAGTGAAGTCTTTGCTGATGGAGAAGCATCTCAAATGGCTTCTACAGAGAAGTTCTGAAGGAGCTTCTCATGTTTGCTCAAGGCTCAAAGTGGCATCTTTGTAAATATTTTTCATCTTTACAGATAATTTCTGACTATAATGTAGACAGAGCAAAAATAACCAACTTCCTATTACAGGCACAGCTTTCTTACACTATTATGGGCTAAAGCTACTTGAGCTTTACACTGCTTAAAAAGACTGCATGTCAAAGCCCCCCAAAACCTTGGTATTGTGTGTGGTTAAAAATGCGGGCAGATACTGACCAATTAAAATGACACTTAAAAAGGTTGAAAAGAAACTTTGTTGATCGATGGGGTTGAGATTATAGGGATATCAATGCAAGCGGAAATGCAGCAATATCTGCCATAAACTCCATCAATCACAACTAATGAAAGATGTATCCGAAAGTTACAAAATAATAAATTGCATACAAGAGGAGGAGTGATGTGTGACAATGAATTATGCACTAGCTCATGTTTCACCACTTTACCACCAACTTCTAGAGTATAAAAATGAAGTAAATAATGGAGTCTCATCAGTCTCACACCATGAAACTAATATGAGAAATGAGAAACACAGACATATGTATTGGGTACAATACTTACATATAAATGTACATGTATTAAATACAATGAATATATTGAATATAATTAATTATATTATTGCATTGACAAGAGTTATTGACTATCTTTTGGAAACTATTTAAGGAAAATGAGAAATATACAATGAAGAATTTTGAAATCTTTTCATTATCCTTCATAGTTATTTATGAACTGATGAAACATTCCACTTCTACTTTACCATCATAACTGAATCAAATTGCAATAGATATTACAACCTGTTATTTTATAATGAAGAAAGTACAATGAGCAATTATAACTGACACATCATATTAATGTCTATTATCAGAAAAAGAAAGGGGTTACCTCTGAAATGCAGACATGACCAATCAAATTTTTTTTTGAAGCAAAACACAACTAGGTCCTTTTGGTCAAGAGACTTCTATTTTGAATAGTGAACATCATAAGAGTAGAAACTACTATATACCTTAGTTTTCTGGAATGGTATTCTGCTTTGTCTTTAGTGAATATACAATTGAATATAACTTACCTTGAAGCAGAGCAGCAATTTGGAGTGACTGCTGAGATGGATGTTCTTTAAGAATATCTAGAACTGTTCTACCCAAACTGTCCTTTATGTTGGTATCAATTCCTGAAACAGAAAATGATCTGTGATAAAATCTTTAACTGCAAATATTTTTGATTATTAACGTGGTATATCAGACTTCTTTATCTTAACTTATCCAGGAGTTCAAATGCAAGCAGTTATACAACTGTGCTACAATTAAAATACAACATCCATCTCTGTTCAAAGCATGAGCTGCCTAAAAATCATACCTTGACATGGATTATTTATATGTTAGTGTAACTCAAGGGAATACAAAATAAGCTTCTTGAACCAAATTTTCAGTTACTTTAATATACTATTCCTAAGAAAGATCCTTTCTAAAATGAATGTTTTATAAACGCAGGAATTTATCTGAATGTTTGTTCTACCTGCCTAGATTCTACGTCATCCCAAAGTTGAATTTGAGATTTATCACATCTAGTGTGTAGTACCAGTATGTGTGTTGGAAGCAATATTGAAAAAGTTACCTTTTTTTTTTTTGTATTTCATCATAACATATTCCAAATTCATTCTTCAAAGAGACCGAAATACCTTTATGTAATGAAAGGGCATGGGTACATAGGGTACATAGGTGTTTTGATATTTTTAATGAAAATGAAATTCCATAAATTTTGCTTAATAAAAGGCTAGAAGTGCTTAGTAGTTTTGAAATTCTCTTTAATACATGGGGGATTTGCTAAAAATTAGTAACATCTTTTTTTGCTGTGCTGAATCTAAATATTCTTGGCTGTCTTTCAGTGTGAATAACAAAATTTCATGTAGCCATTTTTTCCTCAAATTTGTATCGAACTTACCGTACACTGAGTCATATACGGAATTTCTCAGTCATAAACGAAAATGTTCTTTTTGCTCTCTTTGTCTATAGTAATTTCTTATTCTAGAAGAACACTATTTTAAGCAGCGGTACATGTGATTAGATTTACAAAAGCCTAAAAAGATAATGGTAATTTATATGACCAAGACTTGAGGAGGCAATCATCAGATCTCCAACAGTAGGAAGATTTGTTCGTTGTTTCCTGGAAATCAGATTTACCTGTTTCAAGTAAAATGCGTACGACCTCCACCTTTCCAAACAGGGCTGCTTCATGCAGTGCACTCCCTTTTTCTGTCTAGGAAAAAAGAAAATGTTGTGACATTTAAAATACAAATCTAAAATGCCAAATAATACTTTTTATAATAATCTATGTAGAAAAGGAGCACTTGTTTTTCACCGTATTTTGGCAACATTAAAAATAATGAATGGKCAACAATAAATACTACTCTAAAATAATTCCTTTATCTAGGATAGCAACATAAATGCTGTCGGACCTATGGTCCTACCATAAAAAATAATAACTATATAAGAAAATAAGGTAGGGTAGGGTGTAATACAGCTCCTGATTAAGGTACCTGCACTTCAGTAAGATTTCCAGCGTCCTATAGAGTCAGCAAAGGTTGATTCAAATACAGTCAGTGAAACAACAGAGTTGTTCAGCACATACAGCAAGCTTACATGGAGATATCTACATTCRGATGTTTCAAACTAAAATTGGATCATGCCCTAGGGGTTCAATTCAGTTGCACAGTGAGAGGTGCCCTGGGATATCCCACCTGGCCTCCAGCTGATGTTCCAGTTGATGTTCCATTTCATCTGCGTTATATCTGCCCCACGCAGATGCCCTACGGCATCTCCAGCAGCATTACAGGTCTATGTTTAGATCATTTCAATCCTGCCTCAGATGTCTGTGAATCTGATTTTGCATAGATGGCTGCAAAGATGAATGTCAGATGTGCCTTCACTGAAGCTGTACAGATCTTTATGTATAAACACTAAAAAGAGACCTTTTTTACTTGCAAAAATGGGATATAGTTTAGTGACAAGACCTATCTAAAAGTCATTGCTGTGGAGTGACCTGAAGCAGATTACTGCTCTAGCATGCTATATTAGCAACTTTGAGGAGGATCAGTGGACTCCTCAGTCAGTTGTGAAAAAGGTCCTGGTAGCAGAATTGTCAGAATCAGCAGCAAACCTTTATACTGATACTACAACTCCAGTGACAGTCTTTTGTTTACAACTCCAAGCTATTAGACAATCCTGAAAAATGCCATACTCCAGAAAGGAGCTTTACATTTAGAAGACAATATATGTGGGTAAAGTCAATCTATGGATTGACCTGTTCGCTATAACTTAGTTATTGTCTAACTAAGGAAATATTACCAGAAAACTGAAAGAAAATCAGTCTGGAAATATTAAATACTTGAGTATTGAAAGCCTAGTAAAATGGAGATGTGCAATCCTGCATGAGATGTCACAAAGATAAATGCTACCATAAATCTTAAAAGTTCTAAGTAGTATTTTATGGTAATAGCGAATATCTAATGATTGAATCAGTTCCTCTTGATCCCCCAAAACTTGACCAGAAGGCAGAAATTCCTGTGCTATCAGAGAACCTAGTTACCAAAGTYCATTTTAACACAGGGATAATGCTGAGCCACGAGGTAAAGAGGGTGAATAAATCCTGGGAGGAAATAGTAGAAATACCTCCCTTTTTAAACATCCATGTGGACTATTACTTGAAGACAGAAGTCACAGGAAGGGTGGTTCTGGTGCAGTACAGCACGCTACATAAATGTGCTAGAATTTTTAAGTCTTAATATTTTTAATTTATAATGTACAGATGTGCTAATATTTTTTCTATTTTCTTTACTATATTAAYCAAATTTAGGATTTATAAACAATATTCTCATTGCTCTGGCTTTCATTGTTTGGGACCAGATTTTTCTGGCAAAGTAAACACTGCCATTGCATCTCAAAATTCTTCCTCAATGACATTTAATGCAAAAAATGCCGAAGTTTTTTCATGAACCCAGTGAGACAGTCTGCTCACAGMTAAATACAACCATAGTGTCACACAAAATAAGCAGAGGGAGAAGATTCTTTGTCACTAAGAACACCAGGCTACACAAATCAACTAARTTTATAATCTGCAGGCTCCGGTACAAGATTAAGGGTTCTATTAATTAGAGATTTTTAACATTATGTAAATATGAAAAAAATTATAATGAGGCCACTTGTCTCATCCTCATTAACAGGCAGTTAACTATAGGTTTAATTTCAAAGAAAATCTGAAGGACAGGATGGTAACTTTGATGATTCATTTACAGAATCTCCTCCATACATTGTGACAGCAAGAAGGAAGGGACATAGCTCTTAGCAGAGGAACTATGGTGACCAGCAATTATATTTGTCATCATYAGTGGAACAGACAAGGAAAGCAAATAGGGTTAGATAAAAGTTGGATAGGCAGAAGCAGCTAAGATGTGAGGAGTTTTATAACTGTAAAATTACTATTCACATGACCAACATCAAACTGTGCAATATCTTATTTTATACTAAGGGCCCACTCACCAAAACCTGTGTTTTTTTCATATGTTTCAATTAAAATGAACATTTCAAAGCATAAAGAGATGAAGCAGATTTGTATTGCCTACTTCTAAATAATTTCAAATTCAGGGATATTGGATAGACCTGGGAAATGAATAAAATGTGTGATTAATTCAATCAAAAATTAGATGCTATGTTTATTACTAGTCCAAATATTTGCTATGATTAAAAATGCTTAGGGAGCACAAAAGGGAAAAATAACACATCTAAAGTAAACTCTGCATATAAACAAATAAATATTTACAATTACACAGAATGATAGCARATAGGCCGCTTCTATAATTGTCTTTCTACATTCTGAGAGCTCTATATCGCTGATAAGCTGAGTTTATTTAATGTGYATGAATGTGTACTATTTAATTTACCACATGAGATTGTATTTTGTATCTTGTTCTTTCCCAATCAATGATGCAGATCTATTTAATGAATATTAAAACAGCTGAGTTCAGTTTTAAGTAACAGGCTGTTATTGTATGCTCCATTCAGTTTAATGAGCTGACACCAATCATCAACAAATAAAATTTGAGAGGTTAGAGAAGTGTAGTATGTTAACAATATATACAGAGCCATCTTGACAGTATGCTAAGAYGCAGAATGAAAGGAACATATTGATGGAGAAAATGGATGAGGAAATAAATGTTTTTTCCTTATGGCAAGTAGAACAAACCAAAGAAGACAACCTAGTACAAAAAATATATATATGTATAACCCCTGCCTAAGACGAAGGAAAAATAAGAATATGAATGATTTATAACAATTTGGAAGGACAAAAAGGAAAAATAATCCAAGGATTTTAGTGGGGATAGCAAACACTACACTCACTAAGAAAATCACTCGTATTTTCTTCAATATCAATTTTCAGTGTACAAAATTTGTAGCCACTGTACATTTAAAATACCAGTGAAAATACTTTGGAAAATATATTTGAAAATACTATAATTGGAAATAGCTTTGAAAAAATTGCAATAATGCTAAAGTTATTTAGATTACGTAAAAAGACGAACGTATTTCATAAAAGCATTGCGTGAAATTCAACTTTCATGTAACCAATAGTTGGTGTGACAGATTATTTTTCTTCAGTTATTCTATTTCTTATGCATTAATTCAGGAAACAGTTCCATTTCTTTCTGKTTTTTTTTTTCGGCATTCATTCACTAGACTCAGAAAAGAAATTTAGAAACAGGAAAAAAAAAGCATTTAGCAACATACATTGGAAGCATCTGTTATTTGTTACTTTAGCATGAAACTTCTCTAACTTACTAAAGATGAAATAACAACAAAAATTAGATTCTGAAACAGAAAGTGGTTTGCATTAACCTTTGCAAGCATCTTGCAAACCATCTTGCACTTGCTACCAAAAAAAAACAATGGAACCAAAATTCTTGCAACTGTACATGAAAGTATAATCGTAGGAAAACACAAAAGTAAGCAAAACATTAAAAARGTGTTTCAGTTCGAAATAGTTTGAAGCAAATAGCAATACTAAGAAGATACACAGTGAATAAAAGTAACAAAATAATTTTTAACAATTTCATTTTGAAGGCATTAAAGAGATTCAATATCCATTTTTAAACTTGCAATATGTTGTTCGTATTTTCTATATTGACTTTTTTTTGATCTGTATTTTCTTTCTCATTATGCATTGTTTTGCATAAAAGTGCWAGGAATACAAGAGTAATTATTACATTTAGCAAGAAATTACTTGTGACAAGGTATTTGTTTAAAATGCACCTAAAACTAATTAGAACGGTTTAGGCAAACTTCATCAGATTTACCAGAGTACAGTTTACCAGTTACCAGTTTTTAATCCTGGGGAAATTATATGTCAGTCGAACATTGTTTCAGATTTCCATGTCCTGTTAAATAAGGGGCACAGTTTTAGCCAGCCGGCTTGGCTTCATTAAAGCCAACAATATTATAACCATACAGATTTTTGATCTGAGTATCTGCATATGCATGTCTCAAGGAAGCAGTCCTGGATCTTTCCTGAAATATAATATCCACTGGATGAGCCCATCACTTAAGTTGTGAAAAAATGYCTGGTTTAGACATTTGCAGCATTTCTAACAAAGTCACTTTAAGTGTATTATAAAAGAAAAATATAAGAAGTGATTCATTTAAAAGATTTTCTAATGAAAAAGTAAAGAAAGGAAGGAAAGAAGGGAGAATTTCACACTAACTTGGCAGCTGACATCCATCCCAGCCTCCAGCAGCACCTGTACAACAGCTTTGTGGCCATTACGTGCGGCGAGATGCAAAGGTGTGTGTTTCCTTGTATTACAGTTCATCAGGTTTGGATATGCTTTGATGATCATTTTTACAACTCGCAGCCGCCCATAAAGTGCTGCCAGATCTAGAGGTGTTTCTAGCTTGTTGTTCCTTATTGTAGGATCCGTTAGCTCTTCTAATAGGACAGCAACTACTTCTGAATGGCCATACTGAGCTGCACAATGCAATGCAGTTTCATTTTCGTTGTTCTGTCAAAACAAAACAAAGTTTTCTGTTTAATCACATAGCAGAACTGTTATGTTTATAAATTGCCTTCCTGAGATTACTGCAAATCTAGGGTATGGAATTTAATACATATCTCAGAATGCTTCCACTACTTTTTTTACTAATCTTGCAGAATATCGCAACCTTATGGCCTTCAAGCAGATCAGTTCCCTCTGTGTCGACATTGTTCTCAAACCACTTTTTACAACATAAACCAAAAAATTTATTGCCACTTATAATAATAATTATATTGCCACTTATAATAATTGCCACTGTAACCTCTTTCTTGATTAAGCTGTTCCTTAAATCATAGTTCACGGGCATTCACTTAGAGATATCAAATATTTAARTTCCTCTTGCCAGTACAGTTGTTTTTAAATCATAATAGTTTATTGATAGAACTGTAAAATGCAAATGTATCAAACATTAGGCTAGTTTCTTATATCGCTATAAAGTATCAAGGCAACTGTCAAATCTTAGGATCAAGCAAAATAGATATTAGACTGCAGATATTAGAAAAACTTTGCATAGCACATAGCAGGTAGTATTCCCAGAGCTCCAGAAAGATGYGTAAGTGCATTTTAAGGCAGACCAATATTTGTACGCTGTAGTTTGTATGTGTTATTGCTTTATAAAACCAAAGCCAAGCAAAAAAAAACACACAAAAAATCCTAGAAAGTTGTTCATATATTTGTATTTCGCCTAAAATATATAACAATCTTCCTGCATTTCTGTGAGTTAAAAGTATCCATCACACCTATCTAATAAATATTCTGAGTAAGCAGTATCTTCTTTAATTGTTTTTGTCTGGACATCTACAATCCTAAACACACAATAACTTCAGGCAGAGAGGAAGAAATAATTCATACTCAGCTCTCTGAATTCTGTCTGCCTCATTAATATACATTTTATAATCTCTGTGAAGACTTAAAATAGATGATTGTAATTTAAAAACCTATTCACTGAATGTCTCTTCTGCATTATGTTTTATAAAATTTTGCAACCATTTTGAAATAGTAAAAGTAACTAGGATAGAAAATCCATGTACCATAGTAATAACTAGAAACAGGGAAAGACAACTATTTTTCTCTCTGATAACAGTGTTCCTAATTTTATAAGTAAAACTTTAAATCTCTGCTTTGTGATTTTAACAACACTGCTCTCATTTTGATATCATCTTGTGATTTAAAATCCAATGCTTGTCTTCAAGTCTTCAGGTGTTGGCAACACTACACAAACTGAGAACTCCAGAGATTGCAATGTCTTTTCTTTGCTTTTCTTTTTAAACTACAAATAGTTTAAAAAATAAGAATGGTCAAGAAAAAAAAAGTGAAGTATCCACTGAGAGACATTATCTGATGTCTACTTGAACACAAGAAAATGATTCCTTACTGCGAGGGTGGTTGAACACTGAATTAGGTTGCCAAAAGAGGTTGTGTTGTCTCCATCCTTAGAGAGAGACAAAACCCAACTGGACATGGTCAGACAACCTGAGTAACCTGCGTTAGCTTGAGCAGGTATGTTGGACAAGATGATCTCCAGAAGTCCCAACCACAACTATTCGTGTTTCTGCCATACTGTAGCTGATGATGAACTAAACCATCATGCATTATTCAGTCCATCACCATGGTCATCCCCACAGAGACCATAAATTCATCAAAAAATACAAACTATCACAATAGTATGTCTGCATCAATGATCAATCAAAGAAAACATGTGACATGTTTTCTTTGCTCTAGTGACTTCTAATGTGACTTATACAAGATAAGACGAAGCATATTTTATGTACTGTAGTATACTCCAAATAACAAGTACAACTTATTAAAATTTATTTGTGGAGTTTATTAGAGTGTCTTTACAAAAGCACAAATTTTCACTATTTCATRGACAGAACTGCACAGAACTGAATAGTCAATTGCAGGATACTTCCATGTACAATTACCACAGTTATGTATGAAAATCAAATAATTGCACATAAAATGGTCAATTATGGTAATTTGTGCTTACAGTTACTGTATTTGCATATGCAATGGAAATAGTTCCATGAAGAAATCAGATGTATAACTATATCTACACTCAGAGAGGTAAATACCAGAATGCACATTTAACATATAATTATCAGACAAATCTATCAATCAAATATATGGTTATTTTTGAATTTTCTTCAGACAGTTATGGATAATATAAAAAGCATCTTGAATCTCATTCCAGTGCACTGATGCTGAGATATAAAAATCATCTGACTAAATTTCCTGAGAAAAATAAAGTTCAACTTGTCCCAATGGCAAGTTTAATGAAATGCTCCCAGCGGCCAACRTTTCAACTGGAGATACACATACATAGAAACCAAACAGTTCAAACACCTGTTGCAATTTAGTAAACTGAAATTTATTCCATTTAAATAAATATCCAGATGAATTTTCATGCAGATGTATATTTACAGAATGGTGTACTTTAAGACACTGCTGAGCAAAAGTGCATCTATCTTCTGAACAAAGTATTATTATTTTCAAATGACTATTGATGTACATTTTTGTAYGGTTTATTTCTTTGCATTTGCCATAGTAAAATTACATTTCAGTTTATGAATAACAAACTGATTTGAAATTAAAAAGAATTTGGTATTGTTGAAGTAAAATAGAAGGATCCAAAATGGACAAATACAATAATTAAATTACCTATACATATGCAGTCAGAACAACCATTACATATTTTGTTTTATCAGGGCTATTTCCTAATTAACACTCAATCATATAACATCCTTCCCTCCTTACAATACAAAGAAATAGATTACATTCATGAACAAAAGGYAGGATATTTTTTAACTTTCAAGAGAGAAGTATATTAAATTCTCTTTAAAATTTTAATTTATATGCTTTGACAATCTAGCTATGCCTACATACCATAACTTGCCTTGGAAACAATTCTTTTTTCCTGAGGAGAGAGGACAAACTTCTTGAGTAGGTTTTGACAAGAGTCTGCCATCTTCAAATTTAGGAAAGGAGGGAATGCCTAGCAGATGGATAGGACTGATTCTTGCATTTCTCTAATTAGCTTTTCTTACACGTACTTCCAAAACTCAAACTTCTCTTGCTGCAAAATTGGAATATGCTTTAACAGAAGTATATGCGGCCAACACTGCATGCTGTATAACAATATTTAGCTACTAAAACCGCATGCAACCAGAAATTCTCTACCATATCTGAAGGTCTATTCTGTAGTGGAGAGATTAGCAAATCTTTCTCTCTGCTCCAACTGTAATTGTATAGGGCTGAAAAATTATTCAAAGCATACATTTAAAAATTTAAGAACTTTAGAGTTCACAGACATCAGTTCTTTAAAAGAAGCACTACATATTTTTCTTTGGGTGAATTTTCTCCCATTTTTGTTGGCATTCTTTGCCAACATCATTCCTGCTTGAAATTGTGTTTCACAAGATCTTGTTTTTTTCTGGGATTTTCACTTACTGTGTCCTAACTTCTACATTTGTATACATTAGGATCAGTGATGTATATAATGGGAGTTATAATGGGAGTTGCCATAATAAATGTTTGCACTACCTGGATCTTGTTAYGTAAACAAATATGTAAGCAGCTTGAGTTTTAGAGCATACATTTTCATTATATTTTGTACTCATTTACTAATAAAACTTGTTCTGTTAACATCTACTTCATCTTCATATATTTGGTAATTTGTACATTTCTATCATTCTTCATCAGTGAAATTTAAACACATAATTTCACCACATTTTGTAATTTTGAATATATGTCCTGTGTGTCAACTAAGACACCTCTATTAAACAATGATATAATTCTTCTTACCTTTTTCACATTGTAACCATCTTCTGTGTRTAGAGTTGCCAGTTTTCATTTTACCATCCACAAAAAGTAATTGCCATTTAACTGTTGGCCTATTTACYGTTTTTTCAATTTTATGTAATAGGAACAGTAGGGGGCATTCAGAGCTTAAGATGMTAGTTATTATCCGATTATGTTAGTTGATTGCATTTTAAATATGTAGAATGAAGTTTAATTCATTTATAGTCCACCACATTAAATACAATAATTCATATAAAATATATTTATGCATCATAAGCTTCCCATTTACTTCTTTCTTGTGTTATTTAACATTAGTTCCTTTTCCCTTAGTATTTAGAAGCATTTACTTGAAATAGAATTTCAATAAAGTTCATGAAAAGCAAGGATATATTAAAAACTAGTTGTAACAGCTTTAAATAATAAACAAAATTATTTTCTTAAACCGAAAGTGCAAAAATTATTAATGTGAACCTTGTGAAAAAAAAAGGCTAACTTCAAGATATTATTTACTGTGGTAAGTGGCGGAAAACACAGCTATACTCCCCAGCACTCACCAAAAAATAATTAAAAAAAAAAAAAAAAGGCATTTTCTGTAGCTTCTGCTCTAGAGCTCTGAGGAATAGCAGGAGAGCTATGCGGAGCCACCCACCTCTCCTAGACCCTACGAGCAGATAAGCAAATGCCATGCTGCTCATTCCCTCCCTAGGAAAACCTACAGACTCTCAAAAATATACACCATAGGTATGAGGAGGGTGAGACATCGCTCTGATGTTGCTTGAGGATATGTGGGTGTAGGCAGCTTTATGCCAATGTGGCATTTCCCTCATCCCATGATCTGGATAACCATCTCTGGGGTACACTGCTATGTAGCAGGGAAAGCGAAGGTGCAAAGTGGTCCACGCACTAAAGCTGTCCATTATCTAGGAACAACAGGGGGTTGTTCCCATGGAGTTACAATATCTGTAAAAAAATATTTATTTAGAGATAAAAACTGTGCAAGTGTGAGTTTAACTCAACAGTTCAATGTGATTTYGACTGCCTTTAGAAAGACTTCGGAGCCAGCATCCATTGTGATGACTGCTCATGCATTTTGTATGTTTTGGATATGTGTAAGTAGCAATGATTCTGAACACAAGAATCCAGAAACGTCTTCTTTGAGTTGGTGGGTTGTAAAATCAGACTTATAGAAATAAGTCCAGTCCACTTATTTGCTCCAGTGATTAAACCAGAGAGTCTGGTCATCACATCTAATCAAGCTAGAGAACATTCTAGAAATTTTGAGTTATATATTAGACTGGGAAGTAGTAGGTTTGAATTTATTTTTCTCTTTTTTGCAAAAAAATTTCCCTTTGACAAAAATATCTTCTTGCAATTATCCTATACACAGCAGCTGATGAGAATGAGGAACTCTAAGAAAATCATAATTTGCTAATCAAACCACTGAATGACAAGTTTTATTTCTTGTATTTTTTTCTTGAATGAGCCAAGATATTACATGATTTCCCAGAATTCTATCATGTTGGGGGATCTTTTTTTTCTGTTTTATGTTTTTTCTCTACTTCCTGCATTAATACTCAATCCTTGGAGTATAAGTAATGTATTGATTCTAACAGCACAGTGTACAGCTTCAAGTATCAAATGCATTATTCAAGGAAAGGCTTCTCACAGTGATTAGAGACTGCTATTTACGTCTAACAATTCTTATTCTCCGACAGTTTGTCCTCCAGTCACACTAATGTAGACAATGARAGTGCAATTGACTTGTGCAATTTACCATATGAGATGCTCTAGCGTATCCTACCTGGCATCCAGTGGCCTCTGCAAAAGGACAAGGAAGGCCCAAATGTCCTCTGTCATACCTTCTGGCCCCAAAAGATGTCTCAGTTAGAGCTGAAGGAACTGTGGAATAACCTTGTTGGCTCCTGCGACTACCCTGACTAGATCTGTGTAATATAATGATGCACATTCAAGCAGTGAAGACACTAAAATTCCGATCCGAATCTGGAATGACTCCCACTTTTGCATTCCAATAGCTTTCTGATCACCCAGGCAAGTTATTACTCTTACATTTAAGGGTCTACTGCCAATTCCTTCTTAGCACCAAGAGCTAGATTCATGATCATGTTTCGCATAGTAGGAATCACTTTCTGCAACAAAATTTTCTCTAGTTTGTTGTGCTAATTGATAAAGAAACAGCTACTGACAGATGGCTTCAGTTTATAACTGCTTACTTTCTCTATTTCTAATTATCAACTCGAAAACCAGACCTATATATGTACACACATATATGTGGCAAACATAAATATACAGAAAGAAAACCCAAGGTGTGCCTTATGTTTGTCAACATAATGTGTCACATTCCTACCCTGACCCACTCTAATACTGTCATATTTTTTGCTTGTACTTATATGACCTTTTTGTTTGTGCAGAATAAATTCATCTATTTCATTTTTGTTAGTCCTATCAGACGTATATACACACACATATGCACACACACAGTCCATGTAACCTCAACATTCATGTCTGCACAGCTCTTCACTTATGGTACATCAAAATATACAAAAATATTAGTTTTAGCACAAAAATTTTAAAATAAATTCACATCTAATAAAGTAAAAAAGTTTACATAAATTTACATTAAYATACCTAATGCATTAGTTAGGGTATTCCTTACTTTTTTTGAAACAAACATAATTTTCCTGCTACTCCTTCAATATAACATCCTTTTGGTCAGTGACCTTCCACAATAAATACATCTTGTATGTTTACTATGGAAGATTTTCTAAGTCTTGAAGAAGAAATTACTAGAACCATGGAAAAAATTACAATTTGGCTATAAATTTGCTAGACCTAAAGAATATGTGCTGCACTTTGATGATGATGTAAAGAAATATTTTTAATTGTTTCACCTGTTCATTCACTCTGGAGTGTGATGGACCATGATGGATGAGAATCTTCACAATGTCTACATCTCCTCTCCAAGCAGCCAAGTGAATAGGAAAATAACCTTTATTATCTGCCACATTAGTTGATGCTTCGTACTGAAGTAATTTGAGAACTATATCCCTGGAAAACAGGAAGTAAAACTAAAAATTCACAAGAAGTTATTTTATTAAGCTGTACATGAACATATATATTACCCATTTTTTCTCAATAACGGAAAAACATCTCAAATTCAATTGAAACTGCTGTAAAAATTAACAGCAATCATTTCTAAAAATAAAATAAATAGTAAAATATAGCCAAAATGTTCATAATTACAATGATGGAACAACAGTATTACTCTTCAACAATATTGTCGTCCATTCTCTGTATCTATTCCTTTCAACAGCATGACCTGATCATAAAAAAGTATTTTCCATTGAAAGACAGCATACTCATCCCTCAAGACTTACATTCCAGGGACTAGAGGTAGAAATACTCTATTCCCATACTCATGAGCTCAGGAGGATGGAATATAAAAGGGTTCACGGATATGGTTCTTGAAATAAAGCTTAGAAGCACCAATTTTTATTCACCTTTATAGTACTGTCACATTTTATTCCTTTAGAAGACGCAATTTAATGACAAACTACTTTGATATATATTATTTTCTATGGAAATCCTGCTTATGTCTTGGTCTCCAACAACCAGCTTCCTGAGAGTGAGAAGAGTGCCTTTACTATCTTAATTTATATTACATTCTTTAAATATTTTCAATGTGGATTACCATACATTAAAATGAAAGATTAGTATAAGCTGGTATATTGCATCCCTGATTTTTAAGCAATATCCTGTACGTACTTCAAAAGAAGTTAAAAACAAAAATCAATGGTCTGGTATAAATGTTGATTAGCAAGTAGGTCAGAAATTACACAAATTTTGTCTTATCTCTGTTTGTCTTGCCATAGTACGGCAAAGTCAGGCCTCATTAGTTATTAAGTTAGAATGATCCAGTTTGGGCAGTTCTTGGCATGATTTTGCTGAATGTGGGAACACTAGCTCTTTATTTACTGATTTGGCTCCAAAAAGAGGGGACAGGGATGGAGGGTTTCAGTGCAACAGGACTGCAAACAAAGGCCTTGAGTACAACTGAAGGCAAGAGGTAGACACTTATAGACACCAGCAATTGCTCTCTCAGTCTTGGTGGAACCGTATTTTATTACCTGTTGAAGAAGAAACACTGCAAAGAAGAGTCAGCTCAACACCAAGGTCAACAGAAACTCCTAATTGCCTCCAAAATAAGACAATATTGAAGCCATTTAAGCATTGAGGGAGACTTTAGGTTGGACTTTGCTCACTCCTGGCAAGGTTAAATAACATGAAGACATTCAAGAAATGTGATAGAAAACGTAGCTTCACTAGTGAAAGAGTTTTGCTATATAAAAAATTCTCCAAAAAGTGACTTCTGAGAAAGGCTCTGTAGCTGAAATAGGCTTGAAAAGTTTCTCATGTCTTGCAGTAGATACTCTAATCTAATCTGTAATAGCTGCAGAGTAGTTTGAAAGGGAAATAAATCACAGGAAAAAAACCCTGACCTAAGTGAGGAAAAAACAGCAAAAAAAACCTCCACAGGTAAAGTCGGTAGATAATGTGATATCCAGCAACTATCAGGAATACTAGTTCAGAATTTTCTTCAGACATCTAATTATTTCAAAGAAATTGTCATTTTTTTACATTTTTTTCAGAAAAGCCTTCCCAGATCCAGAATTGGATTTCAAGTCAAATTCAGTAAGAAAGCATGTCATAACGTAGCCCAGAATAGTTAACTGAGTAGCGGACACTGGGGATTTGGAAAACTTAAGATTTCAGCCCACTATTTGAGAGAATCAATCTACAAAACAGAACCTAAGTCTCCTTCAGAACCCTTCAGGAATGTTCTGACCTATCACATCCTCTAGAGTGGGTCTTTTTCAGTGTTCCTTTAGACCTTTTTCATTTTGTAGAAATAAATTAGAGACTGCAGAAGACTGAGAGTCCTTAGCCCAGTAATTGGCCAACTCACTTGGGAGGGGAAATTGAGATTCAAATCTCTGCCCCAGATATAATTTAATTACTTATATAAAGCAGAATAGCTTCAACAGGAGAGAAAACTACCCTAGAATAACCAATGAGGAGGGAATTCATCACAAGCAGTGATCAAGCAAAGACTTGTACAGTGGAGTACAACACCACAGATGAATGGCTAGGTTGCTGAGCCCCATGTTCTCAACTCTCTTGTGTCAAGGACTGTCACATAGCCTGCTGAACGGGTAAGAGAGAATAACCTATAACCTTTTCAAAAGCTGCAATTTAATCTGCTGCTGTACACAGCTTCACATCTTGGAGTTTCCTCTAACTTCAGTAGAAATTTGGCTGATATTGTGTTTGATAATAGCACTTGTTTTGTGAATGTTTTGGAATTCTGCATTCTAGTGTGAAAATTCACTCGAAGTCTGTGAGATTCAGCTTTATACAGCAGTGTTTTTACTCTGCTGGGTAAAAATTAGTTTACACTCACTATTAAATGTATTAAAACTATCGTAGTATATCTAAGAACTGAACATTTTTTGCAAGCTTTATCTCAGGCTTTTGGCAATCAAAAATAAAACAACAAAAGAAATAAGCCATTAATATAAAAAAAAGAGAAATGCAATGTTTTCCTTTTTAAGAAAGACAGAGGTTAATGAATCTTATTTAAGACTTATAGCTAATTCCAGGGAGAGAAAATATATTAATGGATTATTCTGAAACTTGCTGCAGAACTGAAATTTTGTTAAATGTACAATATCTGATTTGAAAGGATTTAACTTCACAGATTACGCTACCAAAAGATGAAACTGGTTTAAAAACAATACACTCTAGAACCAAATTAAACAGATATCTTAATTTTTTTTCTAGCAAGAGTGGAAAAATATGGAAAAAAAAGGAACTACATATACAATTAGTATGGATTCCTGAAATCTTATATAGTGCCTGAAACCACATTACAGTTCCTACAAGCTACTCTTAATTTCACTTTGGTTTTGATCAATTCCTTCTCTCCCACAGAGGAATAACCAAAAGTCTTACATTAAAGTGTTCTCCAGTGAAACGCATGACAGTGTTAACACCAGTTTACGAACAGGCTAGCTGGATAGCAGGAACAGAGGAATTTCTCACCAAGGTGATAGTGGTGTCCATGGTGTCCAGCCCATCAGAAGTTTATAACCTCCTTAAAATCTATATTTTCTTGTTCTGTCTTATTATCAACATGCAGTTAACCGTTGCATAATGCAATGGAGATAACAATGCAAGGGGCAAAATATTAAAGAGGCAAAAGAGAACAAATTTTACAGTATGTAGCAACTTATTACATGCATCAAGTTCCCACATTTTTTTGAAATGACACTTAAATGCCTTCAAGAGTTGTCCTGCATTGGTGTGCTTGTGCAGTAGGCCCTGGGGGGGATATTGCCAAGCCAAAATTGGCAACTAGACCTTAGAAGGAGGAAAAAGCTACATAGTGTTTTATAAGGTAATATGTTATGAGGTAATATGTTATGAGGTCAATATTTGTTTTCCACTTTATAACAAATATTCTTATCATGTTAGATTTATTCTGATAATGAATAATTTATATTATTCTTGTGTTACACAATACTGGTCCCTTAAAGATCCACTGCACTATATATATGTGTATTGCATAAGGGTCAAGTCTACTACAGCATTTTCTGTTAAGGTTTCCCTCCAGTAAGGAGAACTAGAGCCATGACTAGCAGGAATAATAAGAAATTTAACCAAAATCAAACAAAAATTAAAAAGAATCAGTATAGAATCAATAACTTGCAACATATCTATGCCCTCTGTAATTACCTTGATGTCAATGACAATGTAAATAAATTCTTATCTATATATTTCCTATAAGAAAGAGGTTTATTGTCAATCTTCTAGTAAGWCAGCTTGTTGCCCTTCAGTGAAAATTTCAGTGCTATTCAAAATATTTTTAAGTTATGCAGCTAAAAAAACTCTTACAAAAATACCAAACATAAAGCACTTACTTGTGTCCATTTAAAGCTGCATGGTGTAAGGCAGTATAACCTGAACTGTCTGTGCAGTTTATATTTGGTCCTCTCCAGATGCTGCAAATAAAACACATTTTTAAAGTTACTTTTTGTGACATAGCAAGAAAAGAAATATCAGAAATTGTATGAATAATTAACCTAAAGATCACTGCAACAAGTGTGATTAAATTTTAAGAGACAAATTATCTAGAAAAGACAAATTATCTTAAAATGGCAAGTGTCATGTTGATATGAATATAATTTATTTATAAAAATCATTTTGAATATATTCACTTTTAGAGCAATCATGAACTTTATGTAGGGCAGTTCTCAAAGACTAATGACTCTTCTGTCACTTCAATTAGATCTCTTCTCCCAGTAATATGCTGGTAATTACACTGAGGTTATACTCTAATTTAGCACTGCTTTTTCCAGAAGTATATATTCATTGACTTTAGGTCAGTAGTTCTAGATTCATAAAAAGGCTAGATTAGCRAGTACTTAATCAGATCCTTAAAGAGACTGCAAATTTGTAATTATTATGTGCTGTGATATTTTCTCTTTCATTTGGATAAATAATATTTTTATATTAATTACACTTGTATTATATAGCAAAAATTTAATGAATAGTGTTTTACTTCTAAATTTGTTACCTCTCTAAATTTCTGAGCACTCATTTTACCGGTAATTTCATTATGTGTCCTGTGTAATCAGATTCTTTATCTATTACAGATTGCTGATAAGATACCAAAGCAGAATTTTGGGTTAAAGCAGAAAAATACAAGCACTAATTCACAAAAACTGGCAGTGCGGTATCAGAGGCATATTCATTATCTGAAGGTCTTCTTTTTTTAATTGACTTTATTGACTTTAGAATAAAATGCTGTAGTTTCAAGACAGTCATCTGAAGCTAATCAGTATAAAGAGTTTCCATACTGTCATTATTTATGATCTCCATCAATAAAATAGCATATGATGCTTAACATAAGCTTTTTWAATTCTTTTCTACAGAATCTATATTTTATTACCTATGGAATATTGATTTTGCAGACTTTTTATTACAATTTATTGTTTGAATGATTGATTCACAAGTTTCATCTGGTGTTTCCCATTAATACTACTGTATGCATTCAGTATGATTGGTGTGATACAATGTCCTCACGGAGTGTAATTATTCACAGTGATGGGTACCTTACCTCACAATTTTACTTCTTGAAGGAAAATGATGAAAATATTTTCTTGTCTTGAAGGAAAATGATGAAAATATTTTCTTGTATGCAAAAAGCCCTGAATCAAGTTTTCTTTTCTAGAGAATGCAACTTCCAGCAGTAAATGTCACACTATTTTTTCTAAGTGAAGGAATCATTTTAAACTACCCAAAAGCGTAAAAAATGAGATTCCTTGAAATTATAGCTCTTCAATAATAGATAAGTATTACTTATATGGCAAAGAAGGACTGTCCTTATCTACTGGAAGGAAAGAAGTTCTTATGGATATTTTATAACTTCTTTTATACTTTTGAATAATACATTATTAGTTACTTCCTTGCTTATTGGATTTTACTTTCCTTGACATGTACAAGCCTACAGGAGAATGAACCAGAAAACTGCAAGCGATATAGCAAGTCATATTTTGAAATTAAAATAATATATAAACAGAATATTAATTTACTCGGATGTGCTTGCTYGCTTGCTTGGTTTAGAATTGATAGAGTTTGTTGGCTGGTTTGACAAAATGAAGAGGACTCACTAGCTCATATATTCCTCTTAATGTATTAGACCATTTGGWAAAAATAAAATGATACTCTTTACTGCATTTTCCCTGCTCTTAGAAAACAATTTTCAAAACTGAAAATGTAAAAATGGGTATGCAAATGCATTCACATGTAGCTTCTCAGGACACCTGGGCTGGGAGACAAAGGACAAAGAGAAATKAATATATCCTGATGACTCAGAGAGATGAGCCAGGGTGGAGAGACTAATCACTGACAGCTCTCAAAAGCGTAAAAACCACATATCCAAGATGAGAAGTTCACTAGCAAACGAAAGAATGCAAGAGACATGAGCAGGACTCACAGGCATCTCTGTCCCTCTGTGTCAGGGCAAGGAATCCTCTCCGAAAGGACCTTGCAATGCTACAGTAGAGCAGCATTATTTCCCACAAAATGAATGTGCATTCAATAGACACCCTGGATATTTATGCCGTGGTTACTAACAATCCAATCCAAATTAGACAGCTAACAGACAGAAATTCTTACACAATAAAACTCCCAGATGTGGCGAATTGTTCAGTTAAAATTCTTCCCTTGTACTCAGAATAAAGCAGGGCAGAAGTATAATGTTGTATTAGCTTAGTAAAAGGCTTCAAAGAAAAGCGGAGTGCAGAAAGAAAAATACTATGAAGAGCCTTTGGTTAGTGCAATATAAATACATGCAACATATGAGGAACTATCAAACGCAGCCAATTCACCTTTGTGTTAAATCACTTAAACAGTTACCAGGAAAGAAACTTTTGCCACTACAGAGAATGTGCAACAAGAATATTTATGGATAGAAAACTACCACCCTTTAAATTAATATTATTTCATGTTCTCAAAAACATGTTATTCGTATTTATTTGGTACTATCAACAATGAGAAAATTCTTGATTTTATGTACATTATCACRTTAAAAAAAATCTTTCCTTACAGAAAGACCTTTCTGTCACTTGAATCTTAAGGAAATAATTGAACCCATCGTAAAATGTTTAAAATACAGTGGCATTGWCTTTTATGGGATACTTTGGCTCTATAAAGACTACTTCATTGTCCAAAAGATCAGTTTTTAGGCAATGTTGAATTAAAACTCCGAATTAAAACACAATCATCAATGAATTTCTTCCATTATAACTTGCCAAAAAGAAGCCCAAAGGAGAGTTTCTTATACKGCTTCAATTGTCTAAAGCAGATTTACAGTTTGCTCACACACTAAMGGCAAAGAATACTGATCTTTCAATCAGATCTCAAATGTTAATTTGATTCATTCTTTACATAGTAATAAAGTTAACTTTTTTCTTTATGCTTAACATGGTTACATACAAAAATAGCATTGCAAGGTATGAAACATGCAAATGATATGAAAATGACAGGTTGGTTAAGAAAAAGACAGCTAGTTGACAAATTTGGTATTTTGCTGTATTATTTGTTATATGGACAGAAATCTTAACTGTGAAGCAGCTGCTGTCGCACACATATGAACAGAAAAACAAAGAAATGAAAAGCTAATTCACTTAATCATTGCCACTCTATCAACAGTGCAAGAATGATCATAMAAGCATAGATGCCCATCACAACCTTAAATTGCCTATCATATTTTTTTCTTTATAGATGCTTTCATTATATGATATTATCCATGCACTAACAGYGATATTCTTAATAAGATTGTTTTGGCATGGGGAAAGTATTTTGGGATAATAATGGCAAGTCCATAAAACATATAGAAAGAAGCCAGATAACMTCAGTGTCTGCCTATCCGTTGGTTTTCCTCAAACGTTAGCTAATGTGGGGGTGATGTTTTGGAATTTCTTTCCTCCATAAAATAATGTGTCAAGGCAGAGGATGCATCATTTGMATGAACCACTTCCTCTAGAGGTGATGGATAGAGCATGATGTTCAGATCCAAGCACATTTTGGGGGCTAGACTGCAGATGCCTTAGAGAGGTTCACCATTTGCAACATTCTTCCCCTTGCTCCATATCCCTTTCTCTCCTACATCCCTAGGTTCTTTGGAAGCTGCTCCTATAGACTAGAGCTGCAGATTCTTCAAGTCCATGAAAGACATGGATCACATCTTGATAGATCAATTTTAAYAGTGGAAAATCTTAAGCTTCATCCTTTTCCTGACAATGTCCATGAGAAACACCAAGCAGCTCAGAAAACCACAGCTTCCATATTGTTCCTGTGGTCCACAGAACGAATATATAGTACAAGTAATTCTTTTGTTATGAACCAAAATCTTCCMAAAACTCTATGTTTTCTGTAGCACATTCTGACATACACATATTACCTAACCGTATTACAGTATTTAGTCAAGTTCCTATACTCAGTGTTTCTCTGCCTACATTCATAGAATCCCAGAATGGCTGAGGTTGGGCGGGACCTGTAGAGATCACCTAGTCCAACCCTCCTGCTCCGGCAGGGACACCCCGAGCACGTGGGGCAGGGTGGCATCCAGGCAGGTTCGTAAACATTAGAATTCTTGCAAATCGAGATGACACAAAATAGATGGACTACTTCAACTGCATTCTTACAAATATAAATTTTTACACAATATAATACATATCATCTGTTATTCAAACACATAATAGTAATTTTGCTTATAGTGAATAGCAGCAAAACAGCTCCCATTATCTATTACTATCTCAAGTAATCCAAACCCACAACTGTGTTGCTCTAAACCATTCAAATTAATAATGTTAGATATGAATAATGAATATGTACCATCACATGAAAGGCAATATTCTTTTCCTTCTCAAAAATGGCTTTTTGGTGAGATCTACTGTCAAATAAGGCGTCTGACTCTTTGAAAATAATGTATTCTTTTTTGTGTGTGTGCATAGTTTCACCTGTTATTTACACTACTTTGCTACATCTGAGGTACATTTTTAAATTCTTCTAAGTACATTTAGGTACTTGCCTTTAATGACACGAGGCGAAACCCCTTTTTAGAAAATCATAATGTACAACACAGGGTACTCAAAATTTATGCATGGGAAACCATTCCTTAAATGCATTGTACGATTCTTTGTGAGCAAGCACAGTTATAGGTTTTAAATTAACAGGAGGAGATGCTATCTTTAGCAAGGCTGTCTACTTCAGATATTCTTTCCATTTCTAAAAACAGCTATTACACATAGCAACTGAGAGTTAAAAAGTCAAAATAATAAAAATAATTATAATAAATAAATGCAAAGCGGAACGCTCAATTATTTCAAACTAGTAACATTAGCAACATTAAAATGGCCAGCAGTATTATTCTCTGAAATACTAATCAAATTTATTAGAAATTGTTAACTTCAGAAATACAAACTAAAGCAGTTATTAAAAGATAGCTTTAATTTAAAATATTAATAATTCTAGAAATGAAAATTCCTTTAATTAATTCTACTGACTTATTGCAGAATATTTTGGGAAAATATGGGTCAGGAGCTTGTGATAAGAAAAACTGGAAGTTCTGCAAAGCACATAGCAAGGAAACTGAGTAATAGTATTTGGTGTATTTCTCTGCCCAAAGAAGTGTATTTCAGGTGTATTATGGAATGTGCAGGTGGGAAGGCAGGGCAACTGAGTAGCTGCAACTTCCATGCAAGTGTCTCTGAATTTCTTAGAATGAAAATATGCAAGGGAATTAACGTTGCTTGCAATATTACCTGTCCATAGATAAACAGTAACTAYGCACACATTACATGAAAGTGAGCTGTATCTCCTATGAATGAAAGCAGAGAGAGAAAGCAAGGACTGGATCATCTCCATGTAACAGGGAACTTCAGGAGCAGCTTTATTTCTTCCTGGACAGTGATTAAGAGTCTCCACAGTCCAAATCAAGTTAGAAYATTTCTATCCCTTGATAGATTAGAAGAGAATTTCTGATTGAATGTCAGAAACATTCCGTACTTGTCTCTCTTGTTAGTTTTTAAAAATGTAAAAAAGGATTATAGATCCAACTAATATTAAGTGAATTTCTACAGTTTATTRTAAATATAGTTTGTATATAATTTCAATTGTATATAATTTCTTTAATCAGTGTGAAATTTTCTCAAATACATTACATTTTGAATTTGTGTCGTGCTTAGGTTGTTCTGATCTCTGCAGCTTAACTTTTTCAGAATACATAATACAACAAAAATTTATGGTCAAATAATTTACATGATTAAGTGTATTATTCAAGTCCTGGCTCCTAGCAGTTTATTCTTTTTGTTTTCTTTAAACTTAATCTGTTAACAATCTTGGTAACATATAGTTTTGTGTGGAAATTTGGGTAACTTCACTGGACCATGATGTTATTTCTATCCTGATTTTCATCAAGTAAAAAGTGATTTCTGTTCGATAACAAATATTGAATATCGCAAGCATTATGAATTACACTATCATACCACAATTACAAATTAATGGGATAGTAAGTATCATAAGTGTTGACTATCACAAGTAATTAAATAGGATAAGAATCATACTTAAGAGTGGCTCCTATTCATTGCAGTCTAAATCCTACCCAGTGGTCTGATAATGAGGTAGAGTTTGCAAAGATAAACTGCTCTCTCCTTGAACAGCTTATGTGAAAATCTCAGTTAGAAACTGTGAGGCCATCTATCTGGGGACTGTTACTGAGAAATCTGCTGAATAGCTGCATCTCATGCACTGAACTGGAATTTCACCAGCAGTGACAAAAGCAGAAAACATAACAAAGAAATTGTAGATTGTTCTTCTTCACAGATGCTTTGACCAAGTTATTATTTCAGCGAAAGAAATCCCCATATCTTTATACACAACATCTATAAATACAGCCTATATAGTCTGTAATTTTAAATATCTTTTCATAGCAATATGAAATTACTATTGGAATGCCATGCAGATCCAGCATCCACTTTTCCTTGTCGATGAAGATCTCCAGGGYAAAGGAAATTGCCCCCTGCAGGCAACGAACATTCACAGAATCACAGACTGGTTGAGGTTGGAAGGGACCTCTAGAGATCATCTAGTCCAACCCCCTGCTCCGGACAYCCAGAGCACGGGGCACAGCGTGGCATCCAGGCGGGTTGGGAAGTTCTCCAGAGAAGGAGACTCCACAACCTCCCTGGGCAGCCTGTGCCAGGGCTCTGTAACCCTCACAGGAAAGAAGTTCCTCCTCATGCGGAGATGGAACTGCCTGTGTTGCAACTTGCACAACAAGATACAGAGATTCTGCTCTGATACCTCCGTTGTCTTTCTAGCATGGAATTATGCACTTTAACTTGGAAATGTGAAGAACAAGTAGGGATAAGCTAAGAAAGGAAGCCAGAGAAGAAGCCATTTCATTCATCATTATGGAGACATAGTAGTCATTCACGAGAAATACTATCAGGAGCTTTCAGGAGTGTCTGCTACTCCAAAGGTCAGGGAAGCGTTTCGTCCAGCCGTGCTGGCAGCCTCCAATATGCAACAAACTCCTTTCAACTGAGAGCAGAGATGTGAAGATAAATTAGAAAAAGAAGGGTCGTTCACTACACCTAACTTATTTAARAGGTGAGCATCAATAACTAATAATACTTTTAGAGAGCATTTTGACTACATCTAATTATGCTCAGTTTCAGAATTTTGTTCTACTTCAGAAAATCTTTTTAAGGAGTAGTATGTGCACTTGTGGTTCCACAATGGCAGATATCAAGCAGTAAAAAGATGAAAAAATCATACACTCATGAAACTATTCTAATTCAGCACTATTCTCATGTCTAACCTTTTCTGTAAATCACGGTTCCCTCCTCCATAAAAGGCTACCCCAGTCGATATGAAAATGATCTCTTTTCAAATATATACAAAAAACAGGATTAGCATTTAAAGTGATAACACAAAAATGGATAGAGATGTAAAAAATATAATAAAAAATGTAGAATAAATGCATCCTGTCTAACAATATAAGACTCAAAAAAAAAAAAAAAAGTCTTACCTACACTGACCTGTAATTGCTGATTTTTAAGCTTTGCCAAATATCACTGCTAAACAAACACTGACAGACTTAACATACTAAAATTTGGAGCATGGTGGCAGCATTTAGAGATATACCCAACAGAAAGCCTAGTATACTTGACCATTCTTGCTATGGTAAATTTTTTATTTTCGAATTGAGAACTACAAGGCTAATATAGTTATATATATATATATCCCATCTGTCACCTATACTTTATTTGGAGAAGGAAAGTGGAAAAGGCTGATATAAGTAACAGAAGTTTGGTGCGTGCCTGAGGAGAGGCATCTGTACAGCCTTATAGAAAGACCCAGAATAACCCTGGCCATGACGAGTCCTACAGAGTCAAYGTGACCTCGACCAGGCTTGTCATTTGAGTAACCTTCGGGCAGGCAACAGAAGGATTGTGGCTGAAGGCAATACAGAAGACCTTGTAAAAGAACATTCTGATAAAACAGGACTTTAAAACTGCCTCTAAAGAAATTTTTGAGGCAATATGCTATAGAACCCATATGGGAGGGCAGCCTGAGAGTGACTACTCAAAAAATGACAGGACAGAGCAGTATTTGGTCAGATGGCAGAAAGCATTATATATATATATATATATATATGTGTGTGTGTGTGTGTGTGTGTGTGTGTGTGTGTGTCTGTATGAAGATTTTTAAAAAATCAAAAATGTTGGAATCTTTTGCATATGAAAAAAAATCCAGAAGCATACAAATATGTGCTTCATGAAGCACTCCATAAATTAAGGGATTCAAGTTGTCTTCATGTTGCCACCTTAAAAGAAGAAACAGCTTMTTGCATAGACTAGACAGTCTATTGAAGCTGGCAGAGTTTTGCTCAGCTGATACGCTTTAAGATCAATCATCAGAGCTGCCATTCTTCCTGAAAAGAGAAAGTTAATGATGTAAGGCAAAATCTGCTTTCACTATATAACTGGTCAGTCAGGATTCTGCTCTTTATACCTGGATAAAGATGAAATGTTACAATCCAATAGGCGAGCAGCAGGCTTTTACAGAAGTTGAAGAAAGTATTTGGCTTTTCAGGTTGCTCTGAAAATATTAGAGAAATACGTGGTCTTGTGTGGCAGACATCACTAGGAAGTGTGTTCTAGGAATGTGCAAGTCAKACAGTCTGTGCATGTACCAGCACATGCAAATTCAGATACATCCAAGCCAGGAGAGAATCTAGCTAGTCAAGGAAGACTTCAGATAATGAAACTAAYGAGTAGAAACCCAAAGAAAAAACACGAGAAGCAGTTCCAACCTCCTTGACAGACTCCTCATGGGGAAGCACACTGCCTGGGTATATTGCCGAGCACTGTGGCTGTATTGCACCCACTGTGCAACGCATTCCTGACTAATGCCAGCTCGCTGTGCCTCATCCTTACAACCAGGACCAATTTGCCTTGGATGGCTAAARGGGAGGAAGCTCTCAGCAGCTGGGACAGCAAGGGTCCTTTGTATTCCAGTTGTCTGCAGGGACAAGCTGGGGTTTTGCTTAGTTCGCGGGCAAACTTGGTAGCTCCAGCTTGTCTTTGATGAGTCAGACAGATCCTTGGATCTATTCCAGACTTCTGTCCTTGAGACTCCAGTCAGCCAGAGAGTGGAAAATGTTAACTCCCCTTTTRCATCATGCTGCACAAACACACTCTTGGAATAGCTATTAATTAAATTACGAAAAAGCCCAGTCCAAAGCCAGACCAACAATCAATACCTTTAACAAGTAGGATCATTTGTATTTCAGYAGTCTGAACCATGTTTTAAAACCACTGTCAATGACATCTTTGGGTATGATCTTACATAGTCCAAACTTCACACAGACAGTCTGTAGGGATGCCATGGACAGTGCTGAAAGTCTGAAGAAAATAGTTCATATGCAGGACAACTTGACACTGTATATTTCATGAGTTTGGACTCCCTATATATTTGAGGTAGGAGGGTTTCACTATGTTATGAATCAGACCTATAGATTTTGCAGAAAATCTCCATATCACTAAACATCAGTCAGCAACAGGGCTCCATTGTGCTAGGTAACATTAGGCCATAGACTAGAAGCGTTAGGCTATAGGAAAATATATCTATTTTAAGGACACATATAAAATATGATATATATACACTTTTTAACAACATTTTTAAATAAATACTGGTTTGTTTCAGTTCTTGTGTGACAGCTGCTCTTTACTGCAGATATATAAACAACTACTCCTCTTTAAGCATAGCAGCGGAAGTGGGTTTTCTGAATGATTTTGAAAGACCTTCCATAATTTGTGATTATGAGATACACTTCCATGACTCTATCGTTAAGCACTGAAATATAGTATATAGGGGTTTCAAAGCAGAGATGCTCACACTCACTCTTATCATTAGCATTGTATCAACTTTGCAAACAAGGAAAACAAAAACCACAAACCCAAGACAGATCTGAGTGATAAAGATGGACTGAAATACATGGCAAATGCAGGATATACAGTCCACAGAAGAAAATCTGATACTTATTCAGATGACATATATAAATATTGCATACCATTTACATACTATATTTTAGTATTTCTTTAGCTCTTTTAATATGATTATCATATTAAATAAGAAAACTAAATAGTATGAAATTACCTATTGRCTGAGCTAAACCAAAACACTGACCATGTTTTCTAATAGATCTAAACACTATATTACAGAATAGTGGCTCTACGTAACCTAAAATAGAATCTTTGCAAAATACAGATATTATAATGTATCTTTTACAGATATAGAAAATCTGGGTTTCAAAGAGACAGGATGTGTCTATGATTTCTGGGGCAAAAAATAGTAAAACAGGAAATGTCATCAACTAAAGACAATTGGGCATAAATTCTCTATCCTACCCTCAAGCTTATCAAAATAGTTGGCCAAGTAGAGCTTTCCAGGAGTAAATATAGAGAATGAATCCCTTCATTTCTTCCTTCAGCAACATCTCATGTCCGAAACAACACCAAAACAGAAGTGTGCTGAGCACACAATTCCTTTGCCTTGCTTTGCCAACAGAGGTCAGAATCACCTCAGGAGCACCCAAAGCCTTACTATGAYGACGACCAGGATTACTATATATAAGCATAAAATTACTTTTGAAAGACAAATAGGATACTTCAACTGGGTATGCTAAGGTTTCACATTATTTAGGTATCACAAATGTCTTCAGAATTATGTGAGCATCCAACAAAAATATCASCATTTTAAAATTTCATTAACACTGCAACTGAAATAATTGCAAAGGTCATATCCACAACATCACCAGCAAAATATTGTGTAGGCTATTCACCTACACAATATATAATCACCTAGATCATAAAAGATAAATTCATACTACACAATACSTTGTATCAAGCAAAATCATTTATGACACATAGCTTAGAAAGCAAAATGCAATTACAGTAAAACCCTTCATTAAACCTGCAGTCAGTTTATGTTAGAATTCCCTCTTCAAATCCATTAGGAGCTATTGTTTCTTTCTATTAAAACCCTTATCAAATGAAGGAATGAAATACAAGACTAAGAGGTTTAAATGACACAGAAGCTTCTACTACAAAAGAAGATCTGGCTGATGTAGAATAAGCATTCAAACAGATTAAGAAGAAGAGCTCAATTTTAAATCCAACACAYTGTATTTTTGTGCTATACAGAAACTATGATATTCTAACTTCAAAAAGTTCTGATAAGGCATGTTTTCTAGAAAATAAAACAACCATCTAATCCACAAGTATTGCAAGTGCTCAGTTCAATTGCAGACTCATGGATCATGAATTTACCGATAATCTTAAAGGACAAATACTAAATTTGGAAAAAAAAAATATTTAGAGGAAGTTAAAGAAATGATCTTACCATCTTTCTACTCTTAGAATTGGTAGGATAACACACAAAATCTAGTTGGCAGCTATCTTTATATGAAATGTATTACAGGAGTTAGCCATTGCATGAATAATTTAGCATTCTTTTTGAATTGCCTCTCTTGTAAGAGATATTTGGAAAACCCTRATTTGGATGCAAATATATCTTCCAATATCATGGACTTTGAGAAACTTTGAACACAAAATAATTCATCACAACTTTCTATCGTCTACCACTAGCACCACAGGATATGCAATAGTCACGAAACAATTATTATTACTACTAATTTTTCATTTGAATTTAATTCCATGAATGCTCCTAGTAACAGTAATCCTAGTAATCCTAGTAATCCATGACCAAATGTTTTAGGTACTACAGTAAATATACGGACAGACTAGCCTGTAATTGAAAAATGATACACTAAACAAAAGGTTATGGAATGCTTTTGTAGGATGGCAGATTATGCTTTAATTTCCTTTATCTTGTGTATAAATCATATTTGTTTTGTTATTGCATGTATGTAAATTCATTAACCTTTGATTATTTGCACAGAGGAAGTGCAAATTTGTTTGCAAAACCACTAGAAAGGTGTAACTTCCCTGGAAATGAGGATGGAAGGCCTGTGATATACAGATATAAATATGATATACATATGAGCTGGATTCTCTTAAAGCTACTTAATAGTAAGTGTTAAAATAATCCAGTCATTCGAATCCCTTCTGGATTTTCTAGAAGACAAATGAAAAGGAGTGCAGAATGATTTGAAGGAATAGGGCATCTTAAAAGGCGTAGGAACTCATTCTAAATTCACRTGAAATATTTACATTCAAACTTATGAGCAGAGCAGTATTGCAGCAGTACTAACACTGATCCCAGAGATGTGACAGGATACATTATTAGCATACAGAATTGCCACCATTATCCAAATAATTGTGTATAAACTCCTACCCTGCCATTCCAGAGTAGCTTGAACAGACTGGAAAACAGAACTGGAAAAAGTTCTCAGAAAAAGAGTAGTCCAAGTTGAGCGGTTAATTTATCCTTGAGAAAAGAAACATTCAGTTCTGAGAAGTTTATTGTGAAAATTTTTAATAGTCAGTCTATGCCAAACAAAACCATAAACAAAATTTCTGACCCTTTAAAAAACAAAATGCAGCTCTATAACGAGTGCAACAATAGATTTCGATAATAGTAAAATATTTTTTTTCCAAGTTGACAGAACAGTTCAGTCATGTTGGAGAAAAAAATTTAATATCAAATTCAGAATATAAAATGATTTCAGAACAGCTTTGGAGGCTCTTTTGTATGTCAACTCGAATATTACAAATGCAGTGGTGAAAAATGGCCAGAAGATAAAAAACTGGATGGGGCAGGTTAAAAGCCTGGTTCTACCCCTTTATATAACCTTAAATTGATCTTGTTTGACAGAGTACATACTACCCTCTTCAAAAGGCAAAAAATAAAAYGGTGAGTACAAGTATATATTCACATGAGATATAAATTCGGCTTTAARTTGATGCTTTATAAAATTGCTTGAGATCTCACTTTAAGAACTTCAAAGACTGTCTTCTTTCTCATTAACCAAAGACTTAGTTAAATTCAACCAAATAGCTTACCAATTTCATCTAAACAATCAAACTTACTAATTACTTTTCTTGTTACCTGTCACTCAAATAACAGGCGTTGCTTCTAGGGTTACAGACTTTATTATTATTTAGCTGCTGGATCAGCTAACATCTATGCCAGGTGTATGTATGAAAGTATGGGTCCTCTAAATCTAACAAAAGCAATGTTCACTGTATATAGTTGAGAAATCTAGGTCTAATTTGTGTAATAAAGAAGCATCTCAGAGAGTCTGAAATAATCTTTTCCTCCTTAACTGAACATCTCCAAACATATACTCAAAAGAAGAGAACACTGATTAAACAAAAAATCTCAGAAATCTCTGAGGAGATGAAATGTGGTTGATGCATTTGTGTAACCAGTTAGATGTTTATGAACTCTGCACAATTTAATCCTTACTTTCAATAAAGTTGTAGCCACCATAATTATGAAAATCTTGACCTAAAGCTATTATTAGTTAAATTCACAAACAGAATGTATTTCTCTGACACACTTTCATTTATTCCCAGTCACTCTCAACAATCTAAAACCCTTAACAAATCTTCTTGACACCCATTCTTAGGTACTAGAATTAGGTGTGCTTGGTCTCAATGTAATGGAGAGAGAACTATGTCAGCCTCATCAAACATCTTGACTTTAAAAATATCAGAAGACAATCTGGGGTCTAGAATGTTTATATAATTTGACATGATTTTAAAGGAAGCTCCGGGACARTGGACTAGACGAGTGCACGGTGCGGTGGATCGAGGGCTGGCTGGATGGCAGAGCTCAGAGGGTGGTCATAAATGGGGCCGAGTCCAGTTGGAGGCCTGTGGCCAGTGGTGTCCCCCAGGGGTCAGTGCTGGGCCC